>NC_061862.1:138399493-138712156 GCF_907164915.1 Impatiens glandulifera | reverse complement strand
GGAAGAGGAAGGACAAAGGGAAGAGGAAGACAATATGTTGAAACATCAGGTTGGTATGAAAATAAAAATCCTGAGTGGGATAATTAGGATTTGATACAGTTTATAATCTTTGTTTGTAATCTATATTTTTGTATGTTTGATTGCTACTAATCAGGTTCTTTAGAGTCGTTTGATTGTCATCTTATAATCCTAGCTAAGACTTGTCTAGCTTTGATTCTTGACCCTCTCACTTTTGAGATTTTAATGAAATGGTTTTAACCGTTTTCCAAAAAAAAAATTTGAAGGTTAATAGGGTGCCAAGGGAATAAAATATATGTTAACAATTAAGTTTAAAATTAAACTTAATTTTTACAAACTAAAACTAATTTTAAATTAATTAGATTTAAATAATATTAATTTTATTTAAAATATTTAATAATTTAGGATTGTGGGGATTAATTAATTTCAACTAATATGTCTTATTTAGTAAGTGTAAGAAAGTGACTTAACAAATCGTTGTGCTGGAAATTTAACATATCATGTCTTTACTCTTCAACTAATATTCGTTTAATGAGGAATTTTTTTTTGTAGTGTCAATTTTTATTTTATGGTAACTTTTGTTCATTAGGTATGAAATTAAAATAATCCCCACAATCCTAACATTTTTTTAATTTAAGAACCAATATTTTCATAGTTTTACTTTATTTTAAAAATGTCGCTTACTTGGAACCATTAATTAATAAAATAGACTTAAGGCAGACTTAGCTCATTAATTAATAAAATAGACTTAAGGCAGACTTAGCTTAGTGACAGATGTACACTTTGGCATATTAATTTTTCTCTCTTTAATTTTTATTTTTACAGGTCATCTAAACACATTTAATAATTTATCTCTTTTTAAATTTTTATTATTTATAAAAATTATTTAATAATTTTTCTCCCTTATCTTTTATTATAAATATTTATTTCATCTGAAATTGAATTATCATAAAATAAATTCTTAATTACTTAAATGATTTAACTCAAACTATAAATTACTAATATTCAAAATAATTAAAAATCAAATTACTAATATTCAATATAGATAAAAAAGAATATTATAATATAAAAGAATTTTTTTAATATATATACAAATATAAAAATGAAATTTTAATATATATAGGAGTTGAACGGATCTTTAATTCAACTTATATGAAAATGGATATATATAAAAAAAGAGACTTTTAAGGAGAAATAACATTAATATATATATTTATAATTTAATATATATTTTTTTGAAAATATACATTTATATATTTTATTCTTTTAATTTATTCTTTCTCATTATTATTTTAAAAATACATAAAATAATTAATTAGATTAAAAATCAATTAATATTTTTTATATTTAACTTCCTTTTATATTTCTCTATATAATATATATATATATATATATATATATATATATTTTGATTTATTAATTTTTTAAGTTATTATTTTTAAAATATATAAATAAAAATTAAAAATTAAAAAATTAAAAAATAGAGAAGAGAAGAGAAGAGAAGAGAAGAGAAGAGAAGAGAAGAGAAGAGAAGAGAAGAGAAGAGAAGAGAAGAGAAGAGAAAAAATAATAATAAAAAGAAGATAAATAAATAATTATTTTGAATTAGGCTTAGTTATGAATCATAATTACTTTTCGCACTGCATGCTTACTACAAAATTTTCTCTTTTCACTATAAAATTGTCGCTCCTACTTATCAATAAAATAGAAGACGTACAGCAGACTTGAACTTACGGACACTTAGCTGAGATTGACATAAGCCCATTTTTTTTATATGTATAAAGCATTAAATATAGAAAGAATCTATATGTATTAAAGTTTGATTGAGAGAATTAATATTTATGTGAGATTTGAGGGAAAGTTTGTTTGATTTTTATTTTAGTTGAGTTTTGTATAAAAAATTTGTTTTAGTTGAGTTTTGTATAAAAATTTATTTGATTTTATTTGTTTTTAAATTAGTTTTTAAAATTTATTAATCATTTTACCTTTTAAATACATCAGATAAAAGGATAATATTATACTTTTAAATATATGAAATATAAAGATAAAATAAAAAATATTAAATAAAGAGTATTTTACTATTTCATGGATAAAAGAAATGATGATATAAATAAAATGAAATGTAAAAGATATTAAATTTTGAGTAAAAATTTTTAAAAAAAAAAAAACAAACTATATGATATTTTTCATTATTATTAATAATATATATATATTGATGATAAATTTTAGGTAGTTTTTTTATTTCTTAAACTGTGTTTATTTGTTTTATGTTTAAATAATATTTATAATAAATAATTAATTTTAAAAAATAATTAACATCATATATATTCTTATAAGACATATACAAATATTTTAAAAAATAATAATAATAACAAGTAAAAGATGATATTTTTAAATCTCATTTTTCCTTAATTGTTTTGAGCTAATTCAACCAAAAAAAATTATTTAATTTTATTTTAAGCCCACCCTATCTATATTTTCTTGGTTCGTCCGTTACTGCGGTGTTTAAAAAAATTTCAGCCAACTATTAAAGGTGTCACCGACGCATATTCTTGTGTCGTTAGAAATTGTTAAAAATAAAGTGGACGCAAGTTTTAACAATACTTATTTAAACATCGGTAACAATAATAATACTTATTTAAACATCGGTAACAATAATTTAAGTGCCGCAGAAAATCTATTTATTTTTTTAGCAACTTTATTTTATCTTTTTGAGTTTATTTTTTATTTTATATTTTTAACAATTTTCTTTAAACTATTATTTTTATATTTTTTATATTTTATAAAATAAAAAAAAAGCTATAATTAAAAAAGACATTTACAAGATCATTTCTTTACTCATTTTAAATTGACATTTTAATTAATAATAAAACAATTAAACAATAATATCTCATAAGATAATTAAATAAAAAAATATTAACTAACAAATAACAAATTCTTAAGAATGTTATAATGGTTTAAAACAATAAACTAAAAGACAAATTTATATACTAAAATAACTCCTTAAACGATAGAAATAATCGTTACTATAAACCATTTAAATCGAGGCAAATACAATTTTATCATTCTGGTTAAAGATGCAAAGAAGGATATTTTAAGCTTTTACAAAATATATTGATTTTCTTCTCTTGCATATGTAGATAAATAAAGAAAAGAGAAGTAATTAAGATTTCTACTAATAATTAAATATAAAACTAATAATAGTTTTCATCTTTACATTTGAAAAAGAAGATTCATATCAAGATAAGTAATCATACTACATAATTAATAAAAAGGTCTAGTGCAATTTCTTTTTCCTTTTCTAGGTCCACTACATGCGCAAACGTTGAATCCATAATGAAAAATATGATTTTTTTTTGCCTTCAACGGAATTCCTAAATACCTAACTGGAAAATTGCTCTCCTCGATGCCCATAATATCTTCGCCTTTGTTTCCTCCTTGACTCCACCGTTTTTATGGATTTAACGTCCGAGTGTGCAAGTATAAACAAGTCATCGATGAAACAAAAATTTGTGATCCTTCCTCAATTATGTTGTATGATTACTTATCCTGATATGAATCTTTTTTTTTAATAATTTGTTATTTGATTAATTCCTTTGGGTTGTTTTAATTATTTTTCTCTTAATTAATATTTTTTTCTCTCCATTAATATTTCTTATTTGATTAATTCGATCAATTTTCATATTATTAATTTAAATTATAGATATATATAAAAGTTAACTGACAAATATATAAATATATATGTTTTAAAATATATAATATATTTTTAGTGAGAAAAACGAAACTCGACATCTATTAAAAAAAAAAAAGATAATAAATAAATCAAATATAACATTATTGAAGCAATTGGTTGAGAATATGTTTTCAGAAGGAAGATTGAAAATGAAAAAAATTGGATTTTATTTCTTTTTATTTTACCATTCTCATTATAATTAGTTATTTATTTAGAGATAAATTGTACACTAATATAATATATTAAAATTGTTTTAAAATGAATAAAAATGGTGATATTTATAAACACTAAAAATCTATCTCCCAATTTATAATATTAAAATAATTATTTTGACTTATTTTTGAATAAATAAAGTCAAAATAATTAACTTCATGACAAAAACTAATTAAAACAATTAATTGACTGACTAATTATTGTGATAATTAAAACCTAATTAATTAAGGAAAATGGTTAAAATAATAAAAATAAAATTATTTAAAATAAATATTGTACTCATTTATTTTAATATAATTTTAGAAAAAATTAAAGGATAAAAATAAATAATTAATAATGAATTTTGTATCTATTCACCTAAAAGAATTATTTATTTAAATCTTAAAAATATACCAAAAAATAAATAATAAATAAATGGGAATAATGATAGATTTAAGACTGTGGTTGGAGCGATTTTTCAAATTTAGGACTCTCCTAATATTTTATCATTTATAGAACTCTCCTTTCCTTGTTTAATCTATATATATATAATGATGCTTAATTTTTAAAGTGTCCGGATTGCCGGGTCGAGAGCTGTGGTTAATTTGGATACTTGGGTCGGATTGTGGGTTGACCCGTTTTTAAATTTAAAACGGTTAAAAATAAAATTAAAGATGCTAGAGGTATGTTTCGAACTTGCAACCTAACAAAACAATTATAACTCTTTAACCAACTAGGCTACAAAGACTTTATATTTCAAATTCAACGCCAAATTTGATAAACGCGGGACGTTTTAATATTAATATAAGTTTAACTTTTTAACTAACTAATCTATATATATATAATGATGCTTAATTTTTAAAGTATCCGGATTGCCAGGTCGAGAGTGTGGTTAATTTGGATACCTGGGTCGGATTGTGGGTTGACCCGTTTTTAAATTTAAAACGGTTGAAAATAAAATTAAAGATGCTAGAGGTATGTTTCGAACTTGCAACCTAACAAAATAAGTATAACTCTTTAACCAACTAGGCTACAAAGACTTTATATTTTAAATTCAACGCCAAATTTGATAAATGCGGGACGTTTTAATATTAATATAAGTTTAACTTTTTAACTAACTAATCTATATATATATAATGATGCTTAATTTTTAAAGTGTCCGGATTGCCGGGTCGAGAGCTGTGGTTAATTTGGATATTTGGGTCGGATTGTGGGTTGACCCGTTTTTAAATTTAAAACGGTTAAAAATAAAATTAAAGATGCTAGAGGTATGTTTTGAACTTGCAACCTAACAAAGCAAGTATAACTCTTTAACCAACTAGGCTACAAAGACTTTATATTTTAAATTCAACGCCAAATTTGATAAACGCTGGACGTTTTAATATTAATATAAGTTTAACTTTTTAACTAACTAATCTATATATATATAATGATGCTTAATTTTTAAAGTGTCCGGATTGCCGGGTCGAGAGTTGTGGTTAATTTGGATACTTGGGTCGGATTGTGGGTTAACCCGTTTTTAAATTTAAAACGGTTAAAAATAAAATTAAAGATGCTAGAGGTATGTTTCGAACTTGCAACCTAACAAAACAAGTATAACTCTTTAACCAACTAGACTACAAAGACTTTATATTTTAAATTCAATGCCAAATTCGATAAACGCGGGACGTTTTAATTTTAATATAAGTTTAACTTTTTAACTAACTAATCTATATATATATATAATGATGCTTAATTTTTAAAGTGTCCGGATTGCCGGGTCGAGAGCTGTGGTTAATTTGGATACTGGGGTCGGATTGTGGGTTGACCCGTTTTTAAATTTAAAACGGTTAAAAATAAAATAAAAATGCTAGATGTATGTTTCAAACTTGCAACCTAACAAAACAAGTATAACTCTTTAACCAACTAGGCTACAAAGACTTTATATTTTAAATTCAACGCCAAATTTGATAAACGCGGGACGTTTTAATATTAATATAAATTTAACTTTTTAACTAACTAATATATAATGATGTTGAGTAAATTAAATTTTGGGTCGGATTGTGGGTTGACTCACCCATAAACTTAAAACAGTTAAAAATAAAATTAAAAATGTTATCCGTAATTTTTTTCACGATTTTTTATATTATTACTCGTGCAAATGCACGGGCTAAATGCTAGTTATATTTAAAACTGCCACTAACGTCGTTAACTATTTAACATTAATTTGATTTATTTATTTATTATTATTTAACCTAAATCTTTTATTTCTTTCTTCATTATTATTTAACATTAATTATCCCATTCAACAATATCATCACCCATCCAACCCAGAACCTACTTCATCCATGCAAACCCAATATCCCCTTTACCAAAAACAACCTATCTCAATTTACATCATCCAATTCTAAAAGCATCCCTTCGCCTAATCACCCTAAAGGTACAATCTTTACTTTACTATTTCTCTAATTGAAACATTTTCAAAACTAATTTACAATTTCTCTACAGTTTCAAGATGTGGCCTACACAATTAACCTCTCTTCTTCACCGAAATCCACTAAGACCGTACTCAACGGGGTCATAAGAATGGTCAAACCAGGCGAACTCATGGCTATGCTTGGCCCATCCGGCAGCGGCAAAACAACACTCCTCACTGCACTTTCTGGCCGTTACCTCGCCAGAAAAATCTCCAGTACTATTACCTACAACGAACTCCCTTTCACCGGATCAATGAAACGGAAGATCGGATTCGTTTCGCAGGACAATATTCTCTATCCCCATCTTACAGTTCTAGAAACATTAACATACCTTGCTCCGCCTTCCTGGGAAATTAACAATGAGAAAATGGAGCAAGTTGATTTTGTTATCAATGAACTTGGTTTGGGTCGGATTATAAATACAAATAGATTTATTTTGGGGATCCCATTCATTTTGCAGAATAATGAACCCTAAGAAAATATACAGATGTAAGAAGAACAGATGACGGAAAAGACCCGTCAATGAAGGAAGCAAGGAAAGACCCGTCAATGAAGGAAGCAAGGAAAGACCCGTCAATGAAGGAAGCAAACAGTTGATGAAGAAGACGCTGATGAAGAAGGTCGGTCGCTTTGTTGGTTGTCGAATCCTGTGGGGACCCAGTCTTATGAAGAAAAGAAAGAAATAAAAGATTTAGGTTAAATAATAATAAAAAAATAAATAAAAAATCAAATTAATGTTAAATAGTTAACGACGTTAGTGAAAGTTTTAAATATAATTAAACAAGGAAAGGAGAGTTCTATAAATGATAAAATATTAGAAGAGTCCTAAATTTGAAAAATCGCTCCAATCACAGTCTTAAATTTATCATTATTCCCTAAATAAATTGGTAAAATATTTTTATATTTATTTTAATATTTTGTATATTTAAAAAGATCAAATTTAAAGCCAAAGGGTGAAAGAAAAATCAATTTCAAATAAACCCTTAACGATTTAATAAAAAATATCAATAATCGGGTGTAGTGAAACTGAAAGAAGAAACTACCACCGTAGTCGCGCGTGTTAGATCAGCATCGGATTGCCATCCAACGCTCTAGGCGCTTCCACCCAGCCCGATACAGCTGAAAACGCACGAACACATGTGATCAACAAACTACCGTTAGTTGAAATTCTAAAGGACCACTCAAACACTAACGGAATGCTAACAAAATACAGGACACCAACGAAACGACGTCGTTTTGGCTAAGATCTTCGTCTTCGTCTTCATCGCGACGCCCTCTAGATAAGCATGAAGAACACAAGTTGATTTTGTCTTTTTAATACTCAGTCATTTGTTGATGATTTTGACCTGTTCAAAATCCAAAATGATCACTCTGAGATCGTGATCATTCCCCCTACAACCGTAGGCCTCGTCACTACCAACTCCCGCGAGTTGACTAAAGAACAAACAAAATACATTAAATATATTATGGCTAATTTAATCCACTAGGCTTCGTGTCCGACCTAAGAGGAGTATAAATACCCCCTCTAGTGATTTTGAAGCTAACCAACCAACACATCCCTCAAAGAAATTCAAAATCTGCCATTAAAGCTTGAAGCTTTCGGGTTTTTCAAATTTATGTTTAAGGCTTGAAAGCTCGGATCTGTGCATCTAGAAATCTTTCATAAGGATCAAGGAGTGTTCTTCAATCCTTGATAAGGTTCCAATCATCCTTAAATTCATATTTACAGTTTGGATTTGAATTTTATATTTCAAATTACAGAAGCTTGTATATTTGTTGTTTATGTGATTTGATGATTGAATATTAATCTTAAGATCATTTAGAAACTATCTGAATAGAATATAATCGACGTATCAATCTAATAAACAAAAACTCAAATTTGTATTTTCAAAACAAAAAAACGGGTTTGCTATTCTTGGGTTAATTCAATCGAATTATAACCCATAAAGCTTCCCAACATGATTGTAATGATGTTGGACAACTATTTGGGTCATGTTTGATCAATCCCGATAATGTTTGATCAAAATCAAAAATTTTAAATAAAATAAATTTTTTTGATGTTCTTGAATTAGTCAAAACGAAAAGTTGGTGTTTTTGTTTTGGTACCAAAATTTTGAAAAAAAAAAATTGGAGATAAATAGACTATATATATATATATTAACATAATAACATATGTTATAAAATTTATATTTAAAAAGATTTGATAATAATTAAATATATTATATTTATTGAGTGAGTGAGAGATAAAAAAAATACAAATTTAAATTTTCTTACTTAATATTTAGTTTTATAGGGAGAAATTTAATTAATTGAATGTATACATATTTATTAATATTTTTTATATATATCACTACAAATTTTGTGATGGTATATAATAAAAGATATGTGACAATAAACTCTTAGAATAATAAATAATAAGAGAGGAAATTTGGAAGAGAGAATGTGAGAAAGAATGAAGTGTCACCACATCACAGGTTAAAGAAATGATAAAAGGTGAGAAGAGAGAAAAGAAAAATAAAATTTATTATTTTTTCAATTATATATATTGCGCGCCACGTAATTACATCTCAAATCCCTCTCCCAAATTCTATATAACAAATAAAATCACACTAATTAATCTATGTCCAGATTAGGATAGGGATAAGTACATCAAGTAGTCTAGTTATGATAAGTAATTTAAATTATTATTTTTTAAATATATAATGTTGTAGCATAGTAATATAAGTTAAAAATTGAGAAAAAATTTAAACTAGATTTAGGGTACCAAACAAATTATTCTAATTATGTAGTTCAAAAATTAGGAGAATTTCACAATGAATTTATGTTAAGGTTTAAGTGGACATAAGCCTAGTCCAATAAATAAATAAATATTATGATATGGCACAATAGAAATAAGATTTGATTCCACCTCAATCTATCATACCTATTTTAAGCTCTCACTGTCTCAGTCTCTCAATTTCCAAGTCTCAATCGACACCGCCTACCCTTGAAACGCCGCCTACCCTCGAAGTAAAATCCTCTATGAGACCACCATTGAGTATCGGTATATACACTTGTCCAGATTGGTTTTTAATAGTACATCTATCATCTTCAAACTCTATACACATGATACGAACTTCAGATTGAGATGAGAGAAAGAAATCGGGTGAACAATCGCCGATAACTGATGAAGAGATGATAGGTAGAAAAGTGAGCCAAAAGTTCTTACATTCAACATACATACCTAATGTGAGGAATCTACCGACTATAAATACCCAGATGGATTCAATTATAACTTATTGATAAGCTGGCCTAACAGACAAGGGCCTAAATGAAAAGAGAAAGTAAGTTCAAGGGCTACTACAGACAAAATAGAAATTAATAACTAAACCTAAAATAGTTCATCCAAACGTCCTCTAGCATCCATGTGGCTCCATAATCTCCGTGAGATCATTTGTAGTTACAGTTCGTAATAATACCTTCTCCATCTGAAATTCGACGTCCCGACGAATTCATCTAGGCATCTTTTTCGTCTCTAAATTTAAAAACAGATTACTCCATCATCATTGCCTTAAAATCATAACTCTCCTTCCTACCAAATTAAAGATCAAACCATATTGTCTTCTTGTTGCACATCCAGTTCCAGGCTAGTAGTAGTAGATAAACCATTAATTTCATATGAATCTTCTTCAAGAGGAGGAGCTCCGCAACTGGGCTTTCATCTGAAACCTCATCGGGTTTCTTCTAACTCAAGTTGGTAATTAACTTATTAGACGAAGATTTAGTCGTGGGAGATGACATTGCGTTCATTTGATACTGAAAAAAAAACTTGAATCAATTGTGGATGATAGAGTTGGATGATTCAAACTATAGTTATATAAATAATATCCTGTCAATGGGTGATCAAATTTGCAACTTGGACCATACTTGCATAATCCATATAGACTATAGTGTGAACAAACAGCTTGTCCGGGTCTCATTGGAAGTCCAAGGGCCTAAAGTGTATGTAGTCCATTGAGAATCTCGATCCCGAGGATGATGGTACTTGCAACCGATTCCATATTTGCAGTTTCCGTTACTCAAGTAATTTCGACATTATGGTTTATCTGGTCTTTCAGACAGATAATAATTATCTGTTGACGACAAGGGATGTATTGAGCTGGATCCTGATTCCACCACATTTTTTTAATAACTGAGATTTGATCCCAAAGAAGGCACATGACACCCCCGATAATTATTCCATCCATTTGAAGATACAATGCTTTGAGATGGTACAATAATAGATCCATAGTTTTGAAACCCCTTCAGGGGTTGTCCAGGTGCATATGGAGGACTAGAGAATTGCACGACTGATGAGCCTATAGTTCCATAAATCGGCAAGAAGGTTCCAACAGATGAAGGTTCAAAATGATGAAATTTACATGCAGCTCCAAATTTGCATTGGCCAGTTCTCACGTAGAAGGAACATGATTTTTCTTCCCGTCGTAAAGGAAGGCCCCAAGTATTGTACAAAACCTGTCCAGCACCATTTCTTTCTGCCGGATAATAATATTTACAGGATTATCCATATTTGCAGGTTCCTGTCTTAAGATAGTGCACACAATTAGGTTGCCCAACTCCTTCTAGATATTCTCCTCCATAGGTTCCTTCCTGTCCCACAGAAGAAGGGTGATTGAACCTACAATTGCTTATGTAACCACATTGTTCAGTCCTTCAATAGTGTATGTTGTCCATTTCACCGGGGCGATCAGGATAATAAACAAAACTATCATTCTACTAATCAATTTTCAACTTCCTTACATCATCCTTAAGTTCTCCAAGTGGTGGATTGGAAACGCTATCATTGTGAGATACCCTTAACCAAACCATTCACTATCAACCCCGTTGATAAAATCAGTGACATTTTGACCAACTGAATAATTAAAGCATTATGGATTTAATTTGGCAGTCATTTTTCCAGAACCAATAAGTTCTGCATGTTCAGATTTTCCAAGAAAAGTATAAATCATCACCCCATTCTTTAGAGTACTGAACCAAAAATCATCTCTATTTGAGAACCCCATTGTAATTATATTATTTGTGTTGTAAGTCAGGTCCAAATCAAATCCCCACTTCAAATATCTTCTCTTGTTTTGGAAAACAATAGGATGACCTTTGACCTGCAAACCCTTCACTACTTTTTTTTTTGAAAAATCCATCAACTCTTTAGTGAATGATCTAATAAAACCAAACTCTGTTGTTATTGATGATCCATCAAAATTATTATCTGTCGAAAAAAATTGTGGGGACATATGCAATCCTATCCCACTTGTAAAAAGAGCAAGTGCAGACTTAATATCATTCAAATGAGATTATTCTTCTAGAGTAGAACTGAATGGCTGATGGCTTTTTAAAGTCTTCATCCTCATGGATATGTTTGCAGCAGACTGTCTAAATGGTGCCTCATTTGAAGAATAATCTATTCTAGAATCTTTAATAGGGAAGGCCCAAATATCTGGAGATTTATTATGTTGATTTGTTGGCATACCAGCAGATCCCAAATTCATACTATTAGTGTAGCAATAACAACTCAAATTATATTCATGAACTGACCTGTTTTGTTTTAGGTTAATCGGCTGGCTAGTAGACGTGTCACCAATCAAAAGGCCGAAATGTTGTAGGAGCTTTCTTGAGTTTCATCCATGTCAATGCCACCGATTGGTTCCTTGTCTGCAAAAACGCAACATACCAGGTTCTAGCGTTTTCCAATAAATGAATCAAGACGATATTCACCTTAGTAGCGCCGGTGGTGCAACCAACCTTGAAATGTTGTTCAGCCGAAATCATCCACCCTTCGACGTTCACTTCATCAAACTTTGGAAACTCCATTTCCGTCAGTCTTGTTGTGGAAACATATTGTCTATCTCTGAGTGGAGTTGCTCGTGAGTAACCTGTTGAATCATCCGAATAATCTGTAACCTCATGACTTGATAAAATTTGTAAATGTTTTTCAATAGATCTCATTTTTCTTTTCATCCATTTTTGCATCTTGTTTACCGTCTCAACAAGAGTATATATTGATACACGCAGAGAATGGTTTTTTGATTGATGCATGTTGTCTGCCATCTTGAGGATCGTCGACTCTAATACCAATTGATACGAACTTCAGATTGAAATGAGAGAAAGAAATCGGGCGAACGATCTCCGTATAACTAATGAAGAGATGAGAGGTAGAAAAGTGAGCCAAAAACTCTTACATTCAACATACATACCTAATGTGAGGAATCTACCGAGTATAAATACCCAGATGGATTCGGTTACAACTTATTGATGAGATGGCCTAACAAATAAGGGCCTAAATGAAAAGAGAAAGTAAGTTCAAGTGATATTACAAAGAAAATAGAAATTAATAACTAAACCTAAAACAGTTCATCCAACCATCCTCTAGCATCCATGACTCCATAATCTCCGTCAAATCATTTGTAGTTACAGTTTGTAACAAATTTATGTTAAGGTTTAAGTGGGCTTAAGCCTAGTCCAATCAATAAATAAATAAATAAATATTATGATATGGCGCAATACAAATAAGATTCCATTCCACCTCAATCTAACCTATTTTAATTTCTCGGCGCGTCTCAGTCTCTCAATTTTCAAGTCTGAATCGACGCCGCCTACCCTTGAAATGCGGCCTACCCTCAAAGTAATTGTCCAGATTCCGACAAGATTGGTTTTTAACTGTACATCTATCATCTTCAACCTCTATACACAACAGTACAACTAAGGAACCAACGAGGATTCTATCATCGTTTGAGAGACAGGTTAGTTTGCTAAAATCATGAATATCCAAATATTGAAAATTATTATCTACATTTTTTTAATCTTTGACTGATTGAGTTTCTGCCTATTGTGATAAGTGTAGGATTATATTATTTACTCATATTTCTTTTTAATCTTCACATTACAGTTATGAGTTTCAAAATTATTACAGAATATAAGAAGTTAAAAACACCAAATGATAATGGAAACTAAGTTTAATCCTTTGAAAAACTAGAAGTAGAACTTGGAATTAAAATTAGAATCCCTAGTACAATTGAAACAAGCTTACCCACTTGACCTTTAGTGGAAAGCATGATCAAACAATCAAGAACACACATCAATCTTTGGGGTTAAACCTTTTGCGGAAGAAGAGTTTATTCCCCTATAATCATATTATCACTTGTAATCTTGATCTCCATTGTTTATATTATTTTTATGTTTAAAATAAAGAATAATTAGCAATATTTTAGGAGCTTTGCACATAATCACTTCTAGAAGAATAATTTGCTTCCCCTAAAATCATATAAATTTATCTTATTGAGCATGTTGAAAAAGAAGATTGGAATGTTTTTTTAATAGAATTTCAAAGTTGGTGAATGTTTCAACAATAAAATTGAGGATAACATTCTTTAAATTTTTTGATACTTGTATATATTAACGAGATTTAGATAATCATGTCGATATATATTTTATTATAAATAAGTTTTATGTTTTAAAATTTAATATAATTCAACTGATTTGAACAATCTAATATCTTGTTATATATAATTTATTATTAAATTCAAACTTCTGGCTCTAATTTTTTATCCTTTTCAATTAAACAAATAGAATTTGTTTATTATATTTCTTTAAGTTAATCTTGCAATATTTTAATATTTCATACATCAAAACTAACCTTTGTTTATAATGAAATGAATTGGAAAACAAGATCACTTTGTAATTTTTATTGGGAATTTATTATTATTTAATGCTTTATTTTCATAACAGTTGTTAGCAATATTTGAGGGACACATTCTTAAATGTACATTCAAACTATATATGGGAAGATGATAATTACATTGATTTAAGAAATAAATTTAATATTTAAATTTAATTACGTTATAAAAATTTGTAAGAGTATTAATATATTTAAATCCTTTATGGACAATAATTGTTATAATTAATTGACTTTTTTTATTACAAATTTAAGCTTGTTAAAATACATTTTGATTATATATCTCAAAGTATTCTGGTTTTATTTATAATAATACTTGACCTAACACATTGTTAAATATAAAAGATACCAAAATAT
Source organism: Impatiens glandulifera (assembly GCF_907164915.1). Taxonomy (NCBI): domain Eukaryota; kingdom Viridiplantae; phylum Streptophyta; class Magnoliopsida; order Ericales; family Balsaminaceae; genus Impatiens; species Impatiens glandulifera. Next base: position 138,697,692 of record NC_061862.1, on the reverse strand, counting down.
TCATTGAAATAAGATGCATAGGGGGATGAACATTATTCTGCGATAATTATAACTTGTAAAAGTATTCATTGTTTGACTATTTTTATAACATTGATTTCTTGTAGATCCAAAATAGTACATATATATATATATATTTATAATGTAACAAGAAATAATGTTAGACATTAATAAAATGAGTAAATATCCCTCTTTCCTAATGAAACAAAAAAAGTCAAAGAGCATCAAATTGAAATAAGATGCATATGGGAAGATCTTTGTTGTGAAAGATTGACTCTGATTCTTTCATAAATATGAGAATATAAAACAAAACAAAACAAAATGATTTTTTTTTTCATTGACAAAAGTAAAGCATCAAAATTAACCAAATAAAGAGAAACATTACATAAATTTCTTTGATAATAAGTAAACCCCAATGATATGATTGTGAATATCATGATCTTTGTAAATCAATACTCATTATTCTTTAGGATCCAAACTAAGCCAAGACTTGGTCCAAATAATAAAAAATAATAGATATGATTCACATGTCATCTTAATCTCAACCAAATAATCATAGACATTTGCTTTTTTCATGAAAATTTATTAATGTTTTTTGTTTTATTTGATTACATTGCCACTTCACTTCTTTCAAGAAAAAATAAATCTAAATGTTTTTTCTATTTTATATGTTCATAATATGAAACTTCTTCTTGAACTTACATTTCTTGATTGAGATCCTTCCATAACCATCTCATTTCAACTTAATACCCTTTGAATTATCTTGTTTCATTTGGTTTGGCATTCCATTAGTATTGTTCTCCTTTTTCATTTGACTACCTCTTCCAATCCTTTATCTATCCATTTTGTGCTCCAACTTTGTGAATTTTACCTGTATGGATAAAAAGAAATTGTAAAGAGAAAATTAAATATTATTTACAACATTCTCTCTCTCTCTCTCTCTCTCTCTCTCTATATATATATATATATATATATATATATATATATATATATATATATATATATATATATATATATATATATATATAAAAGTTATATTATAAAATTCAAATGTACAAATGAAATACCATGAAAGAGAACAATAATTATATTTGATTTGTTACTCAAAAAAATGTAGGAGTGACTAAAGATTTGTTTTCCTTACATGAGAACTTTGAAGATTAGAAACTATTAAGAACATCTATACCATATCTATGACTAAGCTTGTAACATAGGACACATAATATATGACAGTATGAAGTGTATTAGGTTATTGTCTCATGGTTGGATAATATGTGTTTATATATATATATATATAATATAATATTGTATTTTGTTCATATCTATTCCTTAATAAATAATATATATTGAGAAAAAAAATAATATGTATACATTTAATTAATTTTCTATTATTATATAAACAAATATTGAGAAATAAAATATAATCTGTATTTTGTTAATATATTTTCCTTAATAAATATTAAGCAAATTAAGAAAAATATATTAACAAAATCCATATTATATTTTTTGCTAAATATTAATTGGTTATATAGTAATAGGAAATTAATTAAATATATATAGATTATATTTTTTTTCCATCAATATTTGATATTATAGTGATAGGAATTAATTAATTAAATCTATACAGATTATATTTTCTTGCTATATATGTATATATTATTTATTAAGAGATATGAACCAAATACAGATTACATTTTTTTCTTAATATTGATTATATAGAGATAAGAAATTAATTAAATTTATACTAATTATTCCATTTTTCCTTATATAAAATGAAACTTTTATTATTGCATGTATGTAATAAAAATGACTTGACTTTAAATATATAAAGTAATCAATGAGAATATATTTTTACTTAATAATTTTATTTAGAATATCAAATAAAATATTTTAAAATTATTATTTATTTTAATTTTTAATCAGAAAATAATTTATATATATATATATATATAATTTATTTATAATTATTAATATTAATAATAATTTAAAATAAATTTTTTTTTAAAAATTTATATATATAATATATTTTATTTAGAATAACCATTAAATAGATAACAAGTCAGCATTATAATAAAATTTTAGAATAAAATATTTTTAATTTTTTAAATATGACTAATAATTTTATTTTATAATATATTATTATTTAAAATGTATATAATTTGTTTTCTTATTTATTATAATAATGTTATAATATTAAAATAAATTATTATATATTTTATTAATATTTTTATTTTTTAATATGATTAATAATTTTGATTATATTTAATAAGATTAATATATATAATTAAATATATAATAATGTTTTATTTAATTTATATAATTCTATTTTGTTTCTTATTAGATAAAATTATAATAATTTAATTAATACAAAATCATTATCTTAAAATATTATTTATTAATTAAAATATTTTAATTCGATATTTATTTAATAAATATTTTACTATTTATTCTAAATAAATATATTATATATAAAATTTTAAAATAATTTTTTTTGTTTAACAATATTTAATTCTAAATTATCATCGATTTTAATAATTATATAAGTATATTTGACCCTAAACCCTAACAGCCAATTTTTTAATATTTTTGTTAGATATTTATTTTAATTAAATAATATTCAGAAATATGTATATATTATAAAATTTTAATCAAAATTTTCTTTTAAATCTAGTTTATATATTAACAAATTTAATAACGATTTTCTTCTCTTCTTTGAAGTATTTTCAAACAGGCCCATATAAAGTCAATTTTTGTTCTTGGTTTTCCGGTCGTTTTTAGAGCATCGGAGGGTACCTCGTTTCTATTTTTACCACTCAGATTTGAGTTGGTGTTATATTTTTTCAATTTGAAATTATGTATAGTCAAATCGGATTTATCGTCTCAAATTTTTATAATTCGAATAATACTCTCAACTTTTTATGCGTCATTTACTACTCATACATGCCGTGGATGAATTTTTTCCGCTTGTGTTCATCATTTTCTTAATATAAAGATGATGAAGTTCCAACTCTAAAGTTATTTCTCATTTGTTTAATAATGAATTTTTTGAACTGATCTTCTATTTTATAATCTCTTACATGTATCCTCAATTGTTTTTATGAGTTTTTCATTATTTTAACTATGTATATATATAGATGGTAAATTATCACATTGCATAATATTTTCCGGCGTTGCTTACCAACTCACGGGTAAAGACAACTTTTATTACAACCTAGAATATTTTGTATAGATTATTCTGACACCGATTAATTGGTTTGTTGAGCTATTATACTCCAATTATTAACATAACTCTTTTGTTTATTTTGTGCAGTGACTAATCTCTTTTTTATTAACGGTTTCTTCCAATATATTAGGTCCAGTCTTCTTTCACTTGTTTAAGCTAACGTCATTAGGAACACACTATAGGTTGCAAAATTGTATGATACCATCTTTTTTGGGGGGAACGGTTAAAACCATTTAATTAAAATCTCAAAAGTGGGAGGGTCAAGAATCAAAACTAGACAAGTCTTAGCTAGGATTATAAGATGACAATCAAACGACCCTAAAGAACCTAATTATTAGCAATCAAACATACAAGAAATAGAGATTACAAACAAAGATTACAAACTGTATCAAATCCTAATTATCCCAATCAGGATTTTTATTTCCATACCAACCTGATGTTTCAACATATTGTCTTCCTCTTCCCTTCCCCTTCCTTTTGCAATGAACGGGGGATGAACTGAAGAGGTTGATGAATACTGCATATTCTCATCTTGATTTCTTTATTTATATGAACTTGTTCTTATTTGATAGAAATAATTATTCTTCAGAATTTTTGAGCTCTTCACCTTGTTGTTCTCAACTTGAATTTCGAGATCATTGTCTTTAATTCCTTCAGCTTCATCTTTGGAATCCTCAACAACTTTAGATTCCTCTATATCAACATTGACATTCTCTTCTTCCTCTTGATTAACCTGAGTATCTTCCTCTCTGTTTTCTTCAGCAACCACTTCAACTTGATTTGATTGAGAATCATCAATTATCTCTTCAACATGATTAGGTTGAGGATCCACCTCCTTCTTCGTATTCTTTTTCTTGTACATAATTTTCTTTATCTTCTGTTTCCTATTCTTTAACCACATTTTTCTCTTTAAAAATAGACACATTTGTATCATTTTCCTGCATCGTTACTTTCTGACCATTATGAATTTTCTGATCTTCTTCCTTAGCCAAATCACATTTTGGGCTTGCATGTTGGAAAGTATTAAAGAAAGAGCATCTGTCTGGTCTCCACTCATAAGTAATTTCCATGACAGTAGGTTTTCCTTTCCAGTCTACTACTGTCATACTTTTCGGTAGTGTGCTTCTAGGATGCACCTCAATGCTAATTTTAACAAATGTTAGGTGCTCTCCTCCTTCAGTAATTAGATCCATGTATAATGGTTTACCCAATAAACCTGCAAAATGACTAAGGGCTTCAGAATTGTACATATGTGCAGGTATATTCCAGAGCTTGAACCATATATGTGCAGTTTCTTTTGGCTTACTCAATAGGTTCAAGTCTTTAAACCATTTTTCTAACTTCATACAATTGGATCCTATATATGTATGCCCATTTTCTAGAATTTCCTCTAGATTAGATCACTTCTTGAATTTAAGAAAATATTAATCATGGACATTTGCTAAAATCTTCTCTAGCCTTTTCCTTCCCATTGCTTCAACAGTGCATCTTTAATAATTAGGAAAGATACTCTGTTTTTCCCTATGTAGTTTCCCACAACTACATTTTCTCATTCCTTTATACAGTTTTCCTCTACTTTAGTAAACAATTTAAATTTAAATGGAGAATTCAGTACCTCCACTTTTGTTTGTGTATTGCCCAAGTAGATTTTCCCTTTATAAGAATGATCTTCTAACTTTTTTGCATTGTTGTTCTTTCAGACTTCATTAGTTTTCCATGTCGAGTTGCTCCTGATAGTATATGACTTAGATTTGGGAGCCTTCATTAGTTCCTTTATTGTAGAAACTGAGCATTGAACAATTTCTTCATATTCTTCTTTTTTCAACAGATTCCAGTCTTGAAGATATTGAGTGTTGAGTTGAATTGTAATCTGTTGTGCTTTCTCCTTATTGATGACAATTTCTCCCCTTTTGGCATTCATAAGGAGCTTTGTAATCCGATTCTTGAGCCCAAACAAATTAGCTCTTTCATTATAGTGTATCTTCCAAGCTCCTTCATTATCCCCTTGTTTTTCTGCATTATTTTCAATAAGAATTTTCCCGGCAGTAGTTGGAGCAGATTGCTTAATTGTGTTGGTATCCTGCTGTTCTTTGATAACTTCTTCAGAAATTCTTTCAAATTCTTTGACTGTTGCTTCCTTAATTCCTTCCAGCACAAAATCCCTAATTTTTTTTGATTTATTACTTTGTTCTTCCCCTTTCCCATAATGGCAGAGACAGAGTAATAGAACAAATTAATTGCAGAAACCCTAAGAGATGATCAAAAGTAAACCGCAATCGAGGGCAAAATCTAACGGTGCTTACAAATGTACAAGAAACCATAGACTAGCAACACTTAATGAACGGCACAAGACAATACCGGGATGCCCGTGTCGATCATCCCGTGCCGCCTGTGCCTATTGTGTCGCCTGTGCCAATCGTGTCGTGCTGCTTGTGCCGATGGCACTTCCTTTGATTAATGGTAATTATGATGTCAATTTGATGACTTATGGTGCATGACAATATTGTGCCGTCCGTGCCTTTTTGCCTGTGCCTATCGTGCCGCTGACCAATCGTGTCGTCTGTGCCGATCGTGTCGCCCGTGCCGATCGTGCCGCCTATGCCGATCGCAAATCAAATCTCCAGAGCTTTTCTCTCTCTTTTCTGATTTTTACTTGTTAATACAGTAGACTCATATGATACCATCTTTGTCCATTTGAAATCCTAATTTTTTTTCCAAAAGTTAAATCTCTTTTTATTCTTTCGAATTGGAGATCATTTTGTTGGATGCTCTTTATTATATCCACCAAGGCAGGATGAATCACAAAATTTGCAATCAAGGTAAGTTCACTAATTAGTGGCTTTCTACTTAGCGCGTTGGCTACAATATTAGTCTCTTATGATGGTACTTTATTCTTAAGTTAATTTTAAATCAATTATAATAACTTTTTTTTACGCATAATCAACTCTCTCTAACTAAAAATATATTTTAAATTTTTGTAGTTTGTAAAAATTTAAACTTTTGGCCCATATAAAAAATGTCTCTAAATATTTAATGAAAAAAGATTGTGGTAAATTCCAATTCATGAGTGAGATAATAATGTTTGTGTTGCTTGAGTTGTGTAGACCTATAAGCGATAACTTGTTCGTTTTGCATTAAAACACATCACAGCCCTTTATACGAGACATCACAATAATCAATAAATCCCTCATTCTCGGATAAAAGTGTAAAGATAAGGGTTGTAACTAAGAGATTTTTAAGTTTTTCGAAATTCTTCTCACGTTCTTCTAACCATTCAAATTTAACCATTTTTTTGTTGAGTCAACGATCTTGCTAGTTGAAAGAATCCTTGACGAACCTTCTATAATAGCTTGGTAAACTTAGGAAACTACAAATTTCTTAGTGTTGGGTGTGAATGCGATTGGAGTTTGGCTCAGTCCTCTTGTTTATCGATTCTGTTGCACCACTATCTTAGACAAATGAGGCAACCCTCTCACTAGCATCCAAACACCACAAAGGAATTTGACCTGTGCCTCCCATCAAGAGAGTAGTATCTATTTATATTATTAGGTCAAGTCCAATAAGTGAGTTACTAGAGATTGGGCCACAATGTTGGGCCAACCAATACCATACAATCTCCACTTTAGCCCAAAATAGTGCAAAACACAATCACGGAATCACAAGACACATCATCGCCAATTTATTACCACAAAGGCAACAAAGAGAATACCCAAGGTAAACTCATGTCACAAAAACCAGGGGGTAAAGGCACAAAGCATGAAAAAATCACAAAGATCAGAAGCAATAGCACAAAGCATGGGAAAATCACAAAGATCTAACGCAAGAGCACAAAGCATGCGAAAATCACAAAGATCAAATGCAAGAGCACAAAGCATACGAAAATCACAAAGATCAAATGCAAGAGCACAAAGCATGGGAAAATCACAAGCATTGGAGGCAAAATCACAAAGCATGCCATGTCCACAAAGGACGAACCTCAAAGAGTTTTCCCTAAGTCAAAGTTTAAAATCCGTTGACACGAAATAAATTTTTCAACAGGTAGACACTTAGTACCCATATCAGCAGGATTAAATTCTGAAGGATTTTTTTCTAACTTAACAATGCCCTTTTTAACAATATCCCAAATGTAATGAAACCTAACATCAATATGTTTAGTTCTATCATGAAAAACAAGATTTTTATATAGTTGAATAGCAGATTGACTATCAGAAAACACAACCACATTTTTGTCAAGAAAACCAATTTAAGACAAAACAGCCCTAAGCCAAATTGCTTCCTTAAAAGCTTCAGTGGCAGCTACATACTCAGATTCTGTAGTAGATAAAGTAACAATGGGTTGAAGTTGAGACTTCCAACTTATGCAAGATCCACACAAAGTAAACACGTAGGAAGTAGTAGACTTTCTATTATCCCTATCATTAGCATAATTGGAATCTACATAACCAACCAACTTTGTACCTACAAAACACTTAGAGAAAGTCAAGCCACTTGATATCTCAAAAGCCATTTCAAAGCATTTCAATGAGGCATACTAGGATTAGACATAAATCTACTCAAACAACTAACTGTATATGCAATATCAGGCCTAGTACTAATCATCAGATACATAACAGATCATATATCATTGGAATAAGGCACATTCTTCATTTCAGTTATTCCAGTTTCAGTCTTAGGAGACTGATCCTTACTTAACACAAAGTGGGAAGAAAGAGGCACATTCACAGATTTAGCATCAAACATAGAAAATTTACTCAAAATTTTAGCAACATATGCACTTTGATTCAACACAAGAGAAAATTTTATTCTATCTCTAATGATATTCATGCCCAAAATCTTCTTAGCATCACTTAAGTCTTTAATGTCAAAATTTTCACAAAGCGATTTTTGCACATGCATAACAGACTTCAAACATGGGCTAACAATCAACATGTCATCCACATACAATAAAAGAAATACAGGCACAAAGTCTATATTCTTGAAGTAAGGCAAAGGTCAGAAGAACTTTTTTAAACATCAAAGATTGCATGCATTTATCAAACTTGATATTCCATTGCCTAGGAGATTGTTGTAAACCATACAAGACTTTTTTTAACAATTAAACATGATCAGGAAACTAGGGGTCAACAAACCCCTCAGATTGATGCATATAAATATTCTTATTAAGTTCACCATGTAAGAAAGAAGTAGTAACATTCATTTGCTTTAATTTCCAATCAAAGTGAGCAACTAAAGCAAGCATAATTCTAACAGTAGTGAATTTGACAACAGGAGAGAAAATTTCAGCATAATCTATTCCCTCCTTTTGAGTAAATCCCTTGGCTACTAACCTAGCCTTGTATCTAATTTTTTCAGACTCTTGCTTCACCTTATACAACCATTTGCAATCCACTAAGGAGCAATTATGAGGTTTAGAGCAAGTTTTCAAGTATCATTGATTCTTAGGGAATTCATCTCATTATTCATAGCAACAATCCATTAAGTAGAAAACTTAGACCTCAAAGCTTCTTTATAAGAGTTGGGCTCGTTACAGTCTAGGGATTCAAATATGTTAAAAGCAAATTCATACATATTGCAATCATTCAAATTATCATCCCTAAATCTAGCAGGCATTCTAACATTTCTTCTACTTCTATCCCTAACAAGTTGATAGTCATTCAAATCATCAGACAAATCATGTGAATCAGACAACACATTTGAATCATTCAAATTATCAAGAAAATCATGTGAATCAGAAAAAACATTTGAATCATGTAAATCATCAATATCATGCACATTATCATGTTCCACCTCATTGAGAACATTCACATCATGTTCGGCAGGTTGATCAAAAACTACAGACACATGCTCCAGCTTATTAGGAGCATCATTAACAGGAGTGGGGGACATAGACAAGAAAGAAAAATCATTATCATTAAAGACAACATCTCTACTAATCACAATCCTAAGCCCATGTTCACTCCTATCCCAAAGCTATAACCTTTTACCCCTTCAGGGTAGCCTAAGAACACACATTTCTTAGACCTAGGCTCCAACCTGTCAACCTTTTGATGCACATATCCAACACAACCAAAAACTTTCAAGTTGCTCAAATCAAGAGGTTTACCTGTAAACACAGATTCAGGACATTTCCCTCCTAAGGGAACACTAGGGGACCTATTTATTAAAGAGGTATGATAAATACAACGACTCTTTAGCGAAAGCAAGTCCACAAATCCTACGTGGCCTTGCCAGCTAGGAGAGAGAAAAAGGCAAAAAAAAAAAAGAAAAAAAAATATTTCTACATCTCTGCATATCCTCTTTCACCAATAGGGTTTCATATTTCTTCATTTCTTTTTCTCTCTGAAACGCATCATTTATTTGTCTTCTCTGGCTGTATTTATTTCTTTCTCCGGCTGCATTTATTTCTTTCTCTGGCTGCATTTATTTCTTTTCTCCGGCTGCATTTAGTTCTCCATGGTATCCTTTTAAAGGATCTTTATTATTATTTTTATAGATCTAGGGTTTAGATTTTACATATCTAGGGTTTACATTTTACATATGTATTTATTTCAGAACTGTTTGAACTTTCAGGAAACCGAAGTACTGAACTTGAACAACTCAGTAGATGAAGAACCTAACCTGAACATATCCACCCCTGTTGAACCCGAAAGGTACCCGATTGGTATAAAAAATGTACATTTCAATGTGTCAAAATGTCTCGAAATGGGTGGTTTCGGGACAAGAAAGGGTCATTCCTTGTCCCGAAATGGGTGGTTTCGGGACAAGAAAGGGTCTCTCCTTGTCCCGAAATGGTTGGTTTCAGGACAAGAAAGGACCCACCCTTTCTTGTCCTGAAATGGGTGGTATCGTGAAAAAAAATGTTGTGTTTCGGGACAAAACTGTTGTATTTAAGGACCCGAAATGGGTGGTTTCGGGACAAGGAAGGGTCCTTCCTTGTCCCGAAACTATTTCGGGACAAAAATTGTTGTGTTTCGGGAACCGAAATATGTGGTTTCAGGTCTCGAAAGGAGGTGTTTTGGAACCCGAAATATGTTGTTTCGGGACTCAAAAGGGTGGTTTCGGGACCCGAAAGTGTGGTTTCTGGACCTGAAATTTGTGGTTTCGGGACCCGAAATGGGTGGTTTAGGGACTTTTTTCTTACTATTGCACTTAATTTTTGCAGTCACATTCCTAGTGTTGGAATGACATTTTCCTCCGAAGAACAACTTCTTGAATTCTACACATCATATGCCCACTTAACTGGATTCGGTATTACCAAGTTATGGAGCAAAAATGTTGGTGGTAAGAGGAAATACTTCAGCGTTGGTTGTGCCAAGAGTTTTATGAAAGAATCGAAGGCCAAAAATAAGTTACATCAGCCTAGACCAATAACGAAGACAGATTCTAAAGCAAAGATTAATGTTGTTGTTTGAAATGAAGGGGAATATGTGTAACAAGTATTTCTCTTGAGCACAACCATACATTAAGCCCTAAGAGAATACGTCATGTTAGATCCTACAAAGTAATTGACGGAAATGTAAAGAGAAGATTGGATACAAACGATGAAGCTGGAATAACTGTGGCCAAAACATTTCAATAACTTGTAGTTGAAGCTGGAGGGTATGAAAACATGTCTTTCGATGAGAGGACATGTAGAAATTACGTTACAGAAGCACGAAGGTTGAGGTTAGGGAGTGGGGATGCTGAAGCACTCACTAATTATTTCTTAAGAATGCAAACCAGGAACTCAAACTTCTTCTACCTTATTGATTTGGACGAGGAATCCCGAATTAAAAATGTGTTTTGGGCAGATGGTAGGTGCAGGGCTGACTTTAAAGATTTTCATGATGTTATCTATTTAGATACAACCTATTTGACAAATCGCTATGACATGCCTTTCGCTCCTTTTGTTGGTGTTAATCATCATGGTCAATCCATTTTGCTTGGATGTGAGTTATTGTCAAGTGAAGATTCAAATTCTTTCACATGGTTGTTTAGAACTTGGTTGGAATGTATGCATGATAGACCTCCAAATGCCATAATCACAGACCAATGTCGATCCATGGAGATTGCAATTGAGAAGGTATTTCCTAAAACTCATCATCGATTTTGTTTGTGGCATATAATGAAGAAACTTCCTATAAAACTTGGAAGCCATACTGAATACCATCTAATAAAGAAGAGGTTGAAAAACATAGTATACAATCCATAAATATTCAACAATGCGAAGAGGATTGGAATAGACTAATTGAAGATTACCAGTTGGAAGATAATGTTTGGTTGAAATCTTTGTATTTGGAAAGATCCTTTGAAGTTTCAGACACCCCTCATCATTATCCTCCTCATCATTATCCTCCTCCTCGTTCTCCTCCTCCTCGTTCTCCCCCACATCATTATCCTCATCGTTCTCCCCCACATCCCCGGTAGTGGAATTCGTCCCACAACGCTTCCGCGTCCGAATCCTCTATTTTCCAACTCAGTATCCAGCCTAAACTTCAACGTCGTGTCATTCCAACATGATAGTATTGGAAATCGTCGGTCATTAACTTCTCCCAGTTCAGGGTTGCTCACCCTATAAACGTAGCACAGCTGAAAACAAACATATGTTAAAACCAATTATTTTTGAAAAAGAGAAATTAATTAATGATAACTTACAATAAGGAACGTCTATGGTCCTTGGAAATGTCGTTTTTCATTCTCCTTCATTTTTGTACATGATTGAACTAATCATTCAAGTACAAATTTGCACCAATTGAACTTCTTGATATTATGAACATCTGAAATAGATTTCAGAATTCTATACCTGCAAGTGAAAAAAACATATTTGAGGATTAATAAACATGTCATATGATAGGATCAACTTTATCGATAGAGACGGGGGTCTGGCTAAGGATGAAGGCTTATGAAAAACAGTTTGAAAGAAATCCTGTTAGGGATTTAATTCGCTTTCTATTCTACGCAAACTTGTGTAAACACTTGAAACTGATTAAAGGCGGAATTGTTTACTTGGGTTTGAAGCACAAGATGAAATATGAAAAGATGACAGAAAAGAAGAACACATTAGTTTGTTTATGGATGTTCGGAGAAACTCTCCTACGTCACCCCTTCTTCTAACCACCGGAAGGATTCACTATAAGATGATTAGAATAATATACAGTTTACACACACTTAGTTCACTATTGAACAGAACACTTTCTGTTAAATTACAAGATGAAGAATATCACTCAGCTAAAGGTGCTTTGATTCTAGCTCTCTCTCTCTCGATTCACACACAGTACAATCAAAAGAAGCTTCACAGTTTGAATTCAGTAAGCAAGATGATTGAGTAGTTTCTCTCTCTACAAAATCAGATTGCTTGTTCGCGAGACTTGTTAAGGCTAGGCAAGGTGCTTCGTTCATTGTCCTTAGGATTGATTAAATAATGAGTAGGATCTAACGGTCGAAACTTCAAGAATGATACGTGGCACTCTTCCATTGGAAAGCCTCCATTATACACAACAGGTTCCGAGCACAAGGATCGTGGCCGTACAGAACTGGTAGTGCACCGAATATTCCATCAGGGATGTACCTACAAAACGGGTAATGTGAGGAAAATTCTCTTACGTGGAATTCCTTGATTGGATGCATATAGCTTCTGTACTAATCTTCACTAGAAAGTGGAGCAGATGTAGGGTACATCTATAGCACGTGGGTAGGAGAAATGCTAGATTCAAGCGTACTGCTTAAACTGAGCATTAGACGTATTTTAGTTAGACGGATTGTAAAAATCAGTCTAATGAAATAGGTCATCTCCTTATAATAGAAAAAACGTCTATTAGACCGCTTGGTCTAATAGAATTAGACTCGCGTCTAATTACAATAACCATTAGACTGCACGTCTAACTCCGCTGAGTTAGACTGGCACGTCTAATTCCGGTTCTACCTCAGACTTGTCTGAAGGAGTTAGACGCACGTCTAACTTTCATTAATTAGACCACACGTCTAATTATTTAATAACCATTAGACTGGCACGTCTAACTCCACTGAGTTAGACTGGCACGTCTAATTCCGGTTCTACCTTAGACTTGACTGAAGGAGTTAGACGCACGTCTAACTTTCATTAATTAGACCACACATCTAATTATTCAATAACCATTAGACTGGCACATCTAACTCCACTGAGTTAGACTGACACGTCTAATTCTGGTTCTACCTCAGACTTGTCTGAAGGAGTTAGACACACGTCTAACTTTCATTAATTAGACCATACGTCTATTTATTCAATAACCATTAGACTGACACGTCTAACTCCACTGAGTTAGACTGCACGTCTAATTCCGGTTCTACCTCAGACTTGTCTGAAGGAGTTAGACACACGTCTAACTTTCATTAATTAGACCACACGTCTAATTATTCAATAACCATTAGACTGACACGTCTAATTCCGTGTATTCATTAGACCATCCGTCTAATTCTTTACATCTATTAGACTACACGTCTAACTCCGATGAGTTAGACTGTACGTCTAATTCTATTAGACTTACGTCTAATTCCGTGTATTCATTAGACCATCCGTCTAATTCTTTACATCTATTAGACTACACGTCTAACTACGATGAGTTAGACTGTACGTCTAATTCTATTAGACTTACGTCTAATTCCGTGTATTCATTAGACCATCCGTCTAATTCTTTACATCTATTAGACTACACGTCTAACTCCGATAAGTTAGACTGTATGTCTAATTCCGTGTATTCATTAGACCATCCGTCTAATTTTTTACATCTATTAGACTACACGTCTAACTCCGATGAGTTAGACTGTACGTCTAGTTCTATTAGACTTACGTCTAATTTCGTATATTCATTAGACCATCCGTCTAATTCTTTATATCTATTAGACTACACGTCTAAATCCGATGAGTTAGACTGTACGTCTAATTCTATTAGAATTACGTCTAATTCCGTGTATTCATTAGACCATCCGTCTAATTCTTTACATCTATTAGACTACACGTCTAACTCCGATGAGTTAGACTGTACGTCTAATTCTATTAGACTTACGTCTAATTTCATGCAATGAAGGCCAAAATCAGTTTAATGATCCTCATTAGATCCAAGTCTCATAACATATCGTCTCAATACACCTGTATCAAAACTCATAAATTATTTCATCATCAAAATATCAGTGGTTAAATAATTTCAACACTAAGTCAAAATAATTTGATCCAACAATTTCCCCCTTTTTGATGAAGAAATTGTAGACCTGCATACATATATCAAAATATGCATTCATCATATAAACAAACAGAAAACTTGTTCACTTACATCATTCATCCAAAAACTAGTATTCGAGAAACCATCAAGAAACCATGTTCAATAAAGTTAAATAGAGTAAGAGAAGTGAAATCATTGTTCTTCCATTTTAACTCGAGGATCGGTTGGACTCATCTCTTGCCCGGGAAGCATGTTCATGAAATGAGGATAGCCGCGACCACCGCGACCGCCTGTATTTGACCTTCCACCGCGTTCACCACCATTGGTACGTCCACCTTGATCGACATTGGATAGCCTACTCTGGCCACCACCACTTCTACCTCCACGCTCACCACCGCTTCGACCACCACCTCTCTTGGTTGGCCTAGGATTGTCATCAGTACTTGGAGCTCGCCTGGATTTTGTGCCAGTTGACACACCATCATTCCTTCTGCTTGACTCACCTTGAATTGGTCGAGGTTGAGCACATTCACCATTGGCTATTGCATCCTCCTTTGCTTGAAATTTCCTAGCAATGGAGTCCGCAAATTCCTGACGTTCATTGTCATTCCTTCTCATGCAACTCTGAATTTCCACCATATGATTCTTCACTAGACTAAATTCTTCCAAGGTTTCCTTGTGGCGTTCATCGTTGATTTGCCTTTCAATATCAAACAATTCGGTTTGACGATTGACAAGTTGCTTTTCAAACTTTGAGAAGTTCACGTTTGCGATATGAGTCTCATATGTGTTCTTCTTCAAGGTGTTATCTAGTTCAGTGAGGACCTTGAAAATATTGTGAAATTCTCCCTTTCTTCTTCCCTTGAATTCATTGTCTGAGACATGGTCTTGTGAATCGAAGAAATCATAGACCTCAAAGATCTTAGCACCTTGTTTCCTTCGGCAGATGACTCTTCATGAGACGAAACTTCTTCAGATTCTGCTGCCATGCTTTGAATAGGCTCGAAGTTTGTATGAACCTGCATGGATTGCTCCGGCTGATTCATTTCGGCATTCTTAGCAGTTTTTCTCGTTCTTCTTCTTCAATTTCTTTTTCTGCCCTCTCAAATCTTTCAAACAGATTTCCAGTGTAATGAATGGGATTGTTGAGGTTTTCGTGAACACTTCCCACAACGCCGTCGGGAAATAAACGGGGCTTCACGAAAGTTTTTGCTGATCTTGTTCCTCCTTAGATAAGGAACTTTCTTCTTCATCGTTTTTCTCTTTGGAGGGTTCCCCCTCAGTTCTTGCAGTTTCTGGCTGAGTGTCCTTGGCTATTTTTTCTTGAACACCCTCTGTTCTCGCAACATAGGTTATTAACATGTTTTCTTCAATAGGAGCTTTCAAAGACTCCTCAGTCACGTCTTCCACAATAATATCTTCTACATTAATCTCAAGAGCTTGTTCAGGCTCTTGAACATTCACATTTTCTTCTTCTTCATTCGGAAGTCCTTGGAAGGGTTGATCTAGAATGCGTCTCTCTTCGGTAGAAAGATTCCCGAATTCGATCAAGAGAGAAGCATCTAGCTCATCAACATCAGCGTCTTGAATGTCCATAGCTTCTTCTTCGTTGAGAGGTTCTGCGCCAGAGCAATCAGCGCCATGAATGTGTCTAGAAGCAGTAGAGACATAGCTTTCCAGGATATCATTCAACTTCTTCAATACCTTTGCTTCAACATCAGCTCCTTTTATATCAGGGTTGAAGTTAGCTTTCCTGGCTTCAAAAATTGGAAAGAGAGCTTTTCCAAGAATGCAAGCTTCCACCACTTCTCTTTTCTTCAGAGCTTCACCAACATCTGATGTTCTTGCCCATTTCAAGACTTTCTTTTCGTTTGCCACCCTCTTCTTCCATTTTTTGCTATGGCAGCGTTAGACAGAGAGTCGTTGTACTTAGAGGACAACCTCTCCATGGACCAGGACTCATAAATTTCCAGTTTCTTAGCAACAAAAGCTTTAACTTGATCCAAAATAAGGTCAACGATACCTGTTGCCTCAGATACTTTCTCAGGAGCGTGAAATGCAATGGATTTTCCTTTTCCAACAATCTCTACAGGTTTTGGAGCGGGTCTTGGTTCACCAATCACAATTCCACTTGTCCCTTTTCTGGAGCGCAACAGTTCGAAAGCAGATTGTGGTTTCATACAGAGCTCAGCAGGAAGCTCCCTACAAACAATTTTCCCGACCACCAAGGAATCTTTGGGAGCAGGAGTATTGGGTTCACCAGCTACAAGGGTAAGGACATCACCTTTTCTGGTTGTGATGACTCTGTAGCACCGTCGGCTACACGATCAAATTGAATAACAGGAGACCCAGCCCTGTCAATAGTTTCATCATTTGGACCGGCTGACTCAACAGCAAACCCTTCAGCAGATTCTCTCAAAGGAGAGAATATAGACTCAACTTGTTCCACTACGGGAACATTAAATTTTGGAATAGCAGCCAAAGATTTAGAAGACTTCACCTTTGCAGATTTAGACGCTCGAAGCGCCCTTGTCTTCTTCTCCTTTGAGGCACAAGACCTCGAAGGTTTCCTCAAATAGGTTGAGGGAGTGGATAGAGATGACATTGGAGTTGCAGCAAGTACGCTTGGACCTTGCTTCAACCTTGAATCGACAGATTCAGAGTCCTTATGATTTGGACTTTTCATACTAGAGGAACTAGCCTCCGATTCGTTCACCGTTTTGGTTCTCTTTGCCCCTGTTGACAGAACAGAAGCAGAAGACTTTGATCGAGTGGAAAGCTTTCCACCGGTCTGGAAGCTGGAAGCACCAGATGTAGATTTAAGGTTGTTCTTCAACCTCGTCAGCGTGCTAGCCACTGTAAGAGCAGTAAATACTCTTGGAGAGTTGATTTGCACCGGTTCACCAACGGGAACCCCCAAATGCTTCAATAAATGACTCAGTTGAGCCGCATACGTTATACTCTCCTTGTTCGTCTGGCTGATAGAATAACATAAGTTCTGAAAGAGGGTATGAGCTCAGTTTACCTGGATCCCTTTCGAAATGGCACACATATAGTCAAAACGGTCTTGACTATAGAGATGGAAGGAACTAGCCTTCCCTTGAAGCGCCTTCGCCGCCACGTCGTTCAGAAGAATGAAATGCGGTTTGAATACCTTCTTGGATCCATTCACATGGATTTTAGAACCGTCTGCAGAGAAAGTTTTCTTCATCTCCTCCATGATTTCTGAAGAGAGAACCAAGTCGAAAAGATGACCCTCCGTTGGAAGTTCAAAGAACTCCGCATAGACTGCTTCGTCAAAAGAAATCTCCGTTCCGTTGACGGTTGCTACGATGGAATCATCCACCATAACTGCCGTTTTGAAGAACTCGCGAACTTCGTCTTCGTAGAAGATGAACGGTCTGCCCAAATACATCCTTAACCCAGAATATTCTAGGGTTTGAAACATCTTTACCACTTCCGGTTGATCAAACGTATACACCGATGGAAAGTCCACCTACAAAGTACAGTGACCGAGAGTGATATTCTTCACCATTTTGAGAAAATATGAATCGGCATGAGATTTCAGAGAGTTTTAGTGAGAGAAATACAAGAAAGCTAGGGTTCTTAGAGATTTCGAGATATTGGAAGCTTTCAAATTCATGCAGAAATGTCCTTATATAAATGAAAGAGGAAAATACAGAATAACTGTCTATTCTAGGGGTATGGCCCATTAATAAATATTAGACGTCCTTTTTTAAGAAATCATCATTAAAATTGAGGGTATATTAGTCATTTTCTCTAACTTGATAGACACGTGTCTTCATGTTATTAAGAGATGATTGTTTGATTTTTTGAGCGGGAAAAGCAGATAGCTCTCAACATGGGACAGCTGTCCTTGATCAGTCTAATCGGCACATAGTTAGACGTTTTTCTTACTCCATAAATCAATTTTACACAACGTTTATTAGACGAATGAGTCTATTAGACGCATACGTCTAATTCCGTGTTTATAAAAATCCGTCTAATGTCTATTAGACGTGTACGTCTAATTCCGCATAAACACCACGTGTTAGATGTGTGTTTATTAGACGTGAGCATCCTTTGCTCATGACGTAAAAATGTCTAACGTCTATTAGACGTGTCCGTCTAATTACGTAGGTATAACACCTCAACATATAGACTTAGATGTTTTGATTATGAGAAAAAATACGTCTAAGTACATACTGTTTCTTTTAGACACCCTTGTCTAATTAGACCGATTAAGGATATTCGTCTAGAGAGTATCTTTACTTCCAAAGTAATTTCTCCCTCTCATTATGAATATGGACATTTAGAGTTTAATAAACAATTTTTGTGGTCTAAAGACCAAAAATATTTTAACAAATAAAAACATTTATTCTTCCAAAATGGCAAGTGCAATTGTTGATCTTCCAAGCTATGTACTCAGAGGAGTACTCTTTTAAGTTCCTTCCTGCTATCCTCCTGCATCACCTACAAAATAAACTATTTACAAACCTTGGTACCCATACTTAATTGGGTCCTCGATCAATTAGTCCCTTAGGAATCCATATTTGAGTTATTCTAATGGATTTCCCATTTTGTGTTATGATTAATGCATAAGATTTTGACTTAGCAGATGACTTCCTCCTAGCCACTGATCCTTTGACTTTTGAAGAAGATTTTCTTTTAAAACTCCTTGACTTAAAGTCAAGTTTTAAATTACCAGACTTATTACTTTTTCTAGCATATTCTTAAGCCAGCTAATAGTCGGTGGTACATAAACTATTTCATTTTTGAGAGCAACTTCTTCATGAATAAGATCAGATTCAATGTCAGTCATACTTCCTTTGACAAAACTTATTGGATTAAGTTTGTAATTTGGTTTTAACTTTTTGCATGACAGATTAGGATCATTGATGTTATATCCCAAACCGGATCTAAATCTAGCAGATTTCAACATGCTGATCTGATATTTGACAGCATCACCAGATCTTGTCCATGCATTAACAACATAGTTAAGCCTTTTGTTTTCAGATGAAAGAGTTTGAATCTGTTCCTTGAGTATCTCATTCTCATATGAGATCTCTTCAATCTTCTTTTCAAAATCATTTGACTCTTCCTCTTTAGACAGATTTGGTTTATTTAAATCTGATGAAGATTTAGTTTCATTTAGAGATTCTGCTAGCTTCCTGTACTCGATGACCATGTCATCTAGCGCAGCTACCAGTTGTTCCCTTGAAAACCTTTCGGAAGAAAAATCAAATACCTCAGTCTCCTGAGTTCCTTCTTCATCTTCTCTGGCCATGAAGCAAGCTACGTCTTCTTCATCACTTTCACTGGATGAGAAGTACGAACCACGGCTGCTTCGTCTGTTCTTTCCGTCACCAGCCATAAGAGCCTTCAGCTCTTTTCCATCATCCTTGGCATCTTCACGCTTTGGCTTCCGGCATTTCGATGCATAATGACCTTTAATACCAAAGTTAAAACAAGTAACATTAGCTTTAGATTTTCTATTATCATTAGAATTTGAAGAGTTTGAGTTAGAGTTAGAGTAGCTCTTCTTCATGAAGTCGCCAAACTTCTTCACAAAGAGAGACATAGCATCGCTGCTCAGCTGCTGAGCTGCCATCTTCACGTCCGGAGCAGTAGGTGGCTCTTCAGCAGTCACCAGCGCCTTGGCAATGATAACAGACGTGGGTTGATCTTCTTCCACCCTACAGTTCAACTCGAACTCATAGGCTTTTAGGTCAGTGAAGAGATCAAAGAGAGAGATCTTGTTAAAATCTTTGGATTCTCTCATCACCATAGTCTTTATGTCCCATTCTCTTGGAAGAGCACGCATGACCTTGATAGCAAGCTCCCGGTTGCTATATGTATTGCCTAAAATGGACAGAGAGGAGACGATCTTGCTGAATCTAGTGTCGAAATCGTTCATTGTTTCACCAGGACGCATTCTGAAGTTGTCGAACTGTTGAGTGGCAACCATGATCTTGTTTTCTTTGGTTTGCTCGTTGCCCTCACATAGTTGAGTGAGTCTGTCCCAGACCTCTTTGGCAGTGTCACATTCGATGATGTAGTTGAACATACTGTCATCGAGAGATCTGTACAGAACATCAAGAGCCATGTTGTTGAGGTTATTCTGCCTCTTTTCATCAGCGGTCCAGTCGGCCTTCTCCTTATCAATCTTGATAGGACCTTCTGTGACAACACTCCACATGTCATCATGAAGAGAAGAGAGATGAGCACGAACTCTTTTCTTCCAAACAATGTAGTTTGCACGAGAGAAGGTTGGAATGCTTGTAGCACTGACATCTTTGGGTATGTTCGACATATTTCAGGAAAGACTTGAGAATAGAAACAAGGCTCTGATACCAATTGATAGGATCGGCGTTATCGATAGAGACGGGGGTCTGGCTAAGGATGAAGGCTTATGAAAAACAGTTTGAAAAAATTCCTGTTAGGGATTTAATTCGCTTTCTATTCTACGCAAACTTGTGTAAATACTTGAAACGGATTTAAGGCGGAATTGTTTACTTGGGTTTGAAGCACAAGATGAAATATGAAAGGATGACAGAAAAGAAGAACACAACCGTTTGTTTATGGATGTTCGGAGAAACTCTCCTACGTCACCCATTCTTCCAACCACCGGAAGGATTCACTATAAGATGATTAGAATCAAATACAGTTTACACACACTTATCTCACTATTGAACAGAACACTTTCTGTTCAATTACAAGATGAAGAATATCACTCAGCTAAAGATGCTTTAATTCTAGCTCTCTCTCTCGATTCACACACAGTACAATCAGAAAGAAGCTTCACAGTTTGAATTCGGTAAGGAAGATGATTGAGTAGTTTCTCTTTCTGCAAAATCAGATTGCTTGTTCGTGAGACTTGTTAAGGCTAGGCAAGGTGCTTCGTCCGTTGTCCTTAGGATTGATTAAATACTAAGCAGGAGCTAACGGTCGAAACTTCAAGAATGATACGTGACACTCTTCCATTGGAAAGACTCCATTGTACACAGCAGGTTCTGAGCACAAGGATCGTGGCCGTACAGAACTGGTAGTGCGCCGAATATTCCATTAGGGATGTACCTGCAAAACGGGTAATGTGAAGAAAATTCTCTTACGTGGCATTTCATGATTGGATGCATATAGTTGTTGTACTAATCTTCACTAGAAAGTGGAGTAGAAGTAGGGTACAACTATAGCACATGGGTAGGAGAAATGTTAGATTCAAGCGTACTACTTAAACTGAGCATTAGACGTATTTCAGTTAGACGGATTGTAAAAATCAGTCTAATGAAATAGGTCATCTCCTTCTAATATAAAAACGTCTATTAGACCGTCTGGTTTAATAGAATTAGACTCCCGTATAATTACAATAACCATTAGACTGCACGTCTAACTCCACTGAGTTAGACTGACACGTATAATTCCGGTTCTACCTCAGACTTGTCTGAAAGAGTTAGACGCACGTCTAACTTTCATTAATTAGACCACACGTCTAATTATTCAATAACCATTAGACTGGCACGTCTAACTCCACTGAGTTAAACTGGCACGTCTAATTCTGGTTCTACCTCAGACTTGTCTGAAGGAGTTAGACGCACATATAATTTTCATTAAATAGACCACACGTCTAATTATTCAATAACCATTAGACTGACACGTCTAACTCCACTGATTTAGACTGGCACGTCTAATTCCGGTTCTACCTCAGACTTGTCTGAAGGAGTTAGACGCACGTCTAACTTTCATTAATTAGACCACACATCTAATTATTCAATAACCATTAGACTGACACGTCTAACACCACTGAGTTAGACTGGCACGTCTAATTCCGGTTCTACCTCAGACTTTGTCTGAAGGAGTTAGACGCACGTCTAACTTTAATTAATTAGACCACACGTCTAATTATTCAATAACCATTAGACTGGCACATCTAATTCCTTGTATTCATTAGACCATCCGTCTAATTCTTTACATCTATTAGACTACACGTCTAACTCCGATGAGTTAGACTGTACGTCTAATTCTATTAGACTTTCGTCTAATTCCGTGTATTCATTAGACCATTCGTCTAATTCTTTACATCTATTAGACTACACGTCTAACTCCGATGAGTTAGACTGTACGTCTAATTCTATTAGACTTACGTCTAATTCCGTGTATTCATTAGACCATCCGTCTAATTCTTTACATCATTAGACCATATGATAGAAAAATTAAGTAGGTTAATTTTGGAACCGGCCAGACGAACTAAACAGAGGTTAATCTTTATGTGCAGGTACTTCTAAAAACCGTATGAACCGGTTGGGGAATCAAAAACCGGTTGCTACCACTTCAAAGAAACCAGTCTCAAGTGATCAAGTTAAAGATCAGAGGAACCGGTTCTACTCTCTCAAGCGACCGGCTAACGAAGAAGAAAGATTTTACTCTCCAACCGGATGATACAGCACAAGGCACAAAAAAAACCGGATGGTTCAGAACAAAAGTTAAAAGATTCAAACTTCAAGAGTGACGTACCATGACGGAAGAAACGTGTCTCGAAAGAATAAAAGAAGATCGGATCCGATCAGAAGCATGCGAGGAAAGAATTGATGCTTTGTTGATCCGATGCTGACAACCGGAGGCGGATGTTCAACACGTGTCTCAATCTGAAAACCGGCTATGTCATCTTATGCTCAGAGCTGCTGCATGAATGCCAGGTGTTGAGGAAGTTGAAGCGTGCAAGCAACCTTTCTGCAAACAGGCGTGATGACGATCAACCAATCCAGAAGAGAGAGAAGAAAGTAGCCGTTAGCTACTTTCAGCTATAAAAGGAAGATCAAACGTCTTCATTCAAAGCAGTTCGGTAGTTGTAGTTGTGAGCATCATAAATTCTGAAAGTCATAAAGCAATAAATTCTAGAGAGATAAAGTCCTGCATTCCAAAACCGGTGTGCCTAAAACCGGAAGTTCTTTGTGTGTTATTGTGTTAAGTAGTTGTATTACATCAAAGTGTGAGTTTGGTGTAACCGGCGAGTAGCGAAGTTGGGCTCGACCGGAAGTGTAATTGTAACTCTAAAGAGTTAGTGGAGATCCTTCTCATAACCTGAGAGGAAGGGGTGACGTAGGAGGGTTTGCTCCGAACATCCATAAACAAATCTTCGTCTCGTGTTCTTTCCTTCACTTTCATTTCCCGCTTTCTTAACGAAAACCGCAAACTAATCATACTCCTAAAACCGGTCACTCACCTCCATTAAACCGACTCCTTCTTAAACATCATCTAAAGTCGCAAACGTTGCTTCAACCTGAAACAGACATTTCCGCTCTTGAACCCAGTTCAAGAGTCTGTGACAGGTTGTGCAGTGCTGAGAACGGTTTTAGTCTCTAACCGGACTATCACCAAATTGTGTGTTGTGTTGTGTAAGCGGCCACCCTTCCTGAAACCGGAAAACACCCCAGTCCTCCAAGGGCGTCCCCGATCCTAACAAGTGGTATCAGAGCGAGGTTCTTAGCACTCAAGCAACCTAAGAAGATGGGAAGCATGACCCACAGCGACAAGCCGCCAATGCTAAACAGCGAAGCATTTAGCAGTTGGAAGAAACAAATGTATCTACATCTGATTACGTTAGATGATGAGATGAGCCGAGTCCTGAAAGAGGGACCGATCAAGATCAACAATGAGGAAAGCCAGTGGACGAGTGAAGATCGGAGAAGAAGCAACCTGGACAACCATTGCATGAGGCATATCTATAAAGCTATAGATAACAACACGTTGAACAAAATATCAGAGTGCGAAAATACAAAGGAAGCCTGGGAAACGATTATTCAGATCCACGAGGGAAATGAAAGAACCAATGAGAACAAAATCTTGGTGGCTACGCAGAAGTATGAAAACATAAGGATGAAACCGGGAGAAAATATGAAGGAATTCAGCAACCGGTTCACCAGCGTAGTAAACGAGCTTCAAACACTCGGAAAGAAGTATGACAACCGAGAAGTGATCATCAAAGCTTTAAGATCTTTGCCAAGCACGTGGGATATCAAGACCATGGTGATGAGGGAATCAAGTACCCTTGGGCAGATGAAGTTGCATGATGTGTTTGAGGACTTGAAAGCCTACGAATTCGAGATCAAGTCTCGGATCGAAGATGAAGCATCCACATCAACCGCAACAAGAGCTTTGGTCACATCGGTGGAACCGGCGGCTCCAATATCAACCGCACCGGCTCCAGTCAAAAACACCGATCAAATAACCGACGATGTGATGGCAATGCTAGCCCAGAAATTCGGGAAATTCATGAAGAAGAGCCAGCCACCATCTAATAATGATTTTAATTATAACTATGTAGATAAATCAAACAAGAGATGTTATAACTGTGATGGTTTTGGACATTTCAGGTCAGAATGTAGAAAACCAAGAAGAGACGATAGAAAACCGGAAGGAAATTATCAAGGAAATAATTATCAAGGGAATAACTATCAAGGCAACCGGTATCAGGGAAACAACTATCAAGGAAACAATTATCGGGGAAACAACAATAACCAACGAAATGACTACCGAAGAAATAATGATCAACATGCTGATGAAGGAAAAGAAATTCAAAAAGCTCTCATTGCATCCGACGGTGGAAGTGAGTGGGCATACTCTGATAATGAAGATGGTGAAGAGAAAGTAACCTGCTTCATGGCAAACGACGAAGAGGTATTTGATTTCTCTTCTGATGAGTTTACTAAAGAAGATCTAGTTTCTGCACTCAACCAAATGGTTGCTGAGTTCAGAAATATATCTGCGTATATACCAACCCCTGTAGAACCTAAAACCGAACAAATAAATAATGAATATGATAAAACATGTGAAATCGAAACGTATGAATCGGATGAACTACTCTCAGATAATGAGGAGACAGTTCAACCGGTAACTGAAACTGATGAACGAGCAATGTATGTCACGGCCGCGTGGGAGAGATCACGTCAAGCAGTGAAGCAAATGTGTAATTATAAAAGACATCCGAAGTGTAGATATGGTATCGGCTATGAACCAAGTAAACAAAATGAAACAAAACAATCCAACGGGATGAAACTAACGAAAAATAATCTTCCATTTATAAAATTTGTCAAAAGTTCACAAACCGAAAATGACCTAAAACCGGAAGAAACGCTTAAGTATGTAGGCCCTAACGAATCTGAGAAATGGCTTCATCCTGAGAGAAGGAAAGTCAACCGGAAACCAAATAAAAATAATAAAAACCGACATCAAATAAGCCCATCACCACATAAGGCATTCTTGAGCAACAACCAAGAAGTTAAGCCAAATACTATCAAAACAATAACCGGGAAAGTGATCCGACTCATTCAAGTCTGGATCCCAAAGGGACTAATCAACCATGGACCCAACTAAATGTGGGTACTAAAAAGGTGTAAATAATTGTTTGTTGCAGGTTAGGAGGAGCAACCGGTTAAAGAATTCTGAATGGTACTTGGACAGTGGATGCTCAAGGCATATGACCGGAAACAAGGAGCTACTGACCGACATCAAGTATGAAACCGGAGCATTCATCACATTCGGGGATAACTCAAAAGGTAAAACCGTGGGCAAGGGTAAGATTGTCCACGGTGATCTATCCATAAATAATGTACTATTAGTAGAAAAACTAAGCTTTAACCTGTTAAGCATAAGCCAAATGTGTGATGTGGGCTACAAAGTTGAATTTCATAAAAACTCATGCTTGGTCAAAAATCAAAATAATGACACTTTGCTAACCGGTAACCGGATAGGAAACATTTACAAAGTGAACTGGAAAACTGATTTCGAAAAACCTGTGTGTATGATAGCCGGAAATGACCCAAACTGGCTTTGGCATAAACGGCTAAATCACTTGAATTTCAAAACGATTAACTTTATTTGTTCCAAGGAACTGGTTCACGGCTTTCCAAATGTTAAGTTTTCAAAAGATAAAGTATGTGCTGCATGTCAAATGGGGAAACAAGTGAAATCATCTTTCAAAAATAAAGGAAATTATCAATCTGAAAGATGTTTAGAACTTTTGCATATGGATCTGTTTGGTCCGGTTAAAGTAACCAGTTTAGGAGGCATGCATTATACTATGGTGGTTATCGATGATTACTCCAAATTTACTTGGGTTACTTTCCTAGCTTCTAAGAGTCAAGCAACTCCAAACTTGATTAAACTGATTTTGAGAATACAAAATGAAAAATCTATTAAAGTAAACAAAATCAGAAGTGATAGAGGAACTGAGTTTATAAACAGTAATTTAAATATTTTTCTTGATGATTCCGGTATTAGGCACGAGTTGTCTAGTGCCAGAACTCCTCAACAAAATGGCCTGGCTGAGAGAAGAAACCGAACTCTCAAGGAAGCCGCAAGGTCAATGATAGCCGATTCGGGTATCGCTCAAAAGTTTTGGGCTGAAGCCATCAATACCGCTTGCTATACGCAAAATCGATCTTTAGTAACTAAACGGTTTTCGAAAACTTCTTTTGAAATTTATTTTGATCAAGTTCCAAGTGTACGGTATTTTCGAATTTTTGGTAGTAAATGCATTGTTCACAATAACGGCAAGAATTACTTGACCGCTTTTGATGCTAAATCCGATGAGGGAATAATGTTGGGATATTCAGCTGTAAGTAAAGCCTACCGAGTATACAATACTAGGACTTTAACAGTTGAAGAAACCGCACACGTTGTTTTCGATGAATCGGTTGAGCGAAACACTGCATTACTCTTCGACCTTCACAACAGAATGGAAAATTTCAATATCTATTCTGATGATGAAGATGAGGTTCCGGTTTTTAGACGCTTTGTCAAGGACCAAGCGGTTGATGTTGAAATTCAGCCTGATCAAGCTGCTTTACCGCAGAAAGTTGACGCTTCAGTTTCTACTGAAGAAATCGGTCGGTCTGACTGTGTTCAACCTACCGATCAGTCTAACCTTGATCAGCCAACCGAAAGCTTGGTAGACACGTCTCGGATTAACCTCAGAAGGAACAAAAATCATCCTCTTGAACTAGTAATAGGTAACATATCCTCACCCGTCCGAACTAGGCAACAAAATTTGGATCACTATGGAAACTCTGCTTTCATATCACAAGTTGAGCCGAAAAAGGTGGATGAAGCACTGTCAGATCCAGATTGGATCTTGGCAATGCAAGAGGAATTAAACGAGTTTGAGAGAAATAAAGTCTGGTACCTAGTCCCTAGACCGAAAAATAAACCGGTTATAGGCACACGATGGGTATTCAGAAATAAACTCAATGAAGACGGTTTAGTTACGAGGAACAAAGCCCGGTTAGTGGCTCAAGGCTATAAGCAGGAAGAAGGCATTGATTTTGAAGAATCATTCGCCCCTGTAGCTAGACTTGAGGCCATTAGAATATTCTTAGCATATGCAGCTTTCAAAAATTTCAAAGTTTATCAAATGGATGTAAAAAGCGCTTTTCTAAACGGTAAAGTAAATGAAGAAGTGTATGTTAACCAACCTCCAGGTTTTAAAAATCCAGAACATGAAAATCACGTTTACCGGCTGAATAAGGCCCTTTACGGTTTGAAACAAGCTCCAAGAGCTTGGTATGATACTTTGACTCAATTCTTATTCGATCGCAAATTTACAATCGGTTCGGTAGACAAAACCCTTTTCAAATTTGAAAGAAAGGAACAAATTTTACTTGTTCAGATTTATGTTGATGACATCATATTCGGATCAACCGATTCAAAATTATGTGACAAATTTTCGAAAATGATGACTGATAGATTTCAAATGAGTATGATGGGGGAAATGAGTTTCTTTCTAGGACTTCAGGTCAAGCAGATTGAAGCCGGAATCTTTATAAGCCAACCAAAGTATACAGCCGAACTGCTGAAGAGATTTGGGATGGATACCTGTGCCGAAGCGGCTACGCCAATGAGTCCTTCTGTGAAGCTGGACAAAGATTAAGATGGTCAAGCCGTTGACATCACAGCATATCGAGGAATGATCGGATCGCTGTTGTATCTCACGGCAAGCCGACCTGACATTCTGTTTGCGGTTGGAGTGTGCGGAAGGTTCCAAGCAAATCCAAAGCAATCTCATTATACGGCGGCCAAAAGAATATTAAAATATCTGAAGGGAACTCAAGAAGTGGGACTTTGGTACCCAAAAGACTCGAGCTTCAATCTAATAAGCTACTCAGATGCCGATTACGCGGGATGCAAAATCGACAGAAAGAGTACAAGTGGAACCTGTCAGTTTCTGGGTGACCGGTTAGTCACTTGGAGCAGCAAGAAACAAACATCCGTTACAACTTCAACCGCAGAGGCGGAGTACCTAGCGGCTGGAAGCTGCTGTGCACAACTCCTCTGGATTCAACAGCAACTCATGGATTTCGGAATAGAAGCCAAGGAGTCTCCAATCTTTTGTGACAACACCAGCGCCATAGCAATCACATACAATCCGGTGTTACACTCAAGAACAAAGCATATTGACATCCGACACCATTTCATCCGGGAGCATGTTCAGGAGAAACACATCCGGCTGGAATATGTGTCGACCGAGCAACAAGTAGCGGACATCTTCACGAAACCGCTACAGGAAGCTAAGTTTTCACACTTTCGAAATATCTTGGGTCTTACCAATCTTAATCAATTAATATAATCATCATGCATGCTTGTATATAAAACCGGGATATGCGTTCAGGGAGAAGCTAAAGCTTCTCAAACCATACTCAAATAGGCCACTAATAAATCAAATATGCCAACCGGGAGGAAGTCTCCGGTTATGCCCGATTACTTCATAATTTCAAATCAAATGTATGTTTACTATACGGTTGAAATAACCGGGTTGAAGTGGATAAAACAAATCCAAAGTTGAACAACTGTTGACATTAATCAACTTTTCTTCACAAACGGAAATATCCTACTAAAACCGGTCATGGAAAACCGCTTAGTACATATGCACTCTGGTCTGATGAAATGAACTTTTCCGGTTAATCTGAGATGACTAACTGAGTTTTCGTGCATGTTTTGAAAAATGAAGCCTATAATTAATAAAAACAAGTCTACCACAATCAAGATGACGACATGTGTCCATCATCAAGAAAGGGAGACTAACATCTTGTCGATAGATATTTTTCATCATTGCTATCTTAGTAATTATTAGATTTACCTTGGAAATAACCATTAGTTACTTCAACAAGTTAAGTCTATTAAATAGCTGATGACATCATCAGGCATGCTTAACCTCATTAAAGATCAAGCCGAATCCCCGGGCTATATAAACCATCCTTAATCCTTTTCAAAACATCACAAGTTCACTATTCAGAAGTATTACTCTTGAGATAAAATCCTCTCTTTCTCAAAAACATGAATACCAACTCCCTAGCCAAGAAAATCCTATTGACAGATTTTGAATCAATCTACCAATATGAGGATCATGAAGTAAAAGAAATGTTCTTAGCCATAGAAAGGAGCGGGCTAAGAAGTTTTCTTGAGAATAGGTTCATCATCGACTACCTTGTAGTCGAAGAACTGTTTGAGACCGCGAAAGAAGTGCATCGAGATATACTCGTTGCACAGGTCTACGGTCAAAAATTCCTATTCAGCGAGACGGATTTCGCTGTATATTGCGGTTTGCCTAATGAAGGGGTAACCGATCTAACTTACTCCCCGGTGACAATGGAAGAGATGTGTCGCCGGTTCTCAGGATCTGACATCCCGGTTAAACCCTGGGGTGCTAAGAGTCAACTTTCTCACAAGTACCAGATTCTCTGCGAGATTCTGGGAAAATCTGTCTTGTGCAGAGAGAAGAGTTACTATTACACCCAAAGGGTTTTCGAGATGATGATCGCCGTAACGGTTGGGACACCGGTCAACTGGTCCTGGATCATCTTCAGTAACCTGAAGAAGATGCTTCTCTCCAACAAAACCGGCTACGCTCCTCAGCTGAGCGGTTTCTGTGCAAGTCTGGACATCCACTCCGGAGCTTTCGTCACTCTTCACCCAAGGCACGTGCTCACCAAAGAACGAGTACAAGAGATGATCGACCGGTGGGAAGCGGTTAAAGCCAGAAGAATTCAAGCGGCCGAGGCTTCAAATGCTCAAGCGGCTGAGTCATCAAATGTCTAACCTGTCCTTCCTCTTTTCTTTTATCCTTTCTTTACAAAACCGGTACTTTTGTTGTACTACCGGTTTCGTACTCCAATTAATGAATCAGATGTCTTTCCTTTCCAAGTCAAAATCTAAAATATTCAATGCGTCGTATCAAAATAAAACATATCACTCTTGGAAACATAAATCCTCATTATCAAAAAGCATGCCTGACTTGATTTGACAAGACGTGCCTTTATTCTCTTGGAAAAATCACAAAAACATTAATGACTAAGCATAAACGGCTAGATTTTTCAAAACCTCTCATTAAATGCTCTCATTCATTCCAGGCTATAAAAGGGGACTCAACTTTCATTTTCAAACACACCTTCAAGTATTCCTCTCTCTAAAAACTCGGAAGCTCAAGAACTCTCTCAAACTCTCTTCACTACTCATTATCATGTCTGCCGAGATAAGAAACACCCTGATCATTGATTTTGAAGACATCAAGCATAGCGCATACTATGATTGCATCTTTCAGCATATCATAGAGTCTGGCCTGCAAGGCTTTCTCAAGGGTTCGGACCTCATCCTCGTGGAGGAGGTGTGCGAATTCTACAATAACGGTCACATTTTGGATGATGGCAGCATTCGCACCATCATCGACGGTCAGTTCCTCCAGTTTTCTGAGGAGGAATTCGCCACCTTCTTTCACCTTCCAACGGAAGGTTTCTCTGATTTTCCGACGCCGTATTTACCTGCTAAGGAAACCTTTTTCAAAATCTTCTCTTCTTCATACACTCCTGTTAAGGATTTTGGGAAGAAAGAAGATCTCGCTCCTCACTACCAAGTCTTTCACGATTTGGTCCAAAGGTCTATCATAGGCCGAATGCCCAATCAGAACTACAGCCGGGAGGCATTCAATATTATGATAGCCATCATCCGCGACTCCGCCATCAACTGGGCGTCCTATCTTTTCAATAAGCTGAAGCAGCTTATGACCGGTAAAAGAGGAAGGATCAACTACGCTCCTCAGATCACCCGGTTTCTCATGTCCAAGCGTCGCAACCTTGGAAAAGGTGTTCCAGTTGGATCCTTCAACACCATCACAATAGACATGATCTATAGATGTGTGTTAAGAATTCAGGAACGGTCTCCTCAAAACACCATGGAGAAGTGGTATGAAAGGAGGTTGGAAGGAGGATGGTTCACCGAATAATTCTCTTTCTTTTCGTTTTCTTTCCGGTTTCTGGTCATTTTGCTGTACGACCAGAACCGCTCCTATGCTAATAATTTCCTTTCTCATATTAATGAAATATTTCAATTCTTAAAAAGTCCTCGATTTTTCATTCACAGTACTCCTTCCGGTTTTTTTTTTTTTTTAAACTTATACAAAATGTTAAAGTTAACCTAGCAAAAAATAAAAATTTGAAAAAATCTTAACCGCCCACAGTTTTACCTCTCAGAGTTTACAGCCCATCGAATTTCCGTTTTTACCGCCGAAAAATACCGCAGTAACTTTTTGGAGGGAAAACTGGCGCCAAAAACATCAAAGTGACGGTTCATATTCAAAACCGCTTGGAACCGTCATCTATATAAGTTCAAATCAGCCCATTCGACACACGTGCTTTCTCTCTCTAAGATTTCCAGAACTTCAAAAGCATTCATCCCTCCGATCATCATCGCTCTTCATCTTCCTCTCTCAAATACTATCATGGATCTAGGCAAAGCTCCATTTCAATGGATGTTGCAAGTAGATTTCGCAGATATTGACGAGGATGCTGACGATAAGAACAAGGCTGTTCTTCAACTTCTACGAGAATCTGGGTTAGAGAAATTTCTTTCTGGTCCGTTCACCATCCATCCGGCGGCAGTGACAGAGTTCTTGGCGACGGCGACACTGTCGAAGAGGAAGATCTCGGCGACTGTCAACGGGAAGGCCGTCCTCATCACCGAAGAGATTTTTGCGGAAGCCCTTGGTCTGCCCAACACAGGTTCGGACCTAAAGATTGACTTAACCGATGCAGAATCAAATGCTGCCCGGTTGGTGGTATCTTTCTCAGGTCAGGATCTAGTGATCCACTCCAGCCGGAAGATCAAGCTCAAACCGGAATACAGATGGTTAGTAACCGTCATCGCCAAATCACTTCAAGGAAGGGGAGGTAATTTCGACAACCTCACAAAACATAAACTTAGAATGCTGTTAGCTATTTTCCGCGGTGACAAGGTAGACTGGGGGTACGTCATATACGAAGAGTTCTGTCAAATGGTAATAAAGAAAGATGACCGGGTGCAGGCCTATGCTATGCAAATCGTCAAAATTCTTGAGTTTCTCAAAGTGGAACTCGGTGAAGGCATGTCGCTTCCGATCTCCAACATCCTTGACTCTGAGTCAATGATCGAAAAAAACAGAGAAGACGATCAAACATAAATCCTCAAAGACTAAATCCTCCAAGGGAGCCAGTTCATCGGTTCCAGTTGAAGAAGAAACCAGACAGAAGAAACCGTCAAGAAAAGCGGTTGAAGCAGAAGTACCACCAGAACCAAAAAGGAGGAAGAAGGTAGCCGCAAAGAAGAGTTCAAAGAAACCGGCGGACTCCGAGAAAACGCTTTCCTCGGACAATCCACCGGAAAGAACCGCAGATGTTTTTCAGCCCATCCCACTCAACACAGTTATTCCCGTTCCCACTTCATCTCATTCTCCAAGGCAAACCGAATCGTCGGGGAGCAAGGAGAACAAGTCAGATTCCAAGGAGGAGGCAGAGGTAAACGTTCACTCTGCAACCTCCAAGTCACCCAGTAAGCAAGTCGAAGAGGTATTGGCCGATGTGGGTTTGAATACCTCAGAAGCAATTCAGAATGTGGTCCAAGAGATCACAAGAGAAACCGAAGAGGACGATGTTTCAAGTCGTCGAAAGCCAAATGATCAGGTTGAAGTACCTGATCAGACAGAAGCTCAACCGGTCGATGAGACGACCAAATCAACAGAAATTGCACCTCCGGTTCAGGAGGAAAATATTGAAGAACGGGAACCTTCCGGTTCCGCAGGAGGGAAGATGATCTCAGAAAACCAACCAGCCTCAACACCTGAAGGATCCACTCAGGTAAACAAAGGCAAAGGCATCCTGATTGAAGAAACAACGGCAACCGGAACAGGCACGATGCAAACCGATGCTCAACATGAAGACATAACCGGGGACGAGATTCCATACACCATAGAGCAAGAAAATGAGATTTTCGAGGAGCTTATTCAAGACATGAACAAATGGGCAAGTGATGCGCTAGCGCCATACATCTTATGGGTGAAGCTCCGATGCGAAACTAAGTTAGCCGACATGCTTCCAGGTTTTAGTGGGAACAAACAATGGGACAAGCTCATCCTACTGGAAGAAAGGGCTCTTAACCTAGCTAACACCAACCTAATCCAACCGGCGTTTAACAAAGCTCCGGTAATCCTTGAAAATGCTCGGTTACAGGCTGTTGAAAATGCTTTTCAAAACACCCAGGGAAAGACGCTAAACCCGATCGAAATGAGAATGGCCGAACGATTTCTTGGGGTACGTGAACAGCTTGTGCGAAATCTTGATCGTCTTGACTTGCAGTGGTGGAAAAGTTGCCAACGTCAATTCAACAATGCTGAATTATATCAAAGTAAGCCTTTCTTTATAAGTGGTGAGACATCCGGAACCTCTGAAAACTTGGAACAAGAAGCCTCTCAACCGGTCAAATCTCTGGAAATAGATCAAATCAAGCAAGCGATGGCTGAAACGGTTGACTCTTGCATTGGAAATTTCAAAGCCGTAACCGACGAAAGAATTGCAGTGGCTGAAGATAAACTGTCAAACTCTCTACAAACCATGATGGACACGACCATGCAGACAACAGTAAAAGCCATGATTGCCGAGTCCGTCAAAACCGCAACCGCTCCTTTAGTTGACATGCTGCAGGCAATGGCTATTCAAATCGGGGAAATGTCCAAGGTTCAAGTCACCACAACTCTGACGCAAATCGAAAAGGATGCTGAAACCGCAAAGAAAATGTAAGAGGAAGAGATCGAAAGGGAACGGATACAAAAGGAAATTGAAGATAAAGACTATGAGCTTGCCCAACAATGCAACGAGGAGGAGCAGGGCAACGTCCAGGATCTTTCATTGGCTCAACCGTCCCACTCCATGAATACAAGGAACAAGAAGAAGCGAAGTGCAGTTAAGAATGTGATGAAACGGGCAGAACAGAAAACAGCCTTACCAGTCGTGATAAATGCACAACTGCTTGATGAGGAAGAAGAAGAAGATCCGGAGGAACTCAATCAACGGAAGAGAAGGACAACCGGAGAATCCACAGCAAATCCAAGCTTCAGACCTTCAAACACTCCACCGCCTCCACCACCAAAGCCAATTTGTGCCAACTTCAATCTCAAGAATAAGGGTACCGGTCATTCAAGTGTATGGGCCGGTGTGCTGATCGATGCCGAAAGACGTGCTAGAGAACACAGAGCAAGGCAAGAAGAAGAAAGAAGACGGTTGGAGAAGGAGCAGGAAAAGGAGCAACACAAGGGGGAATCATCCAAGCCCTAAACTCTTTCTTTGTTTACTTTAAACAATTATGTTTTATTATGTCTCAGAACTTGGTTACTTAGCTCTCTCTAATAGGTTTTTAACATATTTTTCTCAAAACGATCAAACTCATGTTTTTAAAACCGGCCATATATTACATGTTTTGAATATTTATTCTAAATAATCAAAAAGGGAGAAATTGATAGAAAAATTAAGTAAATTAATTTTTCTAAACTGGCTACTAAGCAAATTTTTTAACCGGCCATATATTACATGTTTTGAATATTTATTCTAAATAATCAAAAAGGGAGAAATTGATAGAAAAATTAAGTAGATTAATTTTGGAACCGGCCATACACTACAATTTTTGAATATTTATTCTAAATAATCAAAAAGGGAGAAATTGATAGAAAAATTAAGTAGGTTAATTTTGGAACCGGCCAGACGAACTAAACAGAGGTTAATCTTTATGTGCAGGTACTTCTAAAAACCGTATGAACCGGTTGGGGAATCAAAAACCGGTTGCTACCACTTCAAAGAAACCAGTCTCAAGTGATCAAGTTAAAGATCAGAGGAACCGGTTCTACTCTCTCAAGCGACCGGCTAACGAAGAAGAAAGATTTTACTCTCCAACCGGATGATACAGCACAAGGCACAAAAAAAACCGGATGGTTCAGAACAAAAGTTAGAAGATTCAAACTTCAAGAGTGACGTACCATGACGGAAGAAACGTGTCTCGAAAGAATAAAAGAATATCGGATCCGATCAGAAGCATGCGAGGAAAGCAATGATGCTTTGTTGATCCGATGCTGACAACCGGAGGCGGATGTTCAACACGTGTCTCAATCTGAAAACCGGCTATGTCATCTTATGCTCAAAGCTGCTGCATGAATGCTAGGTGTTGAGGAAGTTGAAGCGTGCAAGCAACCTTTCTGCAAACAGGCGTGATGACGATCAACCAATCCAGAAGAGAGAGAAGAAAGTAGTCGTTAGCTACTTTCAGCTATAAAAGGAAGATCAAACGTCTTCATTCAAAGCAGTTCGGTAGTTGTAGTTGTGAGCATCATAAATTCTGAAAGTCATAAAGCAATAAATTCTAGAGAGATAAAGTCCTGCATTCCAAAATCGGTGTGCCTAAAACCGGAAGTTCTTTGTGTGTTATTGTGTTGAGTAGTTGTATTACATCAAAGTGTGAGTTTGGTGTAACCGGCGAGTAGCGAAGTTGGGCTCGACCGAAAGTGTAATTGTAACTCTAAAGAGTTAGTGGAGATCCTTCTCATAACCTGAGAGGAAGGGGTGACGTAGGAGGGTTTGCTCCGAACATCCATAAACAAATCTTCGTCTCGTGTTCTTTCCTTCACTTTCATTTCCCGCTTTCTTAACGAAAACCGCAAACTAATCATATTCCTAAAACCGGTCACTCACCTCCATTAAACCGACTCTTTCTTAAACATCATCTAAAGTCGCAAACGTTGCTTCAACCTGAAACAGACATTTCCGCCCTTGAACCCGGTTCAAGAGTCTGTGACAGGTTGTGCAGTGCTGAGAACGGTTTTAGTCTCTAACCGGACTATCACCAAATTGTGTGTTGTGTTGTGTAAGAGGCCACCCTTCTTGAAACCGGAAAACACCCCGGTCCTCCAAGGGCGTCCCCGATCCTAACACCATACGTCTAATTCTTTACATCTATTAGACTACACGTCTAACTCCGATGAGTTAGACTGTACGTCTAATTCTATTAGACTTACGTCTAATTCTGTGTATTCATTAGACCATCCGTCTAATTCTTTACATCTATTAGACTACACGTCTAACTCCGATGAGTTAGACTGTACGTCTAATTCTATTCGACTTACGTCTACTTCCGTGTATTCATTAGACCATCCGTCTAATTCTTTACATTTAGTAGACTACACGTCTAACTTCGATGAGTTAGACTGTACGTCTAATTCTATTAGACTTACGTCTAATTCCGTGTATTCATTAGACCATCCGTCTAATTCTTTACATCTATTAGACTACACGTCTAACTCCGATGAGTTCGACTGTACGTCTAATTCCGTGTATTCATTAGACCATCCGTCTAATTCTTTACATCTATTAGACTACACGTCTAACTCCGATGAGTTAGACTGTACGTCTCATTTCATGCAATGAAGGCCAAAATCAGTCTAATGATCCTCATTAGATCCAAGTCTCATAACATATCGTCTCAATACACTTGTATCAAAATTCATAAATTATTTCATCATCAAAATATCAGTGGTTAAATTATTTCAACACTAAGTCAAAATAATTTGACCCAACATCATATAAGTTGTCAACTTGTTATCAGTCTCGTTATTCTAATATTCTACAATGTCTAGCTCCCCTCTTGGGAGACCCAATATCATTTCAACATCTTCTTCTTCGATTTTCACTTCCTCGCCATTCTCTAGAGTGAATGAACATTTATCACAGTCAAACTGCCTGACTAGATAACGAAAGATCTCCCCGGGGCATTTTGAAAGCGATAATGAAAGTATATGGCCAAAGCCTATTGACTTCACAGCCTCCTTTTGATCCTTAGACATTAGTTGCAGAAGATTGAAAAGCCCAAAAGAAGACGTCCTAGTTAAAAATAGGTTGTGGGGGGCTGCGTTGGGAGCTGCTGCTCTAGGGGATTTCAGAACTAATTTGGGAGCTTTTGGGGATTTGGGAATTCCGACTTTGGGAGTTGCTTCTTGAGCATTCCTTTTACGTTTATTTGCCCTACAAAAACAAAAGATAAACATTTAAAAACTATGAAGCAGATAAATAGATAAAGATAAATATTTAAAATCAAATATCTACTCATTTCGGGACCGAAAACACCCTATTTCGGGTCCTGAAACACCCTATTTCGGGTCCCGAAACACCCTATTTCGGGTCTCGAAACACCTTATTCTGGGTCCTGAAACACCATTTCGGGTCCTGAAACACCCTATTTCGGGTCCCGAAACCACCCATTTCGGATCCCGAAACAACCCATTTCGGGTCCCGAAACCACACTTTCGGGACCCATAACAGCCAAACAAATCAAAATCTCATTTTTGGGTCCCGAAACTACTTATTTCGGGTCCCGAAACCACTTATTTCGGGTCCCGAAACCACACTTTCGGGACCCATAACAACCAAACATAACAAAATCCGATTTTCGGGTCCCGAAACAACACATTTCGGGTCCCGAAACCACACATTTCAGGTCCCGAAATCACACTTTCGGGACCCATAACAGCCAAACATATCAAAATCCAATTTTCGGGTCCCGGAACAACACATTTCGGGTCCTAAAACCATACTTTCGGGTCCCGAAACAACACATTTTGGGTCCCGAAATCACACTTTCGGGACCCTTAATTCAAAAAACATATCAAAATCAAATTTCTGGATTATACAATCATACTTTTGGGTCCCCGAAACAACACTTTCGGGATCCATAACAGCCAAACATATTAAAAATCACATTTTCGGGACCCATAATGCAGCAAATATACACACAATAATCAACCCTTTCTATCGTTAAAATCATTAGAATAAGCAGAATCATAAAAATCCATAACCTTAACCCTAACCCTAACTCTAACCGCAAAAACCTAAACGGTCTTCAAATCATCAAAATGATCTAGGATTCTAAAAGAGAATATGTTATTTACCTTGTCTTTGGAGATTTTGGAGTCTTGCATGGAGATGTACCTGGACTACCAGCCTGAAAAAGAGAAATGATATTCTCAACGACGGCGAATGTAGACAGTGAAGTGAACATGAACATTCCCGAAGGAGAAGACCTACCATTTTCGATCGAAAGAAAGAAGATGAATAAAGTTGAAGAAGTCGGGGATGCCGCCGTAGAGAAAAATCGCCAGAGAAAAATCGCCGGAAGTGGTAAATGAAAAGAAGAAAGAGAGGAAAGAAGAAAGAGGGGGAAACTGAAACGTTTTTCTTTTTTTTTCTTTTTTTTCTTTTTCTCTCTCCTAGTTGGCAAGGCCACGTAGATTCGTGGCATTGCTTTCGCTAACTTGTCGTTGAGAATATCATTTCTCTTTATTAAATAAGCAGCAGTATGCAAAGAATCCCCCCAAAACTTCTTAGACAACCGAGATGATGCTAACATAGCTCTCACCCTCTTTAGAAGTGTCCTATTCATTCTCTCAGCAACACCATTCTGTTGTGGTGTGTACAACACAAACCTATGTCTTTTAATACCCCATGTAGCACGTAAATCATTCATCTGTTTATTACAGAACTCAAGACCATTATTTGTTCTAAGATTTTTGATTCTCTTACCTGTTTGATTCTCAATCAAAATCTTCCACTCTTTAAACTTTTCAAAAACATCAGACTTATGTTTCAATAGTAACACCCAAACTTTCCTAGAATAATCATCAATGATGGACATAAAATATTGGTTCCCTCCATGTGTAGCAACACTAGAGGGACACCACACATCAGCATATAAATATTCAAGGATATCAGTACACTTAGACACATTTGGGTAAGAGGAGATGGAAAAACTCACCTTATGTTGTTTTCCTAGCACACATGATTCACAGAAGGGGACGAGGAAAATTTATCACTACCAAATTGACCACCTTTATGAAAAATTTCTAGACCTTTGTTACTCATGTGACATAATCTATTATGCCAAAGAACAGATTTATCACCAATCACAGAGTTCATAGAGTCACAAGCAGTCTCAGCATGACACACATACAGATTGTTCATCTTTTTAGCAGTAAAGATAACAAGAGACCCACGTAAAATTTTCATAACACACTTCCCCCACTTTCCCTCCAAACCATCATTTTCAAGAGATGTACAAGACAACAAATTATAACGCAAATTAGGAACATGCCTCACATTCTTCAAAATAAACACAGAGCCACACGAAAACTTTAGGCGTACATCACCTATTCCTAACACATTGCAATTTTTCGAATTTGCCATAGACACAAAACCATGTTCAATCTCTTTATAGAAAATAAATCTCTAAATGGAGTCACATGGAAAGTACAACTAAAGTCAACTAGCCAATCAGATTTGCACAAAGAATCAGATAACATAGATTATTAATCATAAAAATATCACCCAAATTTCCCTCACAAACAGTCACATTAGTATTTTCAACATGCTGATTTCTCTTAAAATTATGACAGTGATAGATAAAATCAGACCGGTTAAATAGAACTTAACAAACAAACTTCCTGTGCAGAAACGGTTAAGAACCAGGATCGGTCAAAGAATACAACCGGTCAAGCAACCCAACCGGCCAAGAATCTAACCAATCAAGAAAACAAGACCGGTTAGAAGACAAGGCAAAATATGTAACCAAAACCGGAAGTCATCCGGTTAACCTGAAGTCATCCGGTCAACCTAAACAATCGGTAGACATTCTAAACCGAAATGCATCAATCCAGAAAATCGATGAAGAAGCTACTTAGAGAAAGAAGCCAAGAACATCAAACTAAGTACAATCTACAAATCGGTGCAAACAGATACTTTTAATATCTGCAGAAGATGATACCAAATGAACAGACTATAACATTGCCATATCCATACAAGTCTGAGGATACTCTGCAGGAACAAACTACTTAGAGAAAGATGATTTTGATTTTGAAGACATCGGCCTGAAACCCTTCTTAGATGACAAACATGTTATCTTCCTTGAAACCGTTATGGAATTTTTCCACAACGCAAGGGTTTTCCATGGTACTCCGTACTTTGATACCCTCATTCAATCTAGGGTTGGAGGAACCATGTTTGATTTTTCTGAGCGTGATTTTGCTAGATGCTTTTACCTTCCGAAGCAAGGTCTCACCGATCTGGATGTTCTGGCTGAACTAAAAGCCGAAATCTCTCTGAACTTCTCTCGATCGAACCGTCCGGTCAATGACCACGGAGCTCGGTCATCATTGAGAGCTGAATACCATCTTCTCAATGACATCATCGGTCGGGCCATCCTGGGAAAGGATGTCACGAACACCTACTGCGCCACCGTCTTCAACATGATGACCGCTATCACAACTGATACCCCGGTCAACTGGTCCAGGGTGTTGTTCGACATCCTGATCTAGATGATCACCACCCGTCATACCGGCTTCATTCCCCAAATCAGCTCCCTACTCATGGAACTCGGGGTTCCACTATGTCCGGGAAAAGGGCTGAACCAGTCCCAAGTCATGACCAAGGAAGTCGACGACTCCTTCTATGAGCGGTTCGAGAAGGCCTTGAAGAAGAAGAAACGACATCTTAGCAACTCTGGAAATTAAGTCACTCCTTCCTACAACCGGTCATTTTGCTGTACGCACCGGTTGTATCTTTTAACCTATTCGATTGTGTCTCCCTCGGTTTGATTTATGTTTATCAGTTCATTGTAATCCGACATTCATTAATGAAATTTCAGTAACTTTTGAATTCCAACTACATGGGAAATTACACAAACCTAGTTACTTCCCAACTAGATTCTCCGCCTCGAGCTCCGCAACCGGTCAAAAGTAACTTCTTCCCAAGACATTTTGAAAATAAAAATATTCCCAGCATTAATGAGACAAAACGTAATATCAACATTAAATGCTCCTATTTTCCCTCCAATTCCAAATCTATTTAAGAGACCTCTCGTTCTCATTCCGAAACACTTACAAACAACTTATAATTTTTTAAACTCTCTCTCTATCTATCTCTCTTTTAGCAAGTTTGAAATATGTCTAACCGCACTCTAAGGAACTACCTATGCATCGATTTTGATTCTGTCCTCAACATGGAGGATAATGAAACAAGGGAAATACTCTTTGAATCCCTTAACGATACTGGTCTTCGCACCTCCTCGAAGAATTCGGACCTCTACTTTACCTAGAGGTGTTAGAATTTTTCGACAATGCAGCCATGCTCGGCGATGTCGTTACTTCCGTTGTGAAAAACCACATTTTCATTCTTCCCGAGAGCGGATTCGCTGGGATGTTCAATCTTCCCACTGAAGGGTTCTCCGATTTCCCATCCCGGGATGGCAGTGCAGTAGTTGACTATGCTGAAATGTTCTCCGGAACCGAAGTGTCGGTGGAGAATTACGGCCTGAAAGCTAGACTCGCCCCTCACATCCAACTCCTGCATGAGATCGTCAACCGGTCGATCATATGCCAATCCCCGAACCAAAACTACTCTAGAAGAGTTTTTGATATGATGACCTACATCGTCAGCCACACCCCCATCAACTGGGCGTCGGTCATCTACAACAACTTGAGGACCATGGTCGAGACAAAGAAAGGTTTCGGCTATGCTCCCCACAAAAGTCGGATCCTTCGTACCTACAATCCAGATCTTGGACCGGGTACCCCGGTGAACTTCTCGAATGTCCTCAACGAGGAGGTGGTGGTTGACAAACTTACTAAAATGTTCGTTATGTAACTTTTATTTCTTTTGTGTATCTCAAACCGATCTTTGTATCGGTATCAATTATGTCTTCAATCAAATGATCATTTAAATTACTATGTTCGAAAATCGGTTCAAAATCGCAAAGTTAAAATATCGGTTTAAATGTTCAACCGGTTAAAATCGCTAACCGCTTCCCTAAATCACCGGATAAATAACCGCTCTCTTAATCAACTGTTACAAAAATAACCGCATAAATAATTCCTGCTCAAACTTTTCGCTCAATGTTTGCCGCTCAAACTTGCCGCCCAAAGCCATTTTGGAGGAAAATTTCCCGCCCAATCTTGATGTGACGGTTCGCGGCGGTTGGAATTCCAACCCGCGACTATAAATATCGTCCTTAGTTATTTTATTTCATTCTTCCGCGAAATCGCTTTCTCTCTCTAGCACTCTAATCTCCTCAAAGCTCTCAATCTCTCGATCTTTCGGTCTCTCCAAATCAAGATGGGTCGCGAATCTGTACATTTTACACACATCTTTCAAGTAGATTTTGAAGAAATTCGATCCAACGGATCGACGGAGGCTAAACAAGTGGTAGATCTAATTTCTGCCTCCGGTCTTGAACACTTTCTGAGCGGACCATTCATCCTATATCAAGACGCGGTCATAGAATTCTTCCAAACCGCCGTACACAACGAAGGAGATATAAATGCAACAATAGGCAGAAAACCGTTTCGAATCACAATGGAGTCGGTTGCTGAGGTTCTCCATTTACCAATAGAGGGGAAGGACTTCTCGGTTGTTTCAGATGAGGATACATTCCCAATGGTGTGCCGCGATGTCTCGGATACCGAGGTACCGATAGCAGTGTCCGGTAAGAAAACTTCTCTCAAACCGGAATATAGGCCACTTTGCGAGATTCTCACAAAGTCAGTTCAAGGAAGGGGAGGCAACTATGATAGCCTCACACGCTCTAAGATTGAGATGATAGCCGGTTTGGTCAACGACATTAAAATCAACTAGGCAAAGGTAATCTTCTCTAACCTATGTGAGATGGTGGATCCATCTTCAAGGCGGTCGTGGGGATACGCCGTTCCACTTGGAAAGATAATGCGCAACTTCAATGCCGAAACCGGCCCCGGCGTCTACACTCCCCCAGCAAAATCATAAAATCCCATCACTTTCTGAAACCGGAGGACAAACCGGGCAGGACAAAGGTCTCCGCCAACAAACAATCAAACCCCCGAAGGAAACAGCAACCTAGAAAGAAGGCTCCGGCGGGTGAACAGTCCGGAAGCAAAGCGGTTCCGCGACAGTCCGGGTCGGCCAATCTTCAGGCCGACACCCCTAATCCGGAAAACTCGGCATCAAGTTCTAGTCGGACTCTCTCCCACAACACCGAGGAGGATCGGTCTCACAAAGGGAAGGGTAAGGTAGTCGAAGGACAATCGGCCAGAAATGACGATATTGAAACCGGTTCGGGTAGGCAACCGGAAAGAAATGAAATCGCGGATGAAAACGTTCGGCAACTGGGAGAGGATCTCGTCTCCCAAA
The DNA here is from genome assembly GCF_907164915.1 of Impatiens glandulifera. NCBI lineage: Eukaryota > Viridiplantae > Streptophyta > Magnoliopsida > Ericales > Balsaminaceae > Impatiens > Impatiens glandulifera. Next base: position 138,653,755 of record NC_061862.1, on the reverse strand, counting down.
TATTGGATCAACTTTACGTTCAGGCTCACGCTGCAAACGATGTTTATTTTTAATGGGCTCTGAATCGGCAGGAAATCTTCTATGCCAACATGTTGCCGAAACTTCCCGCTGACCGAAGGTACGAAAAGATGATCGAAATGGAAATGTTGGTGCTCAAACTCACTAAAGCTAAGAGCGTAGTGGCCGCTCTTCGAAGAGGAAAGATGGTCGAACCGCATGCACGGTTGATGGAACTCACCGATCACCTTCATCATCTTCGTGAAAAGTATGCCCCTGGGACGGAGATATCCCAGTTCGAGGCCCTCGTGCTGGAAATGCTAACAGCTAAGGAACGGGAACTGACCGATCAGTTGGCACAGTTAGAATCGGAACCCGCTCACCAAGAAGCGTCGCTCTTTTCCATATCTCATCATGAGGATGATGGCGGTCCGAATCCGAACGAGGTCGAGGATATCTCCCCTCCACCGGAACCCACGATCAACAACACTGAAATCGAAACGGGCATTCCGATCACCGATCAGCACGGATCTTCGCAAACCGACAACGCCTCGGTGCCGGCTATAATAGAGGATAGGGTCAAGGACATAATCGAGGAATTTGTCAACGAAGCCATCACGGCCAAATGAACTTTTAATGAAACCGGCCTATATTTTAACTCTTACATGGTTTTGAATATTTTAAATAAAATAATCAAAAAGTGAGAAATTGATAGATAAAATCAGACCGGTTAAATAGAACTTAACAAACAAACTTCCAGTGCAGGAACGGTTAAGAACCAGGATCGGTCAAAGAATACAACCGGTCAAGCAACCTAACCGGCCGAGAATCTAACCAATCAGGAAAACAAGACCGGTTAGAAGACAAGGCAAAAGATGTAACCAAAACCGGAAGTCATCCGGTTAACCTGAAGTCATCCGGTCAACCTAAACAATCGGTAAACATTCTAAACCGAAATGCATCAATCTAGAAAACCGATGAAGAAGCTACTTAGAAAAAGAAGCCAAGAACATCAAACTAAGTACAATCTAAAAATCGGTGCAAACAGATACTTCGAGTATCTGAGGAAGATGATACCAAAGGAACAGACTATAACATTGCCATATCCATACAAGTCTGAGGATACTCTGTAGGCTGTAGAAAATCGCCTAAAGAAGATCTTTCCTATTCCGGGATAAGTCAGAGGCACAACATTCCAGGTGCAGGCAACTGTCAAACCGACAGTTGCTACATTATGTAAAAGACAAAACTAGCCGGTTTGACCTACGCACTAGAAGCCTAAACAGCCAGATCTGAATCACTGAACCTCTGCTCAACCAATCAGATTCAAGGAGAAGAAATGTGACCGTTGACACATTTCACCTATAAAAGAAGGAGCTGAAGAGGAGTAATGTAGTTCTAGCAGAAACCAGTCCTACCAGCTACAAGCTCTAAGAATTATTAATTACAAGCTTATCTCTCTACAAGATTCAAGGTTTTAAGTGTGCATTTGAAGTAAGATTACAATTTCGGTGAAAATTGTACGAGTGTTTATCGAGCAGAAAATAAGTCTCGATCGGATTGTGTTTGTGTATTCCTTAGTGAATATCCTTCTCGCGGTTTCGAGAAGAAGGGGTGACGTAGGAGTTTTATCTCCGAACATCCATAAAAACCTGTCTTGTTCTTTACTCTATGTCGACTTTACATTCTAACCGATCTATACTAACCGACTCATACCGCCCTAACCGATTCAACATCACTTAAATTGATTTACTGAATCTCAAACCGACCCACTAAACTCCAAACCGACTTTACTCAGATCCGGTCTTATTCATCCCGTGTGCGTGTTGCTTCAGTCTGAAACAAACCACTTCTGCACTTGAACTCAGTTCAAGGATTTGTGACAGTCTGTGTAGTATTGAAGCCCGGTGTTAATCTCTAACCGGATTAAACACCAACCGTTGAGTGAAAGTACTAATCGGTCAGACCCCGGTCCGCCAGCCGCGACCTAGATCCTAACAGACAATCCTTGATAAAATGACCAGACTGATCATGACAATTATAACACTTTTTAGCACTAGACTTAGACTTAGATCTGCTTTTACTAGCAGGATGAGATTTCTTACCAGAACTCTCATTATTGACATTCTTTTGGGCACTCGACCTACCCTGAGATCTACCCCTCAAATGCATGACTTCCCCACCAGATTGTTTATCCCTCTCAGAGTGTCTTAAATCTAACTCCTTACTCTTAAGATCATTGACAACAATATCAAGAGTGACACTATCTCTACCATACTTAATGTCAGACTTCACATCATTAAAAGAATCAAGAATAACATTCAACAAGACAATGGGGGCATACTCATCAATGTTCTTATTACCACACAACTTAATATCAGAAATAAGTTTAGTGAAAATATCCAGATTATCTTCAATTTCCTTGGACATATCCAATCTAAATTTGAAAAATTTTCAAGTAAGAACATTTTATTAGACAGAGAAGTTTCAGTATAAAGTTTAGACAATTTATCCTACAAAGTTTTTGCACACTCTAAATTACCAATTTTTCTCATCACAGAATCAGATAAATTCAAGTATATAGAGGCACAAGCATTTTCATTCATTTCACTATTTTTCTCAACGGTATTAGTAACCGCATAAACCTGACTAGCAGCTTTAAAACATTTTTTCTGAATCAAAACACATTTCATTTTTTGTTTCCAAATGCTAAAATCAGTTTTTCCGTCAAACAGAACCATACATATTTGATTAACACCAGACATTCTATCAAACAAATTAAAAGCAATCAACAATCAATTGACATAAATTAATAGGAGGGTTCAAGCTATGATACCTTGCGAAACTCAAAGAAACTTTCGACTTACCCACCCCGCTCGGGGATTTGCTGCTTCGTCTTCTCAGTAGTGGCATGACAGCGGCACGAAGACAACTTTGATTCTCAACAGTCGCGACAAATACTACACCGACAATGGTTGAACAGGACAACAACGATTTCTTCTCTAGAGGCGGCAACGACTTTCTTCTTCCTCCAGTAGAAACAAAAGCAGAGAATAAAAGCAAGAGGATTAAAGATGAAACAGATGACTGATCTACGCTTATTGGTGAAGATAACTTATATCCTTCAACCCAATCTCAAACTTCAATTACAAACCCTAAACCCTAACTCTGATACCACTATTGAGTGTGAATGCGATTGGAGTTTGGTTCAGTCCTCTTGTTTATCAATTCTGTTGCACCACTATCTCACACAAAGTAGGAAACCCTCTCACTATCATCCAAACACCATAAATGAATTTGACTTGTGCCTCCCACCAAGAGAGTAATATTTATTTATATTATTAGGTCTAGTCCAATAAACGGGTTACTAGAGATTGGACCATAATATTGAGCCAACAAATACCCAACACTTAGACAATTGATGGTCTAAGCTAACATTGCTTCGTCTTTTTTTAATCTACACACCCTGTCCTTTGACACGACAAGTCCCTAATTTTATATTTGATAGAGCCAAAACTCACATTTGGAGAATTTGGCATATAATTGATATTTTTCTAAAGTGCGTAGTATTATCCTTAGATGACTTTAATGTGTCTCTTTTGACATAGAATATACAAGTATGTCAACAATAAATACTATCACAAATTTATCAATAATTTGTTTTAATACTCGATTTTGAGGTCCATAAACACAACAAGAACATTAGTTAATCCAAGAGGCATTACCATATATCTTGTTCGAAAAGTTATCTTTGTAATATTTTTTTCCTATATCTTCAAATAATAGTAGCCTGATTGTATGTCAATCTTGTTAAACAAAAATGATCCTTTAATTGGTCGAACAAATTATCAATCATTGGCAAATAATATCAATTTGACACATCTTTCTTTTCTACAAATAAGAGTACTAGAGATTTTTAAGGTAACACAATTTGTCGAAATGTGTAATCGAATAATTAAATATATTTTTTAAGACTGCATGGTTCGTCAATGAGTAAATGCCTAAAATCATACAAAAACATGAAATTGAGAAAATACTTTTATTAAATTTTAAAATATATTTAATTAGTCAAATTAAGTTTTAAAGTGATTTAGAAATTGATTTGAAGCTTATTTATTATTATAAAAGATACACTAAAAATAATAATTATATCATTTTTATTGTAAAATAAATTAAAAAAACAAATAAATGTAAAAAAAATTTAATAAAAAAATTTAAATAAAAAAATATGAAAATATACCTAGTTAAATATGTTAAATTTTACATTATGCAGGAATTAATGTATTGAAGACTTATTTATTATTATAAGAATAATTAAGATCAAAGAATAATTTTTTTATTATCATATAATTTTTTTATTTAACTATATATACATATTAATTAAATTTTTTTTTTAATATTTTCCAAATATCTATTATAAAATTTATTATTAAAGAAAACAAACTAAGACATTGTATAACAATTTTTTATATTAGTACATTTATTTATTTATTTAATTATTATATTAATTTTAAATATTTTTTAATTATCTTTTATAATAATTTATTATTATAAAAAAACAAGACACGATTTTTTATTATCATATATATATTTTTAATTATATATATATTAATTTAAATTATTTTATTATATTTGTCTAATTATATATTATAATAATTTATTTATTTTAAAATAATTAATTATATTCCATTTATATATTTTTTATTTTTTAATAAATATCCATTCTTACTAAATTTAATTATTAAATAATTAAAATCATTTTAAATATAAAAAATATAAAAAAAAATAAATGAATTGATTATTTAATTTTTTTAATATTTTTATTTTTTCAAATAAGTATAATAATAAATAATATTAGACTTAGTAAAATTTTATAATTTGATTAATAATTTGATTCAAAATTTAATTTTTGAAATTTGTATTTACACTAATTAAAAAATCTGAACTGTGGTGGGTTTTAAAATAATTGTGGTTATGATTAAAAAATAAAAAGAAAATTTAAAATAAACGGATGGATAAAGATACTTTTTTATTTTATTTTTTTAAATTAAGAAGTAAAGACACATTTTTACAATTAAAAATTAAAACAAAATATTGGTGGGCTTTAGTCCACCCATCCATAGATCCGTTCTGATTATTTTTTTAAATATTTTTTTAACTAATTTAAAAATATGTGTAAACATTATATTATAATTTAACTTAATTTTTATAAATTAAATAAATTTAAAATTATTTAAATCTGAATAATATTATTTTTATTTAAAAATATTTATATATAAATAATATTTTGTTTATTCTTTTAATCTTGCCATAATTTTAGTTTAAAAATAATATAAATTTTTTTAGATAAAATTTGAATAAATAATTTTTTTTTGTTTTAAATCCATAAACTACTCATTTTTATATTAAAGTTTAATTAATATAACATAAATATTTTATTGTTTTATTAAATGAGCTATTATGGGAGGTGGACGGGAAAGGCCCGCGTATGCTAATGTTTACAAATGAGCCTTTTTGCCTTGCGAAACGTCTGAAATATTCATCGCGCCTGATTTACCGTTCATTTACGAGAAATGTCATTCACGCATTTTTATCTAAAATGCGTGAGTTGATTAAATGCGAGAAAAACCAAATGCGAGAAATATCAAATGCGAGAAATACATCAAATGCGAAAAATACACCAAATGCGAAAAATATACCAAATGCGAGAAACACACCATAACTTTATTATGTGTTAATCAACTCAGAATAAAAGAGATTTAAAAAAAAGTTGATTAACGCAGGGTCGATTCCAAAGTCCAAGCTTTGGACTTCAAGAAACTCATTCGATTAATCTAAACCAGAACTCATCCGCCTTCTTTACTTGGGAAACCACCAGCAGTAGCCATGAAGCCCTTCCACATAGAAGGAAACACCCTTTCTCTCTCCCTTTATACGAACGTCGCTAACTCCAAGTACTCTCTCTATCTCTTTCTCTGGTAGTCGCAGGCGTTTCGGTTAGCTTGAATATTTAGTCTTGACAACAGGGTTCAGATTTGATTTGGCTCTTTCTTAATTTGAAGAGCGCAGATTGATTATGTACTTTGATTTGTTTAATTGTCTGGCTAATAAATATATAGAAATCTCTGTTAGGAATTTTAACTCCAAGCTTATTTGATACTGCTGCAGGAGACGATTGAAAGATAACAATGGATACCTATAATGATAATAAACATGTGTTTGAAATCTCTTTATGATATGGTTGCAGAGAACTTCTTGACTTGATGCAAGCCGGGACAACTGAACTGGAAGTGGCTTTTCTTAACGCTTCACTATCAATCCATTAATTATCTAGTTTTTGTTTCGATAGATTTCATTTTAATGCGCCCTTAACTTGTCAATGTCATCCTCCTCTTACATTTAGATCCCTAGATGTTTTCCCTGTTCTAGCGGCTGCACATAAAGCTCTGGTGGCTAAGAATAGGGAATCACTGACTACACGCACTCTTCATTCTGAGCTTGTTTATAACTACTCCGGCTCCAAGCATATAAGTCTTGTTGTGTTCTCTCTATTAGGCAGCAGGCGCAAACAAATTGTTTCTCTTTTTCCTGTTAACGATATGATTGACCGGCTCATAGTTCCAACCAACTTGATTATATAACGGAATCCTTTAAGCGATGTGGAATCTCCGAGAGTGCCACTTATGTTCTTGTGGCACGTTTTGATGCCTCCGAGGATGAGGTAGTTTGTCTTGTCTGTTTTCCTTCCCCTTACAAGAAAGGACTTAAGTTGTTGTTGTTGACATTAATTTCAGATGAAATCCATTGAAAAACTTGTCAAGGGGGAAAGAAATTGACTTAGACGGATTTCAAGCAAGAGCAAATAAAACTCAAATTCAGAAGGTATTATTTATCTATTTTGTGCGTCTGTTTCATACTTTATTAAAAAAACTCGAGGAAGAGGAGGAGGATGACTAATTGCTCTTTCTTTCTCTACACTACAAAATATCTAGACTCGAGGGGATATCCTCTGTAGTTGATGCCATTGTAAGCAGAATTGCTGCTCGCGATGCCTTGTGAACCAGGAACTCACTTATATAGAAATTTGAAGGCTCTATTCATTCAAACTTTTCTTTGAATTTTAATGCAGTGTAAGTTTTTTACTTTACAAAGGCAATGTTTGTATTAGCATATTCTGGCATTTATACAGTATTAGTACTCTTCAAAAACTTATTTTGCATAGAAAAAGATATTTAAAAAAATAATATGGTCTAAAAATCCTTCCAACTGATAAATATACAAAGATGCAGATACAACGGTAGAGTAATAATATGGAAAGAAGGCAATCAGAACGAGTGGGCTCAAGCACATGTATTCAAAGACCATAAATCATCTGTGAACTCAATTTCTTGGGCTCCTCATGAATTCAGGTTGTGTCTGGCTTGGGATCTTCGGATGGAAGCATCTCAATTTTCACTTCTAGATCCGAAGGTGGTTGAGATAATTCCATGAAAGAGCAGGCTCATCCTGTAGGAGTAACATCAGTTTCTTGGGCCCCTTCTGTTCAGAAGTTGGTGTTTGATGGATGTGATAATACTGTGAAAGTATAGAAGCTGACATCATCTAGATTATGGAAGATAGATTACTTTCCTGCCTTGAAAATGCATGATGATTGGGTTAGAGATGTTTCGTGGGCGCCTAATTTGAGGCTTGTTAAATCTACCATTGCTAGTGCTTCACAAGTTGGGAGGGTTGTGATATGGACTAGTGTGGGGAAGGAAGGTGTAAATGTAATTATAAAATCAAGTACTTCTAATTCAATACAAATAATGCCTTAAAAGACATAAGGTCTTATAATTGAAAACACAATTGAATTGTGGATAAATGCAATATTAAAGAACATATTGAAGCAATGTACATGTTTCATAATTTATCTCATTTCTCAGAACATTTTTAGCTATACACTCAAACACAGCTTCAACATTCAAGCCATCTTTTACAGAAGTCTTAAAATAAGGTATGTTACCCTTAGAAGCGCACCATGCCCTTGCTTTTTCCTCTTAAACCTGAAATTCAGAGAGCAGTATGTATACAGTGATCAGTAGCCTCAGTAGCCAAAATAAGTCAGGAAATATTTTAAGTTATTTTCTGATGTCAAAAAATGATTCAAACATACTATCCTGTTATTGCCACCATCAACATATACCTTGTTACCTAGGACCACAAATGGAAAGTTCTAAGGGTCATGTGGGCTAGCCTAAAAGATCCCAAAAAATGAACAAAATAGTTAGTTCAGTAAATTTATGAATTTTTTTTAACCAAAATAGTTAGTACCTGAAACAAAATATTTTCCCTCCAGTTGTTAAGATTCTCAAACGACTTCATCACATTAACATCATAGACGAGAACACAACAATCAACCCCTCGATAAAAAGCCACGCCAACCTTTCTTGTCCTGTTGTGTTCCATATCTGCAAGGATTGATTACTATACTATGAATATTGAGAAATTATAAGTATAACAACTTGTGTAATGAAAATTGGAGTAGAAGTGAGATATTTAGTCCATCACCAAACTGACATTTCCATGTTCAACTTATTAAAGAATGAAAAATGAATATAAATTATCATCTATCCATTATATCAAGTATATAGGACCATATTGGCATATTCAACATAAACATTTTGTTCATTGCAAATCATCAGGTGTTTGAATCCCATTGTTAAACCCTAAAGAAAATGGCACGAAATTTAACCTCATTATCCTTTTGTGGCCACCAAATACATTCTTTTAATATGTTTAAGGATCTTGAAAAAAAGAATCTAGTGCTGACATTACATGCCAATTAAATAATCCAATCAAAATCTAATAGTGAAGAAAGCTGACCTGCAAAGTGAAGGCTTTGTCTTCAAATTTCAAACTGCTGAGCTTATTTAGTAAGGAAATCAGCTCCAATGGTAGCCTTATACTGATTGTTAAACTTACGATTCACATACCTTCAGAGTCGAAGAAATAAATAAAACACTGGACAAAGAAATACATCCAAGAACTTCAACAAAAGAAATCATCATCAGAATGTAGGGCTCCACATGATTCTTATTGATTTATCAATGACGTTTTCCCGACCTACTAGAAGAAGATGAAAGATATATCCATATCAGTAAATCTAAACCTTGAACCTTAATATACAAACGAAATCAAAAGTTTAAATTCTACATACGGACATGTTTTGACCAAATTCAGAAAGTAAATATTTCAGATCTACGAGCAGCCAACATGATATCTCAAGTAAATGATTCGAATGGTTAAAATTGTAGGTGTTTTTAGGTCTTACCCGCTGTCGCCGAGAATTATAACCTTGAGAAGCATACGCCACTACCAGCCCTACTGATTTCTGCATCTTGTTTGAAACCACCATTCCTACCACAGGTTTCATTTCTCTCTTTCTATTCCTTGTAGAATCGCAGTCGTAGAGATTCTTCAATCGTCTTCTTTCATAGCCTATTGTAGGTCGATATGAAACCCTAGCTGCAAGTCGTTTTCATATATTTTACAAATTTTCGAATCTCAATATATACTCAGATGTAAGAGCATTACACGAAGTGCGGGAAATTTTTTTATTAACGCAGAATAAAGTTATGGTGTGTTTCTCGCATTTGGTATATTTCTCGCATTTGGTGTATTTCTCGCATTTGGTATTTCTCGCATTTAATCAACTGACGCATTTTAGATAAAAATGCGTGAATGAAATTTCTCGTAAATGAGCGGTAAATTAAGTGCGATGGGTATTTCAGACTTTTTAGAAGGCAAAAAGGCTCATCTTGCAAACATTAGCAGATGTAGACCTTTTTTGAAATTAAGATTATTAGTAGGACCATTTCATCAAATTTCCTAAAGTGGACTGCCCTAGCCCATGGTTTGTTGGGTTTGACTCACGATCTACCTATAAGTAAACAGTAAATATAGAGAAGACGGTTTTACACACAAGAGACAAAATATTCATCTAATTAATATATATATAAATAAAGATTAACTTAAATATTTTTATTTATTAAAAATAATTAATTATTCTAAATATTTCTTTTATATTATATTATTATTTTAGGGTAAGTTTTATAAAAATAATATTAAAATATCTGAATATTAAAATTAATAACAAATATTTTTAAATAAATAATTAAAATATGTCACTATCATTAATCAAAATGGTTTAAATAAAAGAAATCTAATTGTTGTGGTTCATTCTAAAATTTTAAAATGGTTTTTCTAACGAATCTTGAAAAAATACAATCAATTGTTTTAAATCCAACATTTTGTTTTCAATCACCGACATTTTTATTTGCTAGGTATCACGTGTTTTAACTACTATTTCTAGAATCTATATATATATATAATAATGCTTAATTTTTAAAGTGTCCGGATTGCCGGGTCGAGAGCTGTGGTTAATTTGGATATATGTGAGAGTAAATGAATACTTGGGTCGGATTGTGGGTTGACCCGCCCATAAACTTAAAACGGTTAAAAATAAAATTAAAAATGCTATAGGTATGGTTCGAACTTTCAACTTAACAAAACAAATAAGACTTTTTAACCAACTAGGCTAATAACACTTTATATTTTAAATTCAACCCAAAATTTGATAAACGCGTGACATTTAACAATATAAGTTCAACTTTTTAACTAACTAATCTATATATATATATATATATATATATATAATGATGCTTAATTTTTAAAGTGTCCGGATTGCCGGGTCGAGAGCTGTGGTTAATTTGGATATATGTGAGAGTAAATGAATACTTGAGTCGGATTGTGGGTTGACCCGCCCATAAACTTAAAACGGTTAAAAATAAAATTAAAAATGCTATAGGTATGGTTCGAACTTGCAACCTAACAAAACAAGTACAACCTAAAAATGCTAGGCTAATAAGACATTATATTTTAAATTCAACCCAAAATTTGATAAAAGCGTGACATTTTAACAATATAAGTTCAACTTTTTAACTAACTAATCTATATATATAATGATGCTTAATTTTTAAAGTGTCCGGATTGCCGGGTCGAGAGCTGTGGTTAATTTGGATATATGTGAGAGTAAATGGATACTTGGGTTGGATTGTGGGTTGACCCGCCCATAAACTTAAAACGGTTAAAAATAAAATTAAAAATGCTATAGGTATGGTTCAAACTTGCAACCTAACAAAACAAGTATAACTTTTTAACCAACTAGGCTAACAACACTTTATATTTTAAATTCAACTCAAAATTTGATAAACGCGTGACATTTAACAATATAAGTTCAACTTTTTAACTAACTAACTAATATATATATATATATATATATAATGATGCTTAATTTTTAAAGTGTCCGGATTGCCGGGTCGAGAGCTGTGGTTAATTTGGATATATGTGAGAGTAAATGGATACTTGGGTCGGATTGTGGGTTGACCCACCCATAAACTTAAAACGGTTAAAAATAAAATTAAAAATGCTATAGGTATGGTTCGAACTTGCAACCTAACAAAATAAGTACAACCTAAAAATGCTAGGCTAATAAGACTTTATATTTTAAATTCACCCCAAAATTTGATAAAAGCGTCACATTTTAATAATATAAGTTCAACTTTTTAACTAACTAATCTATATATATAATGATGCTTAATTTTTAAAGTGTCCGGATTGCCGGGTCGAGAGCTGTGGTTAATTTGGATATATGTGAGAGTAAATGGATATACTTGGGTCGGATTGTGGGTTGACTCGCCCATAAACTTAAAACGGTTAAAAATAAAATTAAAAATGCTATAGGTATGGTTCGAACTTGCAACCTAACAAACAAGTACAACCTAAAAATGCTAGGCTAATAAGACTTTATATTTTAAATTCAACCCAAAATTTGATAAAAGCGTGACATTTTAACAATATAAGTTCAACTTTTTAACTAACTAATATATATATATAATGATGCTTAATTTTTAAAGTGTCCGGATTGCCGGGTCGAGAGCTGTGGTTAATTTGGATATATGTGAGAGTAAATGGATACTTGGGTCGGATTGTGGGTTGACCCGCCCATAAACTTAAAACGGTTAAAAATAAAATTAAAAATGCTATAGGTATGGTTCAAACTTGCAACCTAACAAAACAAGTACAACTTTTTAACCAAATAGGCTAACAACACTTTATATTTTAAATTCAACCCAAAATTTGATAAACGCGTGACATTTTAACAATATAAGTTCAACTTTTTAACTAACTAATCTATATGTATATATAATGATGCTTAATTTTTAAAGTGTCCGGATTGTCGGGTAGAGAGCTGTAGTTAATTTGGATATATGTGAGAGTAAATGGATACTTGGATCGGATTGTGGGTTAACCCGCCCATAAAAATTTTACCGTAATATTTTTTTCACGGTTTTTTATATTATTACTCGTGCAAATGCACGAGATACATGCTAGTATTGTATAATAAGTATAACATACACTACTTTTCTTCAGACTTAGGGATATTCGTGATTCAACAATCTGTGGCCTTGGAAGAGGAATCCGTATAGCAGTGGTTGGTTGGATAGGGTGGAAGAGAATCCGTAGAGCAGTGGTTCGTTGGATAGGGAGGAAGAGCTCTTTCATTTACAGTTATAAACAAGGTTGTCAAAATCGAGAGTTTACGTAATATCGTTGGCCAATTATAAACTCGTAAAATCTAGAGTTTACTCGAAATCGTAAAAGTTTAATTTGAAAAAATAATAGTTATATATTATTATTATTTTTATATATAATAAATATACTTAACCAATTTAAATTATATATATATATATAAATATAAAATTAATTAAAAATTAATAATAAATAAATAACACTATTAAAATATTATATTTAAAAAATCAATTATATTAATTTATTTATTTGAGTAAATAATAATTTTATTTTTTAAATATAAATTTTTTTTCTGAACGTAAAATCGTATAAAATCGTAAAATCGAAATTATTTATAAACTCGTAAAATCGTAAAATCTTATTATTGTAAATTTAAAATTGTAAGAGTTTATATATTAAAGAGTTTATTTAAAATCAGACTCTTTAACCTTCCATAAAATCGTAAAATCGTAAAATTTTAAGAATCAACTCGAGATTTTAACAACCTTGATTATAAAATGTCACAATTCGTACCGGTTCTTTTCTTGCGGGGTCTCTCGTGGATGGCATATTAGATAAATGCTAGCAATTTCTTTCTCCATGGCAAGCTAAAAGTGTGACTTGACGAGAGAAGAAAAAAAAATAGACGGCAGAAAACAATCCTTCTAACTGATCAACTCACGGAATTGAACACAAGACTTACTTAAGACAAGGCAGGTTAATCTCATGGTCCTTTTTTCCCTCCTTGTTTTGTATAAAAAACATATATAAACTTTTTATAATAAAATCCACCTTCAAATATTTTAAGTTGACCCCATACATAATATTTTATCTTTCATTAACCCTCACATAACTATTACTCTAACATGACATGAGATATTTTTTCTCACAACCAACCTCTTACTCTTTTATACAACCATTATTTTATAGTATAAATTTTTATAATTTCTCTAAATTTGTGTTTAAAGGAAATCTAACCGAGTCTTTTATTAAAAAAAATACCATTTATTAAAATAAGTGTACCCACTAGATCAATAATTTACCCTTTTTTTTTTAAACGTTGGACTTGAGTTTGAGTTTGGGCGATATATTTATTTTTAATTTACTTAAATACTATTTTTTCTTATTAAGCTATTGATTTAAATGAAATAATATTTTAAAATATATTTTAATTATGTATATATTAATAAATTTAATAACATTAGTTCATTTAAACATAAAGTATCAAATTCCCGATGTTTCCAAACATAAAACATATATAATTAATTAATTGACCAAAGTGTTATCTATATCTATTAACAATCATCGATCAAATTTGCGGTAAAAACGATAAATAAGTAAGAGCCTCTTGTTATGCTCGTTTTTTTGTTATGTCTTCTCTATTTTGTGCTCTAAAATCTCATAAAAAACAAATAAGTAACAGATGTTAAATCATATTATTATTTGTGAAATTCACTTAATTAAAACCAAATCATGTAAATTGTGGGAAAATATTTTTACTTTTCCTAGTGGACGATACCCGTGAGTAGTGAATTATCTGCCTCTGAAGCTGATAAGATTTGAATTACCTATTCCATATTTATCCATAATCTCGATCGTATGGTTACCTGATCCCATGTATACACAAGCCGAAAGAACCTGTACAGATTGTAAATTTTTTTTTTTTCACTGGCAGCTCAATCCTATGCCGACACATATATTCTAAAATAAGGGTTTAGTTACTTTCTTTTTTCTTCCAACCAAACCAAACTAGTCTTCTCTAATTAGGAAGGTTATAATAAATATTGACACACGGCTAATTTGATCCAAAGTACATGCATGGCTGGTATCTCATTCATGAAGTGAGATTTATACAAAAGTAAATCACCAACTCTCATTTTTAGTGATTTTTTCTGGCTTTGTACATGTGTCGCTTTATCGGTGGATACAGATAATGTCTTATTATCGAATTAAACGCTTTGTACATGTGTCGCTTTATCGGTGAATACAGATAATATCTTATTATCGAATTAAACACTTTGTACACGTGTCGCTTTATCGGTGGATACATATAATGTCTTATTATCGAATTAAATGCTTTGTATATGTGTCGCTTTATCGGTGAATACAGATAAGGTCTTATTATCGAATTATATATCGCTTTTTTTGATACAGATAATATCTTATCAAAGAACTAGATTACTTGCCTCTCTTATCACATGTGTCACTTATTTCCATTAGAATACGTCATGTGTCAATTATCTATGAAACCACATGTCATGATAGATATGAACTCTTATATATGAAGTTTTATTTCAACGGCTGCGATGGATCTCAACCTGGTTAAATACCTTCACTTTCCTAGAACCCTAATTTATCATTCCAATATAACTCGCTCTTCTCCTTCTCTCTCCCTCTATGCCGGCTTAGCCCTTTACGTACGCCATGGAAGCACCTATACCTATAGACGCTTTGCCTGAAAGCTTGAATCTTGAATGTCTTGCACCTACACCTATAGACGCTTTACCTGAAAGCTTGATTCTTGAATGTCTTGCTCGTCTGCACCTCAAGGATATACCTGTCGCATCGAGAGTCTGTCATAAATGGCTTCATCTTATTGGATCTCGTCATTTTTACACCCTCAGGAAACAACTGGGATTTACGAATCAGGTGGCTTGTTTGCTCCAGCAGTCTCCTTCGCCAACATTCTTTAATCTCAAATATGCAATCAACGTCTTTGACCCGATGAATCGGGAGTGGAACCGACTTCCTCCTATCCCTAACTTCACGAAGGAGCTTCCTGGGTCGACTTCGATTGCTAGCTCAGAAGGGAAACTCGTCGTGTTAAGCGAGTGCGATCCGGAGAGTCGTGACCCGGTGAAGTCCTTGTTCGTGTTGGATTTTGCAACTCAGCGGTGGAAGAAAGGCAAGGGCATGCCTTCAATTAGGAGTTCAAAGTTTTCCACCGTGGCTTCCCGATCCGATCGAGTATTCATCAACGGTGACCTCGGCCGTGAAGAGGGTGCGGTTTGGGAGTATGATGCGGTTTGGGAGTATGATGCGTGGAAGGACGAGTGGACTGAGTTGCATCGGGTGAGAGGCGGGCAGATCATAGGGATGAAGGTAATTGGAGAGGAACTATGGGTTATAATCGGATGCAGAGGTATAAAAAACATGGGAATGATTGAAGGAATTGGTGCAGAAGTGTACCATCTTCAAACTGAGAATTGGAGACGAGTTAAATTGGAGTCGGGAGGAGTTAATGAGTTATTGTGTCCCTGCACTGACTTTGAATTGTATGAGTTGATGAAGAAATTGTCTGAGAATAACTTCAAGGTCTTGGAAAATTGTTTCCGACTCCAACTGGGTAAGCAAAGTTTACTAATGGCTCCCTTCGTCACCGCTGCCACCCTCAATGAGGGTTATGGTCAGGAGGAATTATTTTATATGCAGTTCGAAGATGGTAGTTTTGAAAGAATGCAGCCATCTAGTTCTGATTTTTCTGGATATGTGGGATCATGCTGTTGTGTGGAACTCTAAAGTTGTGAAAACTGGATACCAAGTAAGAGATGATTCTTGGGCCTAATAGTAGGATTTACATAATAGGCAACTGTCTATGTATCTTAGTTGTTTTTTCATATTTATGTATCTTAGTTGTTTTTCCATGTTTATGTATCTTGGTTGTTTTTGCATTTGAAGTTATCCATTTACCCTATTTCAATAAGGAGGTGGTTGGCCAAAATATTAACTTATCTTGTGAAAAATTAACTCAACAAAGATGCTAGTATATAAAATATCCAAGCATGATCAATAATACAAATATAAAAGAGAAGCAATATAATTATAATCAATCAATTTCAAAAGCATTCACCTCCTTCCTCTTCTCCACCTCCTTCCTCTTCTCCAAACACTCTTCTGCATTCACCAGTTAATTGAGAGAACTCAATCTGTCGTTAGAATCTGATTCTTGTAAGTGGTTTGTCCTTTGAAGAAGTTGTTCGTCTTCCATATCTTTATTCAATTTGTTCACCGAATGCTTTGGAATATTCCATTTTTGTAGCAGCCACTACTTTGGATGGATCCTAGTTGAAGTGTTTAGACACTAACCCATTACTTATAAAACAACCAACATTTTATTCAAACAAAAGTTCACCCTATTATAGTTTAACTTTAGTGATACCCATCAAACTTCTCAAATCCAAGTTTTTAAGTCCTGCAATGAACAAGGTTTATCAAACTCAATGAAGTGATAAAGAGTGTCAATGTACTTGCCTCTTCCATGCAAAATAGCATTTTTAGACAATTTTTAGTGGAAAAAATATCACAAAAAACTGTAATGTATTTGGATTATGACTGATGGAGTTTTTGCATAATTCTTCTCATCCATTATGCTTAACATACTAAGCAGAAGTGGCTGCCACCAATTCAGCTTCAATATTATATTTAACATACTACAGAAGTGGCTGCCACCAATTCAGCTTCAATATTATATTTAACATACTACAGAAGTGACTGCCACCAATTCAACTTTAGTAGAGAAAAGTATAACAATTGGTTGTTTTTTTAGATGACCATGCTACAGTTCCTCCTCCCATCATAAAAACATACCCAGATGTGCTTCTACGATTATCAACATCTCCTGCGTAGTCACTGTCTATACCCAACAAGTTCTTCTTGTTTTTCTTTTCCATATAGTATACCCAATCCAACACTCCGACTTATATACCTGACTATCCTTTTTAAAAGATTCAGATGCAATTCAGTGGGTGACTTCATGTACCTACTTGCTATTTCAACTGAAAACATCAAGTTTGGTCTAGTGACTGTGAGATATCTCAGTCTACCAACCATTTATTTGTATCTCGTTGAATCAACTTTATTTCCACTTTCATCTTTGTTAAATTTAGCTCCAGAAAGAATTGGATTTTTCTCACATGTATTTCTTCTATATTATGAAAGTCCCACTGCTATCTTACTTCACCTCAACCCTTAGAATTTTTTTTATCAATCCAAGGTCTGTAATCTCAAAATCTTGCATCATAGCTTTTTGAAGACATCAATTATCTGTTCACTACTTCATGTTAAAACCAAATCATCAACATACAAGCTAACAATCAATATTTTATTTCCGCATTTACTTTAACAAACAAAGTTGGTTTAGATGAGCACTTTTCAAAGCCTTTTTCTATGAAGTAAGCTTCAATTCTACTAAACCAAGCCCTTTGAGCTTGTTTTAATCCATACAAAGCTTTTTCTAGTTTATAAACTTTGTCCTCCTCCCCTTTTTTTCTCAAATCCCTTGGGCTGGTAATTAAATACTTCCTCAAGTAGTTTTCCATGAAGAAATGCACTATTCACGTCCATTTGATAGAGATTTCACATTTGTTGAGCAAATATTGCAATGATCATACAAATAGTAGTATCACAACGAGCTACATGAGCAAATACTTTATTATAGTTAATGCATTATTCTTGAGCGTACCCTTTAACAACTAGTTTGGCCTTATATTTATCAATTTCTCCATGCTCATTGAGTTAGTTTTAAAAATCCACACCACTTCTATCTTTTTTATTTCAATTGGAAGCTTCACTAGCTTCCATGTATTATTTCTCTCAGGATGATATTTCTTGGTTCATTGTTTATTTCCCTTGCCATTGAGTGCAACTTCTTCATAAGTGACTGGATCAAGAATAACAATTAAAGCCACATAACTCTATCCCTTTTCCTCTGACAAGTCTTCATCAACTACATTGTTTTTGTTCCATTCAGGGGCCCTTCTAATTTTTCTCGATTGGACAGTAAGTTGAGTACGTTGAATTACTGTTGTTTCTTGAGAGGAGTTAGATATAGTAGGTTTATTTGTTGTTGTTTCTTCAGAAGATGAGTTAGAAGACTCAAGTTCCTCTTCATTTTCTATAGCATATTTTTCTCCTGTTTCACTTTTTTCTTCAATCACTCCACTTTTCCAAACTACTCCATTATAAACTTCAGGCATTTCTTTTTTCCAATCCCACCATTTTCTTTCTTTGAATATCACATATTTTCTCACAATGACCTTTCTTAACATTGAATCATAGAGTTTATATGTCTTAGATTCTCTATTAATGCAAAAAATAAGAAAATTTAACTTTTATCATCAAGTTTATATCTTTTTTGTATAGGAACTAAGGTGTGAGCTATACAATTAAAAACTTTCAAATGACTTACAAATGGTTTTATGTTGCTCCATACTTCTTCTAGAGTTAGTTTTTGCACATCAGAAATGTGACTTCTGTTCAATAGGTATATACACTAGTTAGTTACTTTTGTCCAAAACTCTTTAGGCATTTCTCTTCTAGCCAACATACTCCTTACAGAATTCACGATTATCTTATTTTTCCATTATGCAACTCCATTTTACTGAGGAGTGAATGATGCAGTCAATAACCTCTTAATTCCCCTTTCCTCACAAAACTAGTTGAACTCTTTCGAGGTAAATTCCCCACCTCTATCGGTACGACGCTAAGTCAGTGGTAGTCCACTCTCATTTTCAACCATTATCTTAAAGTTCTTAAATTTCTCAAACATATAAGATTTTTTAAATATAAAATATGCCCATATTTTTTACTGTAATCATTAATAAAAGTTAGTACGTGGGTATATTTTACCTTCACCAGAGACTGGAGTAATAGGATCACAAACATCTGAGTGAATTAATTGTAGCTTCCTTGTGGCTCTCCACTTACTTTTCTTTGACTGCTTCTTCCTATGTTGCTTAACTTTTAAAGAGTTTATTTGAGATCATCTTGGTGGTTATTATTAATCCCCTTCTCGGATGATAGATTTTGTATTCATTGTATAGCACAAGCAACCCTATATCTGTATGTTGTAGTTGACCCATACTTAAGTCATTTCAGCTCTTGAGCATAGTAAATATCTTCAATCAATTTCTTAATTCCATCCACTTTAATTTGAATGCTTCTTTTTTCTAATACAACAATTTTCATGTCATTTTCCATTTTAATAGAGTGATTGAACTTGGTATCCAAGTGTGTTAACTAATGTAGTTCTCCACACATGTGATTTGAGCAGCCTTAGTCTAGAAACCATTTATTATTCTTGAGCTCTACTTGTACTTTTATTGGAGTTGCTTTTGTAACTTCTGATTCAACATTAATCATGAATAGGACTTCTTCTTCATCCTCTACAACATAATTGGCTTTGTCCCACTCAGGACATTCAATTTGAAAATATCCCAACTTCTTGCACTTGAAATTTTCAATACATGATTTGTCAAATGCCTTTCCTCTTTTTCCTCTTCCTTTATTCATGCCTCTGCCTCTTCCTCTTCCATTAATAGAAACATACATTCTCAAGACTTGATCTTCTTCCTTTTCGATGGGCTTGAATTTCTGCTCATGTACAACCAACGAGCTTTGTAGTTCATTGACTGACATTGTTCTAACATCTCTTGCCTCTTCTATTGCAACTAAAACGTAGGTAAACTTTTCAGTCAAGGTTCTCAAGATTTTTTCTACGATAATGGTGTCTGACATTGTTTCTCCGTTGCTTCTCATCTGGTTTGCTACAGCTGTAACCCTCACGAAATACTCCTTAATCGTTTCACTCTTCTTAATCTCCAAGATTTCAAATTCACGTCTTTGAGTATTGAGCAGAGATCTCTTGACCCTCTCGTTGCCCCCAAATTTTCTTTTAAGAGACTCCTAAACAATCTGAACTACGATCTAAGATTTGTTCAAATGTAACTCTATCGATTGCTAGATAGAGGAAGTATTTCACTTTACAATCCTTGTTCTTTAGCTCTTCAATTTGAGTTTCTCTAAGACGGTCTACCTCTGTGTGTTCTTCAACAATTTTTTTGATTAGATGCCACATCCCCTTTGCCCTAAATTTTTTTCCATCAATTCATTATAGTGGTCATAATGTTGACCAGTGAGGCTGTTGTCGATCTTCTCGTCCATCCTTGTGAATCGAATGCGTCTTACTTCGCCCCTTTGATTATAAATCAAACTCTCGATTGATTCTAATAGTTGAATATGGCTCTAATACCAATTGTAAAATAATAATCAAAAGTCTTTTTAAACTCATAATAATATTAATGAAAAATAGGTCTTAAATAGTACAACAAATAACTACTGTCCTACAAAATAGTAAACACTAACTAATAAGAAAACTGCTAAACAATAACATGAACCCACTACTAAATAAACTGCCAAACACAAACCCACTACTAAATAAACTACGAAACACTAACTCACTACTTAGAACAAGTTAAGAGTACTATCAACTTAGTCTAACCAACTAATTAAAAAATAACCAACATTTTTTTCAAACAAATTCTAACATAATTTTCCTTTCTCATTTGTTAATGTTATCATACTCTTCACTCCGAATTGGTTGTCCGGATTTCTTTACTTCTGCTGAAAAACTCGATTGGTTGTTGAAGCTTGTTGAGAATACTTTTTCTATCTTTGTTGGAATACTAGTGTTCCTAGGAATCAAAACTATTATATGCCACCCACTTGTTTCCAATCCAATAAGTACCAGATATTCAACTTATTCCATTGAACAACTTAAGTTGTTGCATTCACAGAATTCAAATAGACCAACAAGAATAACATCACCTCCATCTTCGCATTCTTCAAGCATTTCTCATTTCTCAATCTCTATGTTCATTTCCTCGAACATGGCCTGGTTAATTTAAAACTAAGAGAGAATCAATCCCTATATTCGTCTGAGTAGTATATGGAAGAGCCCTTTTAGCCCTCTGATAAGTCATCCTCAATCTACTTAGGGGAAGATGGTTTTCACTTATGCTCTTAGTTTTCTTTGCACAAAATGACTCACCATTTTATTGTCAAAATCTTCTCCTCCCAAATTGGTATCACTAGACGAGGCTGCAATTTTATAGATAGGCTTATTAACGTTCAAATTAGAGACATCTAAGGTTTCCCTCCAAGGACGAAAATGAGTATCCCACGTTATTTACAATTCTATTATTGCTTAGACCATAGGCAATCGCAACAGTAGTTGTAAAATTTTGTTGGCTCAATAATGATAAATATCATGATCAAAATAGAAATTACATTAGCGTCTTTGTTGGCTTGTCTTTGGATTCAATGAAGTAATCATTAGCATCACTTGTGTTCAATGGTAACAATTATCATTCCTGGGCTGATCAAATGGAGGCTCATCTGAAGACAAATGATATATGAGAATTTGTTGAGGAGTACAAAGTGTCGTAATTACAAGCTAACCTAACATTAGCACAGATAAAGAATCACAAGGAGAAGAAGACAATGAAGTCAAAGGCAATTGCTACATTGTTTGTTGGTGTGTAAACTTATATTTTCATCCGGATAATGACCAAAAAATTAGCATTCAAGTTCTAAAATTTTCTCAAAGAGGAACATGAAGGAAATGAAAAATTAAGGGTTGTAGGTCCACAATTGAATTAAGGAATTTGAGATGGTGAAGTTGAAGGATTCAAATACCATCAAAGAGTAGTGTAAAAAATTACTCACAATTTCCAACAAGATAAGATTGTTTGGCACTGAATTTTCTAATTCTAGATAGGTTCAAAAGGTTCTGGTAAATGTTCCTGAAATGTTTAAGGTTATCATTTTTTTATTGGAGAACACTAAGGACTTGTCAAAAGTCAATCTTGCAGAAATCTTGAGTGCATTGTAGATACAAGAACAAAGAAGATTGATGAAGAATGAGAGGTCTATAGAAGGAGCATTGCTAGCAAAAGTGCAATAAAGTCAAAGTAAAAAAGGGAAGAAAAATAAGAAAACAAAAAAGAAAAGTGCATGTTCAAATTCTCCAAGAACAAGTAGAGGTTCTAAACCTGATTTTCGTCCTTATAAGTATTGGGAGAAGAAATGTTATACAATTTTGAGATGCTTGAGAAAGTAGATGTGCAGTGTGAGAAATGTCATGTGATGGGCATCACCAGAAGATTTGCAAAAGTAATCTGTAGTAGAGGATGTGACTCAAGTGAACCTTCAACAAAGAAATGTGGCACAAGTTACAAATCTCTCATTTGTCGTAACCTTCCTTTCTCATTTGTTAATGTTATCATCCTCTTCACTCCGGATTTCTTTGCTTCTTTTAAAACACTCGATTGTATTGAAATATTAGTGTTCCTATAATCAAAACTGTCACATGCCTCCCACTTGTTTCCAATCCAAGGGAGAGGGGAGTGACGTTAATAAGTACAATCTTCAACTTATTCAATTGAACAGCTCCATAAGAAGTCTGTGCACTCTTAGAATTTAAATAGACTAACAAGAATAACATCAACTCCATCTTGGCATCCTCAAGCATTTCTCAATCTCTATGTTCATCTCCTAGAACATGGATTGGTTAATTTAAAACTAAGAGAGAATCAATCCATATATTCGTCTGGGAAGTATATGGAAGAGCCATTTTAGCCCTCTCACAAACTGTCCTCAATCTTCATAGGGGGCATAGGGCTTCCACTTATGCCCTTGGTTTTCTTTTCACAAAACGACTCACTATTTTGTTGTCAAAATCTTCTCCTCTCAAATGGGTAACACCAGACGTGCCTTCATTTTATAGATGGGCTCATTAAGGTTCAAATTATATTACAGATAGGCTCTTTAAGGTTAAAAAAAAGACATCTAAGGTTTCCCTCCAATGTCGAAAATGAGTATCCCACATTTATAGTTCTATTACTAGTGGAAATTGGAGTTTCACCGACAGCATAAGCCATTCTTAAAACCCATAAAACTGTTAGTATTAGACTAAATTCAACAGCTCCAATATCTGTCGGCATCTCTCGGTATTACCTGTGTTAGTAAAATGGAAAGAGTTTTCCCGACAGCTTGAAATCTTTCTGTAAAAGGGAAAGAGTTTTCCTGACAGCTTTCACTTGAGTTGTCGGTAAAATCCCTAGTGATAGTGTTCCAGAACCATCGTGGTAGACTGACGGGTTTAGAAACAACTGTCGACAGGTAAAACTGACAGATTTAGGGGAAATTGTCGATTGATAAAACCGATAGATTTCAACAAAGTTGTCGGTCGCCTTAAAAAAATTATTTATTTATTGTATTCCCCATCAATGTTCATACCAAATATCAATAATACTATATAATAATTATCAATCAAAACATATGTAACTAAATAAAACTTTCATACCAAAAATAAGATCCATAACACGCAAATACATTTAGTTCACCTAACATACATGTTTAATACTGATCCGAAGATGGGAAAAAAATATGATATTAGGAATGCAATTTGTACTTGCATTGCAGCTTAGGTTGATGCTTGTTCAACTCTCATTGTGGCTTGTTCTTCCATTAGCTCCTGTACATGTCTACTACTGATCCGAAGGTGGGGACGAGAAAATCTTGACTACTTCTCTACGCATTATTTTCACCACTTCGATCATCTCTAAAATGTGTAACTCATATACTGGATTCATTCCCATTACCCTTCTATGTCCCTGGGTTCCGAAAACGGTCTCTATTAAAGCAAAGTCATTCATCTCCAAATTCTCAGCTAGCACTTGCTCCATCTTTGTCTACACATTTAAAATAATAAAGTCATACATTTTAATTGTTAGGTACTTAAATGTGGTATTATATTTATTACTTTTTCTTGAGCCAGTGCATTAGGTGTCGGTGTGGGATTCTCTCTAATCGCTATCGGAGATTGAGTCTGTATAAACCTCTCTATGTATGTAGGAAGGTTTTCCTAGAGTTTTTTACATCTCTCGTTTAATTTGATAATATGGCTTACTTCCCATGTGATGGCATATCTCACATTCCCCCTATTCTAGATATCAATAGTGCTCTTTCTCTACATTAAAAAAACAATTAGAATAGTTAATGAATGTTAAAATAAGGTTTCAAATACTATATACGTACCTTAAAGTACTTCGTGAAATAGCTGTTGTCCAAGATGTAATCCCAATCTGTTTGCGAGTACTCATCGGATTTTTTCTCCCAAATAAGTGCCTCATTTCCCTCACCTCTCATGACCTTGGCATGCAAATCACTCCACCATCTATCTCATATTTGTTTGGCATATGTTATGCTAGTTTGTAAGTGAATATCAATATGCTCCGGAAACGTATCAAATGGATCCTAAATAGTAAAATACATGAAGAGACTTTTCTATATAGAGAGATCAATAAAATGCTTGAAATTTTATACTAACATGATTCTTAAAGTTCACCAAGTTTACATCAGCTTTTCAAATTAACCGAGAGGTTTGAGGGAGAGATCTCTAATCTTCTTAATTAAGTAGAATAATTATTCTTCCTCCTTTGGTGAGTTTTCTGGTGTCTTCAACTACATATGAAGAATACAAAACTAAAATATTAAATATTTTGGTAATTCTATCCAAATAAACTATTTTTACATCAAACAAGATAAGAGATAGAAGAATAACAAAAATAAAGAAGAGAACAAATTATTTTCAAATGTCAGGTATCAAACTGCAATTTTTCATCATCAAATACAATAAAAAAAACAAGAGCAATAATTAATCAAGATAATTGATTTATGTATCTAACAAAAACTAATGCCAAAATTAGGGTATGGGCATCAATATATTTAACATAAAAATGACCATTGAACATAAAAATTAGACCACATTGCTCATATGAAACCCATTGAAGGAAAAATGAACAAGTATATATAAATACATGAAACAAGAACAATAGCACTTCAATTCCTCCATAAGTGATCAATAATCAATAAAAACTTATATAACAACTAATCAATTACCTTAAAATATGTTGTTTCCCAATTGGTTTAATCAACAAACTTCCTTCTCTTCCTAATATCAACAAATTCTAAAGAGATTTTTGATTTATCAGTTGTCCCTCCCATAACATATAACTCATACTTACACAATCTCATTGAAGAAAGTAGAAGGAGATTTTGGGCAATACTATTACTATTACAGTTTGAAATAATCTGAATCCTATACTACTTAACAAATAACCCTAGTTCTTGAAACTGATAATTAGTCACGACGAGTCTGAAACCATGAATCCGATATCAGTCATGTCCTCAGAAATTAATAGATTTAATTTGAAAAGCTTTTATAAGGAATCTCACAATGGATGTGGACTTTCAAAAACAAAACTTAATATCACACATGTGTTACGATCTAAGGGATATAAGGACAATTAATATTATTTTCAGTAATTTCATTTATTCAAACTCACCCCTGACTTTATGTTTTATGTTTAAACCACCTTTATTTTCTATTTTCAACAAAGTGGACACCTGTTAGGCCAACTCATCATTCAGAGTATATGTAATTCTGAATACCCTCTTTTGAAGGGTATGAACGTTATTGAATAGTTCTCTTCTCTCACCTTATAGTTCTCTGATCTTTCTTCTCCTCATTTCTATCTATTGCCTTAAACCCTAATTTATCTTCATAGGTTACATCTTAGGGTGTAACAAATTGGTATCAGAGCCGAAGATCCGACGACCATGGTGGAAACATGGAACCAGGCGGACAACGACTCCTTGCGAGCAACATTGACGTCGATTACACAATCACTGGAAGAACAAAGGAAGTGGATGGAAAACAAGGTTAACTCACTTGAACAGAAGCTTGAAAACATGTCTGTAAAAGAGAGCTCAGGTCGAGTAGATTCAGCAGAATCCTCCCGCACTACACCAACCAGAGAAAGGCAATATGTACCCCCAACCCGCTTGACTAAGGTTGATTTCCCGAAGTTCGATGACGTGGATGTGGAAGGATGGCTCATTTCAGTAGAGCACTTTTTTCGAGTCGATCATACAGACGATGCGACTAAAGTCGAAATCGCCCCGATTCATTTTCAAGGGGATGCACGATTATGGTATGGATCCTTTATTCAAACTCGTAGTCCTACAGTTGCCCTCACTTGGCATTTATTTAAAATTGCTCTGCTACAACAATTTGGACCTTCTATTTATGATAGTCCCATTAGCCAACTCATGAATCAAAAATAGACAGGGTCTATACAAGAATATAACATGAGATATATGGCTATATCTCAAAAACTACTCAATATACCTGAGGAGTATGTGATTGATTGTTATCTGGGTGGAATACATGAAGAGATAGCGAATACAGTTAGGCTATTAAACCCAAGGTCCCAAAATGAAGTTATGGCAGTAGCCAAAGTACAAGAATCCACGTTCAAATCTCTGTTTACCCGAGGTAGTCTATACTCAGGTAACCCTCCCATCCTTCCTACACCAACCCACACCCAATCTAATTCTACTTGGCCACCATCTTCTAAACCAACTTATCTCCCACCTAAACCAACTTATTCACGACCAAATTACTCACCTACACACTTTATCTCCCAAATGAATAAGTACCTCCAACAAATAGATCCCAAAATCCTAGAAGAGAAGAGAAGAAAGCGACAGTGTTATACTTGTGATGCTAAATTTGATTATACCCACCAATGCAAGGCTAAGTTATTCATGATTAATGTAGATGAGACAGAAGACAAGGAGTTCCTATTAATTGAAGCTAGAGAGACCAGTGAGGTTATCCCTCAAGTGGATGAAGCATCTATATCTATACATGCCCTTGATGGATCGAAGAATTATCAAACTCTAAGGATATCTGGAAATATAGGTCAGCTACCAATCATTATTCTCATTGACACATGGAGCACACATAATTTCATTAACAGTCGGGTAATGAGAAACATCAATCATCAAGTACAAAAAATAAGTGCTTTGCCTGTTAAAGTAGCTGACGGATCAAACATATTAAGCACAGCAAGCTGTGAAAATCTCAAATGGACAATGGATGGAATCAAATTTATGTCTAACCTAAGAGTTTTGGACATGGATTCCTATGACATAGTTCTAGGGATAGAATGACTCATCACTCTCGGTCCATCTACTTGGGACTTTGAGAGACTAACACTATCATTCTGTAAGAATGAAATCCCATTGTTCCTGCAGGGAGTAAACCAAATGGATATTTGTATCTTGTAAGGAGATAAACTTGATAGAATGTTACAGAAAGGTGCACAAGCAGCGTTAGTTCAGATTATCATACCTCAAACGAATCAATGTCAATTGTTTCTACTTACTGGTCAAGGGGAATTTGAAGAGCATGGGGAAGAGGAATTAAGCCATCTGTTACTCTAGTTTGAAGACATCTTCCGACATCCCAACCACCTACCTCCAATCAGAAATCAAGACCATCAAATACCTCTGAAAGAAGAAACCAACCCAATATGCCTAAGATCATACCGATATCCCTCCCTCCAGAAGGCATAAATGGAAAGAATGGTTGATGAAATGCTTGAGAAAGGCGTTATTCAACCTAGTCACAGTGCGTTTGCAACACCAGTGGTCTTGGTTATGAAGAAAGATCTGACATGGAGATTATGTATTGATTACAGGAAATTAAATGCTGCCACCATAAAAGACAAATTTCCCATACTTGTGATTGAAGAACTACTGGAGGAATTGCACGGTTCAAGAATTTTTTCCAAATTAGACCTTCGTGCAGGTTATCATCAAATCCGAATGAAACCTGCAGACTGCCACAAAACAGCATTTAGAACACATGAAGGTTTATATGAGCTCTTGGTAATGTCATTTGGATTAACTAATGCACCTTGTACCTTTTAAAGCCTAATGAATGAGATATTTAAACCGTACCTTCAGAAGTTTGTCCTTGTGTTTTTTGATGACATCCTAATCTATAACAGCTCAAGATGGGAACACTTACAACATCTAAGGTTAGTTATGGAATTGTTGAGAACTAATGATTTACTTCTTAACAGGAAAAAATGTGAATTTGGGTGCATTCGAGTATCATATCTAAGCCACATTATTGACAAAGAAGGAGTTGTGGCTGACCCCGAGATGTTACAAGTAATGGAAACATGGCCAATCCCCCAATCAATCAAGCAACTGCGAGGATTTATTGGTTTAACGGGGTACTACAAAAGGTTTATAAAGGGGTATGGATTAATTGCCAAGGTTTTAACTAACCTATTAAAAAAGGGAAAGTTCGAATGGAAACTAGAAGCACAAACTGCATTCATGGAATTGAAGAAGGCCATGATGACACCCCCTGTTCTAGCTTTTCCAGACTTTGCACAACTATTTGTGGTGGAAACGGACGCGAGCGGCATTGGATTGGGGCAGTGCTGATACAGGGGAACAAGTCGATCGCTTTCATCAGCCGATCCATACCAGCAACCAAGAATCCGTCATCCACCTATGAACGCAGACTAATAGCTCTTACATTTGTCGTGGAAAAATGGCAATCATACCTTCGCTACAAGTCCTTCATTGTCAAGACAGACCATGAAGCGTTGAAGCACCTTCTGGAACAAAGAGTCCAGACTCCTGCTCAGGAGAAATGGCTGTATAAACTTATCGGGTATGATTTCACAGTACAATACAAAAGAGGAAAAGAGAATATAGTGGCTGATGCTCTATCTCGTCATAATAATATGATACAATGTGCTGGTATATCGGTCTACCATTCTCCAATCATAAAACGTATAAATGAAGCTTGGCAATATGATCCAAATATGATTAAACTCATTCAAGAGTTAACTGAAAATGAAAAATCTCACCTAAGTTATACTTTCATCGATGGGAGTTTGAGGAAAAATGACAATTTGGTGGTAGGCTTTGATAGCGAGCTTCATTCTATTTTGATCGCAGCCACACATTTAACTCCATTGGGTGGTCATTCAGGAGTATTAGTAGCAACCAAAAAGCTGCAGTTGGGTTACTTCTGGGTGGAAATGTTAAAAGATGTATGAGAGTTTATTCGTAAGTGCGATATTTGTCAACGGAACAAGATCGAACCAGTGGCCCCTAAAGGTCTCCTTCAACCTTTACCCATACCGAACCAGGTCTGGCAATCCATTTCAATGGACTTCATTGAAAACCTTCACCCATATGGAGGAAAAACCGTCATCTTGGTATTAGTGGATAGACTCTCCAAAATGGGACATTTTATCGGGTTAAAACATCCATTTACTGCTAAAAGCATTACAGAGGTGTTTATCGACAACGTCTACAAACTACATGGAATTCCCTCATCTATTGTAAGTGATAGAGATAAAATATTTCTTAGCTCGTTTTGGAGAGAATTTCTTAAACTGTAGGGAGTTCATCAAGCGTTGTCCACCGCCTATCATCCTTAAACAGATGGGCAAACAGAACGAGTTAATCGTTGTATTGGTACTTATCTGAGTTGTATGACAGGTCAGAAAGCTAGGCAATTGATTAAATGGTTACCACTAACAGAATGGTGGTATAACACGAATTTCTACTCCGCGAAGAAATCCACTCCTTTTGAAATAATCTACGGATACGCACCTCCTATCCACACTCCTTACTTAGGTGGAGATTCGAAGGTAGACGAAGCTGATCGTTTATTGTTGGATAGTGAAGAAACATTAAAACTGCTGAAATTTCATCTAAGTCGGGCTCAGAATCGCATGAAACAAAAGACAGGCAAACATCGTACTGAAGCACAATTGAAAATTGGGGATTGGGCTTTGGTCAAGATCCAACCTTATCAACAATTATCGGTCCGAGGAAATCACCATAAGCTCCAGAATAAGTTCTTTGGGCCATTCATATTTAGTGCGAAAATAGGGGAAGTGGCTTATTGATTGGACCTTCCAGTGGGATCAAGAATCCATAACGTGTTCCATATTTCACAGCTGAAAAGCTATCAAGGAAATCCAAGCGAAATTACTGCACTTCCTGAGATGAAATCACAAGCCTTAACTCCAGAAACCATTGTACGAGAAAGACATATAGATGGTAACACAAGACAGGTGCTAGTGAAATGATCAGGACATACTGATGAAGATAATACGTGGGAAGACGAGGAGGCGATTGAAATTGCACATCCAGAACTAGTCGCGAATTGGGGAAGAACAAGACATCGTTCGTTTCGCTGAGGTCGTCGAAACACTGAAGAGGAGGGTATTGTTACGATCTAAGGGATATAAGGACAATTAATATTATTTTCAGTAATTTCATTTATTCAAACTCACCATGACTTTATGTTTTATGTTTAAACCACCTTTATTTTCTATTTTTAATAAAGTGGTCACCTGTTAGGCCAGCTCATCATTCAGACTATATGTAATTCTGAATACCCTCTTTTGAAGGGTATGAATGTTATTGAATGGTTTTCTTCTCAGGAAATTTGACGAAATAACCCTCATAAGAGGCTTATTTCCAAATTTAGCATAGGCTAAACAAAATATTCAAATGTAACATTTTCTCTATGCAAAAAGACATTATTGCCCTTAAATAAAAAAAAAAAACAGTTTCCTTTCTCCGTCCCTTCTTCCCTTCAGTTTTCCCTCCCTCTCCTCTTTTCATATTTCCAAACCGCCTCCTCCCCGACGACAACCGATCCAAGCCCACGACCCACTTCTCCCCGACGACGATCTAATCCACGAAACCCCACCGCTCCCCCGAACCCCGACGACTGTCCGAGCCCCCGACGACATATCCGAGCCCCCGACGACGATCCAAGCAGAACAAAGAACGATCATCGTTGCGAAGAACGATCATCGTTGCGAAGAACGATCCAACAAAACCAGGCTTAAAATGCATCGTCGAAGGCTGACTGAATCGTTTTGGGTTTAAAATGCATCTGTCAAAGGCTATTGCAGGCGACTGTGCATCTGTCGTAGACGAATGTGCATATGTCGCAGGTGAATGTGCATATGTCGCAGACGAATGTGCATATGTCGCAGGCGAATATGCATCTGTCACAGGCGAATGTGCATTTGTCGCCTGCGACAGATGCATAGTCGCCTGCGACAAATGCACAGTCGCCTTCGTCAGATGTATATTCCACCGTAAAACCAATCAACTAAGCTCTAAAACCATTCATCCACGACCTAACCTACACCCTAGACTCTAAACGACGAAACCCTAAACATTCTTCCATTTCAGCGATGAAACGACGAAGGCGACGAAGGCAACGGAAACACAGAAAACTAACCTAAATGTTGAAGACGTTCCGGTTTCCTTGGTTTTGTTTGATCGTTCTCCGTTCTGCTTGGATCGTCGTCGGGGGCTCAGATATGTCTTCGGGGGCTCTAACAGTCATCGGGGGTCGAGGGAGCGGTGATGTTTCGTGGCTTGGATCGTCGTCGGTGAGAGGTGGGTCGTGGGCTTAGATTGGTCGTCGTCGGGGAGGACGCGATTTGGAAATATGAAAAGAGGAGAGGGAGGGAAAACTGAAGGGGAGAAGAAAACCAACTGATTTTTTTTTTAATTTGAGGGCAAAAGGTTCTTTTTCCATAGGCAAAAGGTTAAATTTGAAAAAATTATTTGGCCTATGCTAAATTTGGAAATAATCCTCTTATGAGGGTTATTTCGTCAAATTTCCCTTCTCTCACCTTATAGTTCTTTGATCTTTCTTCTCCTCATTTCTATCTATTACCTTAAACCCTAATTTATCTTCATAGGTTACATCTTAGGGTGTAAGAACATGTTCATAATTTTATTTGATTTCTCATCCATATCCGAATTCAGACTAAATCCAAAATGAGTTTCCAAATAGTATCTTAAGAACCCTAAATCATAAGCAAAAGGAATGGAATGGAAGTACATTTAATAGATGACATAGATGCTTATAACAAATTTCTCCAATAATCCAAGTGATCAGAAGAACAGGAGTAGACGAATATATGAGAATTCCACAACGCTAAAAAATTCATTAAAGAAAGCCCTAAATGTGAAAAAAATAAATGAATTTCAAGTATGTTGGCCCCAATCCGATCTAGAAGAAACCTACATATCCAAATTGATCAGAACGGATAAATTTGATCAGAAATGTATATAACCTATGTTATCGTAGACCATATTCTTTGCTATGAACAATAAATCAATACAAATGAAATAGAGAGAAAGGAGACGGCCATGGTGAGAGTATGCAAAAGTCAACGTCCTTGTGTAGATATGACCGCCGACAGTAATTTCGTGACTATTAACTCTATGAGACACGCGGGAGATGATGGGTGAAGCGAGCGTAGAGAGATTCAGGCGGGGAACAGCACGGAGAGAGTGATTCGGTGTGGATAAGTTCTAAATCACTTGAGGGAGCTTGTTTGTGGCTTTGTAAATCAATATCATAAGCTTAGCATGAATTCCATTTTGGCATAATGCTTTGAATAAGATTTGGAAATTTTATTTTGATGATTAATGATTATCTAATACTGAACTTGATTGTTCTTATTTGGTGTGAATCAAAAAACAATTGATTATGAATTCAAGAAGAAATTTATTTTAACTAAAATTAATGCATAAAAAAGAAATTCCACGCTTTTTTACATGGATGGGGCAGCCCAAATCCAGGGGCCGGTACTGCTAACTTGTAATGTCAATGACTTGTGCTATATGTGTCCAAAAAATATATAAAAAATCGAGAATGCTTATCACATTATTTATGAATTTTTGATATACTAATATCAAAATTTGAACACATTGTAAGTTTAAGTCAAACGTTTATTAATTTCAGTATCTATCTGTCATTAAAGTTGTAAGTAACCCAACTAAACATAATAGAAATCTTTAGTTACTTAATGTCACAAACTAAATGTATTTTAGAAACGAAAAGAACATGCTCCCTTTAGATCCTAGATTAGGGCCTAGGTAAAATCCTTTAGAAGAGAAATGAGGTTAGGTTATTAATTTAAATTTAAATAAAATAAAATGTGTAACATGTAATGTGAAAATTAAAAAGGCCAAATTTGTTTCGGATTAGGAACTGTCCAATCGATGATGCCTTTTCCCACACATAACCAAACACTAAGCCCAAAAATATTTCTTAAAATATGTTTTCTTAATTTTTGAGAATTATACAAAGAGGTGACTATTAAAATAGTGCTAAAAGTACGTCAATTTTTGTAAGTTCTATTTTGGTTACTCATCTCAATTCAATTTTAGTGAGGCGACTCTTGAGTGATTGTTTTCTCACCTCATTTTACGAGATTCAAGAGAAAGGTTAACAAATAGATCAAACAAAACCTAATTGACAAAACATATATATATATATATAATGATGCTTAATTTTCAAAGTGTCCAGATTGCCGGTCGAGAGCTGTGATTAATTTGGATATATATGTGAGAGTAAATGGATATTTGGGTCGGATTGTGGGTTGACCCACCCATAAACTAACCAAACAAGTACAACTCTTTAACCAATTAGGCTAATAAGACTTTATAATTTAAATTTAACACCAAATTTGATGAACGCGGGACGTTTTAACAATATAAGTTCAACATTTTAACTAACTAACTAATATATATATATATATATATATATATATATATATATATATATAATGATGCATAATTTTCAAAGTGTCTGGATTGTCGGGTCGAAAATTTGATGTGAGAGTAAATTAAAAATGTTATTACATTTTAATCGTAATTTGTTCTCGGTTTTATATTATTACTCGTGCAAATGCACGGACTACATGCTAGTTTTTCTAAAAATACTTGAGTTGAGCTTTATCATTAAAATCACTCGTATTTTACCGTGGGAATATTCGAGCGAAAGGTAAGGCATGGTGCTCAAATGTGAATTATTTGTGAAATTTAATCCAAATAAAATTCAATCCAAATTCAAATGTGAATTACTGGTGAAATTTTATCCAAATAAAATTCATATTAAATTCAAATTTAAATTAATGGTGAATTTTAATCCATATAAAATTTACACTAAATTCAAATGTAAATTAATGTGAAATTAAATCTAAATGAAATTGACAATAAATTCAAATTGAATTAAGGTACAATTTAATCCAAATGAAGATGTAGAATTTTTGAGAGAGAAAAAATAATATTTTTATTGTTTGTATTTGCTCATGTATTATATAAGAAATCTAGAGCTTAAATAGTAAAGATTGCATATCAATAAAATAAAATAAAAATAAAATAAAATAAAATAAAATATCAATAAAATAAAAATCAAGTTTATTTATAAAATAAAATAAAATTAGGTCAATTATAATTGATTTGACAATTAGCAACAAATCTTTAATCAAATAGAAAATTAATTATTCTCATTGATTTGTTACTATAACATTCAATTCTTGGATTTGTTTCCTTCTAAGATGGGTAGTAGATGTTGAGACTGCCCAACTTGCCACATACTTTCTCGAATCGCCTTGGTGAGTATGTCAGCCACCTGATTGCGGGATGTAACGTAGATGGGTGCAATAGAGTCTTAGGCAGAGATTGAAGAGGGTGTTACCGATGGGATGAAATGTGGATAACAACGAGTTAGCTTTGGATCGCCGGAGTTTCGCTGGATGGCAGTGAAAAGGCTTTGAATTGCTAAAATTTCACTGAAATTTGATGACGACGAGTTGACTTGAAACGCCGGAGTATCACTAGATTTTTTTTATAGACTAACTTAGAATTGCCAATCGTCTTCCCTGATTCAATCCTAAGTGGGTGTTAAGCGCTTTGGGATAGTCGGAGTTGATTTTATTGAGGACATTTGCAGTAGTAGAGCTGTTATCGTTGTTTTTAGAGGTAGATTGTAGAAGATTTTTGTTAATTGTTGCAATTAACATTAATGTCTTGAAAATTGTTATTGTAACTACAAAATACTTATTAATATAACCTATTTAACTTTAATTATCCTAATGAAAAGGAAATGTCAATATAATGAAGAGACAAACAAGGCTAACCATTGGATAAATGATTAGTGGTCGTTGAATTAAATAATCGGTGAATTCTTTTAGGGTTTAAATTCCCGCTATATATATCCCTTCACTCCAATATATTTCTACACATTATCTTATAATTTCTCACATTATAATTCCCAAAGTTTTTTTCTTATCTTTGTGAATGTTCTTTGAGTTTCCTTACTCGACTATTTCTGTTTGAAATTCGGTGATAGAATTTAGATAATTTTGTCAAGTTCGTTGGTTATTTTTGTGTTAAATCATTGCATGTTTCATTGTACCTTGGGAAACAACCACCGACAAAAAATCTCCAGCACAAATTGGAGACAGTGAAACTGTTTTTAAGGAACTGTGAATCTCAAAAGCATCAGAATAATCAAGGAGTTTCTTCATTTTATTTTTTAATAAACTATTGTATTTTTTTATATTATCATTTAGTTGTATTGTGATAATATTTTGTGTTTTTGTTACAAGATAAGATTAACAACAGTTTTTTCGGGTGAGAACCGGGCAGATCATAGGGCTAAAGGTAATTGATGAGAAATTATGGATTATAATCCGATGCAGACATAACAAACATCAGCATGTTCAAAAACAGTGTAGATGTGTACCATCTTCAAACTGAGAAATGGAAACGAGTTGAATGGGCTTTGGGAGGACTTAATGAGTTAACAGTCCCCACACTCACATTGAATTGTATGAGTTGATGAAGAAGTTGTCCGAGAATAACTTCAATGTGTTGGAAAACTGTTTTCGACTCCAATTCGGTAAGTAAAGTTTACTGAGGTCCTCGCCCTCAGGAGGTTGTTATGGTCGGAAGGAATTATTTTATATGTAGGGCCAATATGGTAATTTTGAAAGAATGCAGCCTTCTAGTTTTGAGTTTTTTTTATTTGTGAGATCATGCTGTTGTGTGGAACTATATTTTTGAAAACTGGATGCTTAAGTAAAAAATGAAACTTTATAAAATTAACTCAACTGAATTTTGTGAAGCAATAAATTAAGATACTAGTTTATAAAATACCGAATCATGATCAATAATGCAAATATAAAAGAAAAGCAATATAATTATAATCAATCAACTTCCTTATATGTTCCCAAAATCATTCATTCATCTTCTCCACACAATCATCTGCATTCACCAGTTAATTGTAAGAGCAACTCTTGAGTTTTCATTTAAGAGAACTCAAGTTGTCATCAGAATCAGAGTCTTGTAAATGGTTTGTAATCTAAAGAAGAAGTTGTTCATCTTCCATATGTATCTCGTCCTCCAACTTGTACTTCTCTGCCTCTTGCATCATCTTCTCTATATCTTCTACACATAACCTCCCTTTCTCATTTGTTATCGTTAGCATACTCTTCTCTCCGGAATTCTCTACCTCTGCTGAAACATTCAGGATCCCTTTCTCGTCGATGTCAAAACATACAGTTATTTGAGGAACACAGGTCGGAGCAGGGGGATTCCTGAAAGCTCGAATTTCCCTAGAAAGTTATTGTCTCTCGTGAAGGATCTCTCTCCCTCGTAAACTTTAATCAAAACACTCGATTGGTTGTCGGAACTTGTAGAAAAGACTTTCTCCTGCTTTGTGGGAATACTAGTGTTCCTAGGAATTAAAACTGTCATTATGCCTCCACTTGTTTCCAATCCAAGGGAGAGGGGAGTGACATCTATAAGAATCAGATCTTCAACTTCCTCATTTCCTTCCCCAGTCAAAATTGCAGCTTGAACTGTAGCACCGTAGGCAACAGCCTCATCAGGGTTCACACTTTTGCAGAGTTCCTTTCCATTGAACAACTCTGTAAGAAGGTTTTGCACTTTCTGAATTCTAGTAGACCCACCAACAAGAACTACATCATCCATGTTGCTCTTCTCCATCTTCGCATCCTTCAAGCATTTCTCAACAGTCTCCATACATTTAATGAATAGATCCATGTTCATCTCCTCGAACATGGCTTGGGTTAGTTTAAAACTAAAGTCAACACCGTCTAAGAGAGAATCAATGACTATATTGGTCTGGGCAGTATATGAAAGAGCCCTTTTAGCCCTTTCACAACCCGCCCTCAATCTGCTTAAGGCACCGGGGTTTCCACTTATATCCTTGTTTTTCTTTCGATTGAATTCCAGCACGAAATGACTCACCATCCTATTGGTAAAGTCCTCTCCTCCCAAATGGGTATCACCAGAGGTGGCCTTCACTTTATAGACAGGCCCATTAATGTTCAAGACAGAGACATCTAAGGTTCCTCCTCCAAGGTCGAAAATGAGTACGTTCTTCTCCACCATGCTGCTTACAGATCTATTCTTTTCCAGACATAAGCAATGGCAGCTGCAGTTGGCTCAATAATGATATGCATCACGTTCAGACCTGAAATTACGCCAGCGTCTTTGGTAGCTTGCCTTTGTGAGTCATTGAAGTAAGCCGGGACTGTAATGACAGCGTTTTTAACGGGTAATCCCAAAAAGGCCTCAGCAATCTCCTTCATCTTCATTAAAACCATAGAAGAAATTTCCTCTGCACAGAACTTCTTCTCCTCGCCTTTGTAGTTGATAACGATCATTGGTTTATCTTTTAACCCGGAAATCACCTTGAATGGCCAACATTTTGTGTCACTTTGCACAGATTCATCACTAAACCTCCTACCACCATAAAAAATGATTTGAAAACTATATATGGAATGACATTATAAAAGTATAAGAAGAGAAACTTACCAAAAACAGTGTTGATGGAGTTAATAGATTCCTCATTCTTAGCTCCATCACCTATCAACCGCTCTGTTTCCGTGAATGAAACGTAGGAGGGTGTTGTTCTGTTACCCTGATCGTTGACTACGATTTCAACACGGTTGTGCTTCCATACTCCAACACATGAATTTGTTGTACCCAGATCGATTCCAATTGCCGGTCTTTTCCATTTCCCTTTCTCTGACATTATATATCAAATGAATCTAACTTGATGTCTGGTACTGTTTTTATGTTGTCGTGTATACGCTATATATATAACTATAGTTAGGGTCAGTTGTTGATTCTTGTCCTTTGGTATCCCGAGAATGTGGTTCTAGATAATTATTATGATCCTTTGGTATCCCGAGTATAAGTTCATAATTAATTAATTACCCACTCTCATCTCTCCCTCCATATAAATGAATTGTAGCATTCTCGAAACACCGCCCAAATGATTTGAGTAGTTATAGCCGAATGCAAATTATCACACGTACCTTGAATTGAATGCTCCACCGCGTGCGTGTCCGGATTGGCGGGTTGAAAATTGTGGTTAATTTGGATATATATGTGAGAATAAATGGACACTTGAGTCGAACTCTGGGTTAACCCGCCCATAAACTTAAAACGGTTAAAAATAAAATATAAAATGATATACGTATATTTCGAACTCGCAACCTAATAAAACAAATACAACTCTTCAACCAACTAGGCTAATAACACTTTTTACTTTTAATTCAACACTAAATTTGATGACACGAGACGTTGTAACAATATATTTTTATCTATGTGCATCGCACGAGAATCTTCCTAGTTCATGATAATAGTCACTAATTCACATTGATATCTCCTCCTTCCCGATGAGCATATACATATCTTTATTTCTACTCTTCTTATTCTTGCGCTGCAAAAATCAAGAAGATTCTCCCTTTCAAAAATAAATTAGAGAAGGAAAGAGCAAATTTTAGGGAAAAGGTGTAAAACTTTTTAATGGGTTTGTAATATGCATATGCCTAGCTTAAAATCTAAAATGAAGACTATTGAAAAATATGATAACAAATTTTGATCACTTACAAATTGAAAATTTAAGTTAATATAAAAGAAAATAAATGTATTTGTTTAAACAAATAAATACAAACAGAAAGATTTCATATAATTGAGTGTTCAATATTATTATTTGTTTTATTGTTTTTACCATGTCAATTTTTATTCAATATTAAATGATGAAAATAAATAGTTTGATGTTAATAGTCAAATAATTCTCACTATAAGATTTATTTCAATAAAGGTAATAACATAAAAGTCTAGTTCTACGTCATTTTTTTCACTTTTTTTAAAAGTTTCTCGATCTTAAAACATTTTTCCTTAGTTTTAAGAGCGGTTAATTCGATCCGAAATCATGTCTTATTTTCCTCTAAAATTCTGAGTGGGAATCGAAATGGTAAAACTCGACCCATTCACTATTTTAGAAAATGTTTTGTCGTTTAGGCAAAATCGACCACGACGTTTTCTCAAAAACTCGCTCGTTTCAAAGTCTTTAAGCTACTTGCCTTACATTCCTCTCGAATTTCGAGTGGGATGAGAAACCAAAATTGTAAGCCTAGACTGAGTTTTGTTTTAAAACAAAAGTCGATTTTATAGCTCATTTAAGGGTCATCACATGGTTTGCTCCAAAAGAAACTAAGAAAGAAAAGTTGTATAAATTATTTTGGGCTCGGTACTTGGTTACGTGTTAGAAAAAACATCGGCGCTATGGTCACACGCCCGTCCAGATGAACAGTCTCTACTACATAATAATAAAAATTTCGAAACATAAATAAATTGTTCACTTTATTTTGATTCCAAACCTGAATGGTTCGTCTAAAGATATATCATATGTCTAAAAGGACCGCGTTTATTCCATTTCGAAAGGATGTCTATGATGTTTGTAGTTGTAAACCAGACTTAAACATTAATAAGAAGAATTTAGGAATCTTAGAATGAAGTAAAAATCTAGACTTGTCCAAAATTAGAGTTTTTTATCACGACAATTTTATTTAAATTATGAGGATCGTGTATGAATTTTTTTGTTGAGGTGTTCCTTGCCATTCCGGCGGGTTTTAAATTCCGGGTAAACGGGTCAGGGTTTTCTGTTATGAGAGAGAGTGAATTACAGATCTAGGGTTTTCTGGTTTCCTTCTTCTTCTTGTTCTTTGGTTGATTCAGAGAGAAAGATTGGGGGAGCTTTTGATTGTGGAGTAGTCCAATCATTCCTAGTGTAATCACTTCTTTCATTTGAGAGCAGATCATGTAAGTTTCTACTATTGACATTTCTTTGATTTAGTGAAACTTATCCCTCCCGTGGACGTAGGTCGATTTTGACCGAACCATGTATATTGTGTTGTCGTTTATTGTTTTGTGCTATTTCAGTTTTCGTAATCTGTTTGTCTTCATAGACGATTTGGAAACTGATTTGTTACAAGTTTGATTTCGAAGAAGATCCATAGTTTTGCTATTGCAAAACTCAACATTTTTCTCATAATTTTTAGAATTGCAAAACTTGAGTTATGAGTTCCCAAAGTTTGAAGAATTTGAGAAATATTCCAAACAAGTTCTAAAAATTGGAAAATGATTTTATTTTGCTTAAAATAATTAGTTCACGTCATTAATATTTTTTTTTAGATTTTTCTAAAATGGTTTCGAGGTCCAAATTAATTAGAGAATTCGAAATGTTGGAAATATTAAGCCAAACGGGACTTAGAATCAATTTAAATTAATTCTAGAAGGTGGAGGTAAAACATGGATGAAGGCTTAGTCCAGTGGCTGATTTGTAACCGTTGAAAACTAGTAGGATATATCTAGGATTCAAGCAAGGGTTTTGGATTAAAATGGTTCAGGTTAAGAGACAAGTTGGAAACTAAACCAACATTAGGGAATCCTTGGTATAATGGTTCAACTCGGTTTGTCTATTTGAGATTGAGGGTCTCAATTCTCCTTAAATCTAACATAGTCAAGTCTTTGATTCAAACTAAATCGAGAACATTCATATCTAGCATGAGACAGCTATTGATCATCAAAATCAGATTTCAAAATTTCATCTCAAATATCTTATTTCATACAAATGATTATAGCAAAGTCAAAATGATTCTAACCGTCCTATAATCCTCATAGGAATTCACATTGGCCTTTAAATTAAAACAAGAACATGTTAATCACTCTAGATAGCAAATAAAGATCCTGCAAAATGTTTTGTAAAGGTGATTAAACATGATTACAATCAAGATTTGACTCCAACAATAGTTTCTAAGTACTTCATTGAATGATTTTAGATCACTCTTTTCAGACATCCGCTTCAAGAGGACAATCCACGATTGTTGGAGAAAAGTTTCAAATTAGGCGATTCTCAATTAGGTTGAGTCGTTAGTTTTTAATCATGTAGTTAGCTTTTAATTCATCTCTTAGGATTGTGTACCAACAATCCGATCAACAAATAATGAAGAAATGAAGTAACTATGAACTCAAAAGTTTCAGAATAAATTTCAATTAATTTCTTGGATTACAGGTAGAATTAATGTTTAGTTTAGTGTAAAAAACTTCTTAAGACCTTCTAGCAACTTTCTATTATCTCAGAATCAAGTTTAAAAGCTTGTTTAACGTTTGAAAATCAAAGACAGAAATTGTTATATTAAAGTAACTAATTAACTTAAGATAATTAGTCAATGATTATAAAATTACTGGGTTTTGATAATTTAATTTAAATAATCAAAAATGGAGAAATTGTTAAGTTAAGATATTAATTATAAGTGTAAACTGAGTTGTGTTAAATTAACTCTATGCAGATTGAAAAAAACCGAAAAGAAAAGTTGTCCGGTTGTTGATCAAATTCGGTATTTGATCAACTTCGGTTTCTGTATAAGGCGCTTCCGGTTTCTATCTCCAATTCGGTATTTCTCCAATTCGGTATTTTATCCAGATCGGTTTTTGGATAAACGATTCCGGTTTTATATCGAGTTCAGTATTTTATATAAGCACGTCCGGTATTTTGTTATCTTCCGGTTTTATATTGATTTCGGTATTTTATAGAAGCGCGTCCGGTATTTTGTTAGCTTTCGAGTTTATATCGAGTTTGGTATTTTACAGAAGCGCGTCCGGTATTTTGTTAGCTTCCGGTTTTATATGGAGTTCGGTATTTTACAGAAGCGCGCCCGATATTATATTAACTTCGATTTTATATCAGCACGTCCGGTAATTTATCCAAATCGGTTTTTGGATAAACGCTTCCGGTTTTATGTGCTCTTCGGTTTTATACAAGGCCTTCCGGTATTTAACTAGTCTGACCGATTTTGTATCAAGGCGCTTCCAGTATTTGATTAAATTCGGTATTTAAAGTTCGGTTTTTGTGAAGAGCTTTTGGTACTTGATCAAATTTAGTATTTGATCAAGCATCCAAAATACATTTCCAGCGCATCATCAATCATTTATTGGCAGTCTGACACAGCAGCAGAGCCAGACCTATAGAAGATTTCCATGTACCAAGATCATTCAAATTACATGCGTTGTACGTTCCCAGTACACCACATTCAATTAATGAATATTTGACATACTATCATCCAGTATAGACAAGATAAAAAGAGCATATTCTCTAATATACTATTCTGGAACTCATCCAATCAAATTAGGACATGTGTTCTCTGAAGCAAATGTGTCCTCGGAAGCAAATGTGTCCGTTGCATATTGTCTATTTAAAGAGAAGTTAGAGGACAATTTGCTACACCCTTGCTTCACCGCTCTTCGCCTACTTTCAACCTTTTTACACGAGCTTATGATTACAATTTCTTACGAGTCTTAATCCTTTCTAAATCAATCTCTTAAGCTCTCAAGTTCTAAGAGTTAGAAGTTTTCTAGATTGTTAAAGTTGTATTACATACTGTTCATTTTGTATGAATTTTCAGTATTGTAAGTTGACAAAAATTTGTTTCTGTTCAACATAGTGTTGTGTACTAGGAGTTTGAAACAAATAGTGTCTAAGTCCAGGTTGTCCGACTGGGTATGTGTAAGCGTTGTACTCAAATCAAATCTTCTAGTGATTATCCTTCTCAAGGTTGAGAATAAGGAGTGACGTAGGAGAGTTTTCTCCGAACATCTATAAACAAACTTTGTGTCTTATGTTCTTTACTTTCCTAATCTTTTAATCCCCTTTCATCTCCCGATTCAAGTCCAAACAAACAGTTCCGCACTTGACTTTAGTTTGTGAAGGCTTGCGTAGAATAGAAACAAATATTAACTTCTAACAGAGTTATATCAAAGTGAAGTGTATAAGCGTTCAATATAGTAAGACCATTGTCTCTATTGTTGCACCCGATCTTAACAAGTGGTATTAGAGCAAGTTGTTTATATTCTCAAGCAATCAAATATCATCATGTTGATTGGAAGATCCGTATGCAGGTGTATTTGGCCTCACAAGACGACGACATGTGGTATGTTATCACTAATGGTATGATAAAGATTGAAAAGCCAAGATGCGAGTGGACAAATGAAGATAAGAGGAAGAACAACCTTGATAACTTGGAAAAGAACTCTCTGTATAAGACTCTTAACAAGAACATGTTTGTAAAGATCAGGGCATGTTCCTCCGCCAAGGACATATGGGAGAAAATTATCTAACTTAATGAGGGCAACGAACAAACTAGAGAGAACAAAATCATGGTTGCTACTCAGAAGTTTGATAACATGAAGATGTGTCCCGGGGAGACGATGAAAGAATTGTCATGGAACTTTCCATTCTGGGAAAGGTCTATGGCAACAAAGAAATCATCGTCAAGGCAATGAAGGTTCTTCCTAGTGTTTGGGACATTATAACAACGGTGATGAGGGAGTCAAGAAACCTCCACAAGATGGAGTTGCACGATATGTTTGCCGACCTGAAAGCTCATGAGTTCGAGATGAACTCAAGGAATGAAGACGAGCCCTCATCCTCGACCGTGAGGTAGTAGTTCCCTCGCCCATCAAGTCGACTAAGCAAATCAACGAAAATGCGATGGAAATGTTTGTCAAGAAGTTTGGAAAATTCATGAGGAATAATCAATCCAACTCATCTTCCAATAACAACAATAACTCTAATGATTATAAGGCTAACATTCGTTGTTTTAATTGTAACACTTTAGGTCACTACAAGTCGGAATGTCGGAAGCCAGGGATAGACGACAAGAAGCCAGCTGATCAGAAATATAAGGAGGATTATAAATCATCCAATCATAAAAAGGATTAGAAAGCGATGTTTGTAGAAGAAAGTAGAAGCAAGTGGGCCCAAAGTGATTTGGACTCTAGCTCCTCAAGTAATAGTGATGATGAATACATCAAGTGCTTTATGGATAACGATGAAGAGGTATTCGACTTTTCCTTTAAAGAGTTCACTCGAGAGGACCTAATTACTAGTCATTGAGTAAAGGAAATTGTCTGATCTCGTTTCAACTCAACTAGACAACATAACTGGTAAAATAAATGAACTATCATTTGAGATTGAAAAACTCAAGGAGACAGTTCAATTGTTAACCAAAGAAAACTATAGAACCAACTATGTGATTGTTGCATGGACAAAGTCTGGGGATGCAGTCAATCAGATGACGAGTCATCAAAGGCCTTCCAATTAAAAATTTGGTCTAGGATATGACAACAGCAACCCAGACAAGTCATGCAAGAAGTTGAAACCCAAGAAAGGCAAACATCCTCCTATAAGTTTTGTCAAGGGTACTTCAACTGGCACTCAAGCGAGTCACGATATAGATGAGTCAGTAACTAAAAAGGAACTAAAATATGTTGAACCAACTGACAA
Organism: Impatiens glandulifera; assembly: GCF_907164915.1. Classification (NCBI taxonomy): domain Eukaryota; kingdom Viridiplantae; phylum Streptophyta; class Magnoliopsida; order Ericales; family Balsaminaceae; genus Impatiens; species Impatiens glandulifera. The sequence goes on along the minus strand of NC_061862.1, from coordinate 138,608,928 downwards.
GTCACTGTGGCTTAATCCTGAGAGAAGGAAAGTCAGTCAGTCGACTGGACATAGACACAGCAAGAGGCCGAGGAGGTCTCATCAAAACTCATCCTCAAAACACTATGACTAATTTAAAGACAGACAGAGAGATGTCAAGCCTAATACAAGAAAAATTAATAAGACTAACACAAGGAGATCCATCAAAATAACACAAGTATGTCCCCAAAGGACTGATTAACTGTGGACCCAATTAAATGTGGGTAGGGGTGTTCAATATTTGGCTTGAACCGAATATCCGACCGAATTCAAGTTCACCGAATTCGAATAAACCGAATTCGAATTTCATTTTCGGTTTTCGAATCAAATTTTAAACCAATTCGAATTCAACTACGGTTTTCCAATTGGTTTTCGAGTTTGAGTTTCAACTCGAAACCAAACCGAAAACCGAATTCATTTTTTATTATTTATTTTTCCAAACATAGTTTAAGAAACTTCAAAATAATCAAATTAGAATATTTGATTTCAAGATTTAATAATAAAAGAACAAAGAAAGTAAAGCACTAGTGGTCTAGTGGTATAATAGTACCCTGCCACATTATAGACCTGGGTTCTTATTCGAAATTCAAACCGAATATAAAATTCAAATTCGGTTCGATTTTCGAATTGGCTAAAAAAAGAATAACCCGAAAACCGAACTAATGAACACATTAAATGTAGGTACCAAAGGTTGTAAATAGTTTTATTCGCAGATTAAACAAGTTAGCTATTTGGAGTATTCAGAATGGTACTTGGACAGTAGATGCTCAAGGCATATGACCAGAAATAGCAAGCTTCTAACAATGTTGTAAAAAATTTAGATCAAGAATCACATTTGGTGACAACTCCAAGGGTAAGACCATGGGCAAGTGTAAGATTGTCAATGGTAACCTCACTATAAACAATGTGCTACTTGTTGAAAATCTGTGCTATAACTTTCTTAGTATAAGTCAAATGTGTGATATAAGATATCTTGTTGAATTTCATAAACAAGCATGCATAGTCAACAGGGAAGTACCCTATTGACAGGGCATAGGACATGTAATGTCTACAAAGTCAACTAGAAAAACAAAACATCCAATCCTATTTGCATTATAGTTAAGAACGATCAAAACTGGCTTTGGCATAAGAGACTTAACCATCTAAATTTTAAGACTATTAACTATATCTTCTCTAAGGAATTAGTTATAGGTATTCCTAAATTGAAGTTTTCTAAAGATAAAGTTTGTTTTATTTGAAAAATGGGCAAACAGATCAAATTAACTTTTAAAAGTAAAGGTAACATTCAATCTGAAAGATGTTTAGAGCTTCTGCATATGGATCTTTTCGGTCTAATGAAAATAACTAGCTTAGAAGGCATGATATACATATTAGTAATTATTGATGATTACTCTAGGTTTACGTGGGTTATTTTCTTACCTTTTAAATATCAACCTACTTCTAACTTGATTAAAATGCTTAAAAGAGTGCAAAATGAAAAATCGGTAAGCATAAATAAAATTAGAAGCGATAGGAGTACTGAGTTCACTAACATGACTTCGTCTTCTTACCTTGAGGAGTCTGATATTAGACATGAGTTGTCTAGTGCCAGAACTCCACAGCAAAACGACTTGGCTGAAAGGAGAAACAGAACCCTTAAGGAGGCAGATAGATCGGATGGTTATTTTTCCTCTGTTTTTTCTTTGTCTGATAGACTTTATGATGGTTCTTAAATCATGTCTTCCTTATTAAATGATGATTTTATTGGGTAAATGTTTCTTTATCGATTCACTATCCTTGAGATCTTATCTTCCCTTGCTCTAGAAATCTCTTTAAAAATTCAGATATGTTCTCAACAAAAAACCATCTTCTTCATTCGAAATCAAGAAATGGCCTCCTTTGCTCGAAACACTCTACTTATAAACTTCAAATATGTCTCTTTTGTGATGATTTAACCGATGGTCACAATGTTTGGATCCCTCTAAGCTTCTGGTCTGAAGAAGTCCCTCAAGGGTTCCCTTGTCATTTACGAACAAATTGTTTTTAAGTTCTTTGAGTATGCAAGAATCATAGATGATAGAATTCTCCTAACAACAATAAGAGGAGATGAAGTCTCCTTCTCTGAAGAAACCTTTGCTCGATTTTTCGAATTTCCAACAGAGGGGTTTTCAGATTTTCCACCTCTTTAAACAACATTCTATACGAGATGAAGATTCTCTTCTTAGACACCTCCTTTCCTATAGAAACTCATGGGATTAAGTCTTCCCTAAAACCTAAGTTTTCTCTTCTAAGTGACATCATTTCTAAATCTCTTTTAGCTAAAGAAGCCACTAATTTCTACTCCAAAAAGACTTTTGAGATGATGGTGGCTATTACTAGGGGTGTACCCATCAACTAGTCAAAAATTCTTTTCGATAACTTGGTGAAAATGATCTCCTATCCAAGAATATCAATTGGATATGTTGCTCAGCTCAACATGTTCTTCTTCCATCTCCAAGTGTTGTTGGACCCGGAGTCCGCATTAAGCCTTCCTACGTTTTGACCAATGACAAAGTCTATGACTATATCGATAGAGTATAAAAAGAAAAGATCAAGAAAAGAAGGCGTATAGGGTCCCAAAGGAATTAGAATCTTAAATCTGTCTAATGATGTCAATTCATCCTTCTGTAAGGACATTCAACTCAGGAGTCTTTGGAGGTGTCTTCTGGTGTCTGATCCCATATTGTTTGTAGTATGCATCAAATGTACCACAATACTCACCACCATTATCACTACGAATGCACTTGATCTTCTTTCTAGTATCTCTTTCAACAAGAGCATGAAATTATTTGAACTTGTTTAAAACTTCATCTTTAGTTTTCAAAATATAGATCCAAAGTTTCCTAAAATGATCATCAATAAATGTTACAAAGTTAAGAGCACCACTGTTAGTTCGTACCTTTAAAGGTCCACAAACGTCTAAATGCACCAACTTTAAGAGATCTGACTTTCTTGAGTGAGGATTATGCTTGAACGATACTCGAGTTTGTTTTTCTACAAGAAAATTCAAAATAATTTTCCAAATTTGTGTCACTCAAACCCGGAATAGCATTTTGCTTAACTAGCAAATTCGATCCCTTTTCACTAATGTGACCTAGTCTTCGGTGCCATAACTTTGAAGTTTCTTTACTTCGTACAATATTCACATTATTTTTACTTATTAAAGATTGTATTAAATATAAATTTGAAAACTTATTTCCTCGAGCTACAACGAGGTTACCTTTCGAAAGTTTCCATTTTCCAGAACCAAAAGAGCTTGAGAAACCATCATCATCAAGCTTTCCAGTTGAAATCAAATTCAACCTCATGTCTGGAGCATGTCGAACATCTTTAAGCAGCAACTTCGACCCATTGCTAGATTCTAGGCAAACATCTCCAATACCAATAACCTTACTTACGACATTATTACCCATCTTCAATACTCCAAAATTGCCATAAGTATAAGATTTAAAGTAATCTTTCTTTGGCATAACATGTATGGCAACTCTTGTGTCAAACACCCAAGTTGACTCATCGCATACAAGGTTAATTGTATTCTCGTCATGAAAAGTGAAGAGATCATAAGTAGTTGCTGAGACGCGATCTTCAGACTCATCTTTCTTTTGTTTAGATCTGTTCGCTTCATATTTAAGCTTATAACAGTTCTTCTTCATGTGTCCACTTTTGCCACAATGGTAACACTTAGTTGGCTTGTATTTTGACTTAGACTTGTTTCGACCCTTATGTCTCGACTTGTCTTTCTCGCCTCTACTATCCTGTCTTCCCTAGTTTTTAACAACAAACACATTTGACTGTGATGAAGAGCCTTGAGATTTTCGTCTCAATTCTTCATTTAAGACACCACTTTTGGCCATCTCTAATGTCACTGCACCATTAAAAAAAGAGTTACAAAGAGAAACTTTAGAAGTCTCCCATGAATTAGGCAGAGTAGTCAATAACCAAAGCCCTTGAACATCCTCTTCAAGGTTTATACCCATTCCTGACTTCCGATCAAGAACACCCTAAAACTCATTCAAGTGATCAGCCATAGAAAAACTATCACTATATCTCAAATGAATAATCTTTTGGAGCAAAAATAATTTGTTACTTCCTGTCTTTGAAACATACAAATTCTCAAGTTTACCCCACAAAGTAGATGCATTTGTCTCATGTTGTATGTGTTTATAAACTTTCTCTTCAATAAATTGACGAATGAAACCACATATTTGTTCATGCTCAAAAGCCCATTCCTCATCAGATTTGGAGATAGGGTTCTCACTACCAAAAATAGGTAAATGCAAAGACTTCACAAATAGAAGATCTTTCATTTTACACTTCCAGATATGATAGTTTGAACCATTAGACCTTATAATTTGCAAATGATCCTATAATCATTTTCCAATAAAAAAATCAACAACCAGATAGTATACAAACTTCTGCAAACTGAAATATAATTTTTTTAATTTTAAACTTAAGTTTGAATTAAAGGGTGATTGAAAGTTTTTCAAGGATTGAAGAACACTCATTGGACCTTATGGAAGCTTTAAGGATGCATGTATCCGAGCTTTAATGCTTGGTACAAAAATTTCAAAAATCTAGAAGCTTGAAGCTTCAATGGAAGATTTTTCTGAAAATTCGGATTGAGGGCTTAAGAGTTGATCTATTTCTTTCGGATTGATGGGGATATTTATAGCCTCATGAAGTCGGTTGATCGGCCAAGTGGGCTTCATTGAGTCAAACACCCATAATGGTGTGTTGGCTATTCTCCTCGCCAATTGTCGGTGTATGTCGTAATGACGATCCTAGATATAAGAGAAATGATCACCGAAGTAGGGTGATCATTTCAATTTTTGAATGGAGTCAAATGATCAAGAATCGACGAAATTTCATCTTTTAAAAATCAAAGTTGGTTGCAAATGTCTATCCATCCGTCGTCGCAAGGAAGACGAAGATGCAGGTCAAAACGACGTCGTTCTAAGCTTCCGCATTCGAGAGTCGAGGGAGAGCCAAAACGACACCGTTTCTTGGCGCGTTCACGGTCGTTGGGCGTTTCGTCCATGTTCTGTCAGCGCTCAAGCGTTTCGTCCGTGTTGGAGGAGACGACATTATATCAACTGTTTGATGCTTTGCTACTTCGTCTTCTTCCGTTATCACAGGCGACGCATTATATTGCATTCTTCACCCAATGCCTATCTGAAGGTTATGCTTCCTATTATAGTCATTCTCCCGAATTTCGGCTACACTTGATTACATATTTATTTTTTTATTTTAACCTTAAGAGTTTATTTGAAATTAATTTTTCTTTCATACTTTTAACTTTGTTTTTTTTAATCTTTTAAAATAAACAAAATATTTAAAATAAATATGATATTATTTTGTCAATTTATTTTATTAGTGTATATTTTGGGTTAAATAAATAATTTATTTAGAATAAAATAAATACAACATTTATCCTAAATTATTTATTTTAATCTCTTTTTATTTTTCTAAAATTAATTTAAGATAATATGAGTACACCTTTATCCCAAATTATTTTATTGATTTTCTTTAGCCATTAACTTTAATTAATTAAGATTTTAGTTATTACAATAATTAATATAATAATTAATATGATTAATTATTTAATTAGATTTGGATCATAATTTTAATTATTTTAATTTTATTTATTCAAATTTAATCAAAATATTTATTTTAATTTTACAAATTGAAATATAGATTTTTAGTACATCTTATCCTAAAATTTAGGATTTCCTTTTTTTTTTTTTCCTTTTTTCATTTTATATTATCTTAAAAACATATAATAATTTTGTGTTAAAATTAATAAAAATAATTTGATTGAGTTAATTAAATATTATCACTAAATCTCTAGGTGTGGGGGGCTTTATATGGTTATATGGCCTCACCCGTGTATATATTAGCCGTATGTGGTATAATATTTTTTGATTTTATTTATTTATTTTAATATTAACACTGATATCAATTTATTAATTAAAATTTACTTTATTTATTTTATTAAATTTATATTTTAAATATTTTAATAATTTATCATACAAACCTCAAATATCTTTTTAACAAATAATGTATTTTTTATATAATCTAAAATATTTGTAAAATTTATAAGAAAAAACAAATTATAAAGGATAAATCATATAACTCAATCTTTAAATAATTCAAAGAATCAAATAAGTATTAAACAAAAATCATGCTCCAAACCTAAAATCAAATAAAAATATAATAATATTGAAATAATAATAAATATATATATATATATATATATATATATATATATATATATATATATATATATATATATATATTTGAATTAAAGAGAACTATTCTAACATTCCTATTCATAACCCGTTTAAACTTAAAGCAGAGAACAAGATTAAACTAAATCATTATCTTAAGGTTGTCAAAACTTTTTTTAGTAGTAAAAAAATATTATTTAATAAAAAAAATAAAATAAAAAATAGGTTATTTTTGTTTTAATTATTAAAATATTATTTAGTATTTAAATTTAATAAAAATAAAGTAAATAATTTTTAATTTTTTAATTGATAAATTTAAGTATTAAGATAACAGGTCCGGTAAGTTTCATTAAATGTGAATTTTTATATCAACAACTACAATTGTCAATAGCCCATGGATCTTAACTTTTTTAAATACCTTCACTTTCTTACAACCCTAATTCACTTTTCCTTCTCTCTCACTTTCTTAGTCCAAGCCATGGAAACACCTATAGACGGTTTGCCTGAAAGCTTGATTCTTGATTGCCTTGCTCGTCTGCATTTCAAGGACTTACCTGTCGCATCGCGAGTCTGTCGTAAATGGTTTCATCTTATTAGATCTCCTCATTTCTACACCATCAGGAAACAACTGGGATATACAAATCAGGTGGCTTGCTTGCTCCAAGAATTTCCTCCGCCAACCACGATATTTTCTGTTGTCAAATATGTAATCAACGTGTTTGACCCGATGAATCGGGGTTGGAACCGACTTCCTCCGATCCCTAATTTAACAAATGGGCTTTCTTATTCGACATCAATTGCTAGCTCAGAAGGGAAACTCGTCGTGTTTAGCACGTGTAATCCGGAGAGTCGTGACCCGGTTATGTCCGTGTTCGTGTTCGATTTTGCGACTCAACGGTGGAGGAAAGGCAAGGACATGCCTTTAACTAGTAGTTCAAAGTATTCCATCGTGACTTCACAATGCCATCGGGTATTCATCAGCGGTCACCTCGGTCAGGGAGAGGATGCGGTTTTGGAGTATAATGTAAGGACGGATGAGTGGACCGAGTTGCATCGGGTGAGAGGCGGCCAGATCGAAGGGCTGCAGGTAATTGGAGAGGAATTATGGGTTATAGGCGGATGCAAGGGCATACTTAACTTCAGCATGTTTGAACATGGTGCAGATGTGTATCATCTTCAAACTGAGAAGTGGAGACGAGTTGAATGGGCTTTTGGTGACTTATTGTGTCCTTGTTGCCTCACTGAGTTTGAATTGTATGAGTGGAAGAAGAAGTTGTTCAAGTTTATGTTCAAAAACATGCACAACTGTTGTCGACTCCAATTGGGTACGCAAAGATTACTAATGGCCATCATCCTCAAGGACCATTATTGTTCGGACTGGGACTGGGTGGGATTATTTTTTATGCAGGGCCAAGATAGTAATTTTGAAAGACTGCATCCCCCCTCTAATTCTGTTTTTTCTGGAATTGTGGGATCAAGTTGTTGTGTGGAATTCTAAAATTTGAAAACTTCATATCAATTGTCCTAATATAGGACGAAGATGAAAAGTGCTGCAATGAAAAGTGGTCCTAATATGGTGCTTCATTAATAGGAGAACTTACAGCTATCCTAGTTAGGGTTCCTTCTTGAGATGAAAAATAAATAGTTCTCAGGTAATGCTTGTTTTCTACTACTTACTGGCATTCATTTTCATGGTTACTTGCAGTTGGAAACTTCTTATTATGTCTTTTGCTGTTTTTACATTTAATTAGTAGAGTAACATCAGCTGGGTTATAATAAAAATACCCAATTCAAACTAAAAAAAAGGAAGATAAAAGAACCCAACACCAGCAGCAATATATAATCAAATAACTTCCTCATTCTGGGTTCCCCAAAACCAGTAATGTGGGGTTGCACACCCTTTTTTATCTCCTTCAGCTTTTCCTCAAACACATCTTCCTTGGTTGCCATCTCATTGTTGTCCAATTGTATATATGCTTCCTCTATTGTATCATCTATCTTCTTCTTGTTACCATATGTCAACTTATACCTCATCTTCTTGACTTTGCTCCTCATTTTGTAAGCATAGTCCTCAGCTGTGTCTCCACTCCTCTTTTGTGCTCCTAGTCCTCGGCTCTCTGTACTTCTCTGTTGTTTGTAACAACTTGTCTATCTCCTCCTTTGTTAACCTTCCTTTCTCATTCATTATAATCATGAATACAACTCTCAAATCCAATCAATTTTTAAATTCTATTTGGCGATGAAACAGAAATTGCACGAAGGGAAATCCTTGGTACTCATATACCAGTTAAACCATCGGGAATTGTGTTTGACATAGAATTTCACGTCATCGACTATAATATTTCTTTCATTCATTTCGGGATTAAATCAGTTCATGCTTTATCTGGAAAAGAAACAAACATGTGTATATATGCAACAATTCTTATAAAAACATCTTCAAAATTCATTTTATAAAGTGTGTTGTTTTTTTCACTGCCATAAGAATAGTAAAAATCAAATTTATGAATAAAAACTAATAAGAAGTATTTTAAGTGAAAAGGTGAAAGAATTTTATACTATATATATAAATAAAAAGGTAGAAAAATCTAAAGTAAGAAATCATTCTTCTTTTTACATAATATATATAAAGAAAAAGATGCAGAAAATATGAGGTAATGAATCTTTCTTTAGCCAAGGTTTCACTAATAGTTCAATATCATTTAGCCTCGTCAAATATAATATCTCTAATCAAATCTAATCATACTTAAAAGAAATTTATCTTTGATACAAATGTTTTCTCAAAATCGCGGTCTACACCATCTAGAAAGGAGAACTAGAGTTACCAAAATTTTATTGTTTTGATAATGTTTTTCACGGATCATCTTCATTATTTCTATAAAAGATATTTCTTCCGTGCAGAATTGGTTCTCACCTTTGTAGTTGATAAAGATCATTGGTTTGTCCGTTAAAATTTGCTTGGAGCTGCTGTTATTTCCTCTTATTTTTAATATTTCAGTTTTAGTTTGTGTGGGTGAGTGATTTTTAGGAGATCATGCACATGTATTTCCTCAATTTTTAGCTCCATTATCTAGTCATTTGTATGTATTTAAATAATTTCAACTTAATAAAAATTACATGGATTTTCCCTTCCATCTCTTCTTCTATTTTAAAAAAGTATTATTAGCTTGAAATAACCAACAAACTGTTGAATTTTTAAACTAATTCTATAAATTCCATTAATGAATGGAAATTAGAATGTGGGTAATAAAATCAAATCAAATTCACATGAAATTCAAACGTGAATTAAATGGTGAAATTTGATCCAAATGTATAATTTAAATCAATTAATTTAAATTAATTGATCTAAAATGCCTTGATGACCAATTAACAAAATGTTGTTAATTTGTAGTGTAAATTACATGAGTTTGTTATTATTATTATTTGTTATGATAATTAATATTATTATTAACAAATTGGAAAACCATGTAACGTTAGTATTGAATTATAAATGCCTTAATTGTTTTGGAAAACAATTACTCTATAATGAAGAGAAAAACGTTAAGATAATGAAGAGGCAAACAATGTCAACAGTTGGATCAAATGATGATTTTATTTAATGGTTTAACTTTTCAACAATATATACTCATTCATTATTCATTTTACAATACACTTCATCCTTAATTTTTCTCACTCTAGAATTCCAAAAGCCCTCTTCTTATTTTGTGAGTGTTCTTCGAGTTCTTCGCTCGATATTTTCCGTTGAAACCCCCGGTGATAGTTCAGGTACACTGGTCAAGCTCGACGAGTAGTGATTTCAGTGCAGAATCACTACTGGATTCGTTGTACCCTAGGAGACAGTCATCTATGATAAGTTCCAGCACAAACGGGAGATGGTGGAACTGTTTTAAGGGAAATGTGCCAAGCACATACCTCGAATCAACATCAAATATGGTGATATTGTTCTTCGTATATCTTATTTTATTTTTATTTATTTGTAACATCGTATGTATATATATTTTTTCTGTTATTAAAGACATTATATCTAACAATTTTAAAACAGTTTCGTGTGCTAAGTTATTTAGTAGCTTTTGCCGTCGACAATCTTTGTCTTTGATGTTTCAGAAATACGAGCCGCGGTGTTGCGAAAGAGATGATGTTCATTTCGGAAAAAAATGAAAAAGATTCATCTTAAGGAATCAACAAATAAAGATAAATCTTTATTGCATATAAATATGTTTGATTATTAACGCATATGTTCTTATGCTTTTAAAGCTTAGTTTTATAAGCTAATATATTTTGATATGAAAATTTTCTCAAGAAACATTAATTTGTATATTCATTATACAAATGTTATATATAAAATAAATTAGAACACAATAATTTAATTTGTTCTAGTGTTATTTAAAAATTTGTTTGGTTATTAAAATTATTAATAATAATGAATATGGTAGGATGATTTAATAAATAAAGAGAGATGATATCTTTATTTATACATATCTTTATTTATACATTGTTTTATATATTACATTTTATTATGGTAATAAGTTATCGTTTTAAATGTGTATATATTCATTGGTTGACAGAGTCTAGTAAAATATGAAGTATAAGTTGTCTCTAGAAAGAAGACAAAAGGTCATAAAAGCGGTACAACAAATAGATAAAACTACATTCAAATAAATATATATGTTAAACCGTTAAGTCATATCAAGTATATTAATTTGTTTAAATATACCAAGAAGGTGTTGTAGTGTAAAACACTCTTGCCTATCACACAGGTGACCAGGGATTGAATCTCACCAGTTGCATATAATATATAAATTTTTGTTATTTCAGGGAAGCAGAAATTTACCTATCAGTAGTTTAAACGGTTGTTCAACTTCGACTCTATGAAAGATCGGTCAACCGGTATTTAATGAAGCATGGCCGATTAACTAAATACTTCGGCATTAAATGAGAAGTGACTTCGGTCATAAATGAGCTCCGGTTAATTAAATGCCTTCAGCTACGGTTATTAAATGAACTCCGATTAATAATATGCCTTCAGCTCCGCTTATTAAATGAACTGCTGGCAGTAGGCTTGTCTAAGTCAAAAAGCAACCTCTAGGCAGTAGTAGGTAGCTTACAGGTGTACAATCACCTAGCTATGTACAAGTCCAGAAACAACTTCTTTTCTTGACCAACCACATTAAATGCTGAAGAAATAGAAATATGACTGTTGTCATATTTCTAGTATAAAAGGAAGCAAGAGAGCCGAAGAAATCTGGCTTGGTGTGAAGAACTAACGAACGAAAAATTGTTGAGCGACTTTCTCACTCTTACGAACATACTGTGTGAGTATTATAAAGTGAACATCGAATAGTAAATAAGACTCGATTGTTTATTGTATTTTGTTGTTGAATATTTCTTAGTGAATAACATTCTCACTGTTTCAGAAAAAGGGGCGACGTAGGAGTTTTATCTCCGAACATCCATAAAATATGTGACTTGTGTTCTTCATTTATTTTCGATCACCAAACCAACCGAACCGGTTTTCCCTTAAACCAATCGAACCAGTTTTCCCTTATTCTAACCGAACCGAATCACTACTTATTCCAACCGAACCGAATTACTACTTAACTAACCGAACCGATTTCCTTTATTCTAACTGATCCTTCTCTACCCTCTTTTTTAACCGATCTGAGTGTGTTGTTTCAGGCTGAAACAAACTATTTCCGTCCTTGAACTCGATTCAAGAGTTTGTGACAACCTGTGTGGTGTTAAGACTGATTATAATTCTTAACCGGATTAGCTCCAACCGGTGTGTGTGTTTAAAGAGATCCCTTTAGCCGGACCCCAGTCCCCTATCGGCGATCCAGATCCTAACAAGTGGTATCAGAGCAGAAATCTTAACACCAATGCAACCCACAAAGCAAGCAAGTATGACTTTCGGCAATAAACTTTCAATGCTAGAAAGCGAAAAGTTTGTTGATTGGAAGATTCGCATGCACTTGCACTTGACCACCATGGATGATGAAATGATGTTCATCCTCTCAGATGGTCCGATTAAGATCGAGAAAGAAAAAGGTGAATGGACAGCTAAGAACAGAAGGAAGAATAATCTTGACAACATAGCTAGATATGCTATATACAAAGCTTTGGACAGAAACATGTTATCAACAATCAGGTCATGCTCCATTGCCAAAGAAACCTGGGAGAAGCTAACTCAACCTCTTGAAAGGTCATTTAGCGACAGCTCATCAAATGAAAGTGATGAAGGAGGGTCAACAGTCTCATGGCAAGCGACATTGAGGTAAGTGATTTTAAACCTGGCAGTACATGATCTTTATTTCAAAACAATGAAAATGATGTTTCGAAAAATAAAATAAGTGAGATCTCATATGAGAATGAGAAGCTCAAGGAAGAAATTACAAGCTGTAATGATTTAACTTCAAAGGATGAGATGATTTATGTAAAGCCAACTTCAAGTTGGCTAAAACCTGAGAGAAGGACAACCATTTTGTATGGCAAGAAAAAACTTGACCGAAAGTCAAGAGATGTTTACCGAAAATCATCCTTTAAAGAATCATCAGCAGGTAAATATACTATACATACACACAATATAAAATCCATCAAAATAATTAAAGTATGGATTCCCAAGGGATTAATAAGTCACGGACCCAAAGAAAAATGGGGACCAGATTTTCTATTGTCTATGAATATAGATAAATCAAGACAAAAGCTTGGAAGAGACAACATTGCATCCGAACAGCCGGCTGCTGACGAACACATCACATGAAGGGAACAAGCATGAAGTGGCTAACATCCTCACAAAGCCACTTCTCGAGTCTAAGTTTTCTACCCTTAGAAATATTTTAGGATTGTTAGATTACAATAATTCCTAAACCGATTTAAATTATAAAACCCGCCTGGTTTGAATATTTATTCTAAATAATCAAAAGGGAGAAATTGCTAAGTATACAAAAAAAATTCATACAAAATTCTTCGTCAAATAAAGTTCTCCTTAAACCAAATCGTTTTTCCAAAAAACCGACCAAACAAATACAAGCTCTTTAAACTGCCCAATAATTACAAATTTTGAATATTTATTCTAAATAATAAAAAAAGGAGAAATGGTTAGAACATACAAAACTATTTATAATTTCCACAACTTTTTCAACCGACCAAATAAATACAACTTCTTTAAACCGACCAACAATTACAAGTTTTGAATATTTATTTTTAAATAATCAAAAAGGGAGAAATTGTTAGAACTTATGAAAAGTTTAATGAATAGATAAAACTAAGTTCAAATAAATATATATGTTAAACTGCTAAGTCATATCAAGTATATTAATTGGTTTAAATATAAGAAAAAAAAGGGCTGTAGTGTAGTGGTAAACACTTTTGTCTGTCACATAGGTGACCAGAGATCAAATCTCATTAGCTGCAAAATAATATTTAAAATTTTGTTATTTCAGGGAAGATTATCAAAATACTAAAATTTACCTGAAGGCGAGATCGGCTCGACAGGCAGTGAATATCGGTTCGGTATTCGACTTCGGCTTTATGAAAGATTGGTCAACCGACACTTAATGCTCCTGAATAGGAGATTAATCAACCGGTATTGAATGAAGCATTGTCGGTTAATTAAATACTTCGGCATTAAATGAGGAGTGACTTCGGTCATAAATGCCTTCCTGTTATTAAATGAATCTCAGTTAATTAAATGCCTTCAGCTCCAGTTATGTCTTCAGCTCTGATTATTAAATGAACTACTGACAGCATAATTGTCTAAATCCAGAAGCAACCTCTAGGCAGTAGGTAGCTGACAAATGTATAGTCACCTAGCTTTGTACAAGTTCAGAAGCAACCTTATAGCTTGTCTAAATCTAGAAACAACCTCTAAGTAGTATGTAGCTGACAGGTGTACAGTCACCTAGCTTTGTACAAGTCCAGAAGCAACCTCTTTTCTTGACCAACCGCATTAAATGCTGAAAAAAGAGAAATATGATCGTTGTCATATTTCTAGTATAAAAGGAAGCAAGAGAGCCAAAGAAATCTGACTTGGTGTGAAGAACTAACGAACGAAAACTGTTGCGCGACTTTCTCACTCTTGCGAACATATTTTGAGAAATCTACAAAGCAATTGAGTGATAAGAACAAACTGAAAAGTTATGTGTATTTACATATTTGTAAAAGTGTATTACAATACTGTGTGAGTATTATAAAGTGAACAACGAGTAGTAAATAAGACTCGATTGTGTATTGTATTGTGTTGTTGAATATTCCTTAGTGAATATCTTTCTCACTGTTTGAGAAAAAGAGGTGACGTAAGAGTTTTATCTCCGAACATTCATAAAATCTGTGTCTTGTGTTCTTCATTTATTTTCGGTTACCAAACCAACTGAACCGGTTTTCCCTTAAACCAACCGTATCGGTTTTCCCTTATTCCAACCGAACCGAGTATTCCAACCGAACCGAGTATTCCAACCGAACTAACCGAACCGGTTTCCTTCATTCTAACCGATCCTTCTCTACTCTTTTCTTTAACCGGTCTGTGTGTGTTGCTTCAGGTTGAAACAAACTATTTCCTCCCTTGAACTCAGTTCAAGAGTTTGTGACAGCCTATGTGGTGTTAAGACCGGTTCTAATTTTTAACCGCATTAGCGCCAACCGGTGTGTGTGTTTAAAGAGGTCCCTTTAGCCGGACCCCGGTCCCTTATCGACGATCCCGATCCAAACATGTATATATACTCATCGGGAAGGAGCATATATCAATGTGAATTAGTGACTATTATCATGAATAAGATGGGCACGCGGTGTATCATTCAATTCAAAGTAAGGTGATAATTTGCATTCGGCTAAAACTACTCAAATCATATGGGTGTTTTAATAACTGTGCTACAATTCAATTATATGGAGGGAGAGAGGAGAGTGGCTAATTAATTATGAACTTAAAATATTTGAAATTCAAAGATTTTTACCCCGTTTTAAGAGGGGTTGATGCGATTATTCGAGTACTATCCAAAATAACTTGTTCATAAAAGGAATGCATGGCTTAAAAAATTATGGTCGGGGATACCAGTGGCGGAGCCACCCATGGGCTAGGGTGGGTTCCAGCCCCACCTAAATTAAAATACTAAAAGAAAAACTGTTATATATGTGTTTGACATGTGAGTCTTAGCCTAGTTGGCTATGTTATTGAAATGTGAGTATGAGGTTAGGTGATCAAACCCTGTAACTTATTATATTTTATAATAATGTATAAAAAATTATATATAAAATTTTGTAAATCATATAATAATATTATTTATTTTAAAATTATATTTATATAATAATTATACATTATTTTTTATTTATTTTAATATAATTAATAATACAAATTATTTATAAAGGTAAAATATAAAAATTAAAATAATAATAATAGTGTTTTATATTTCTTAATTTTAAACTATTTTAAAAATTTATAAGAAAATATAAATTAATATTAATAAACAAGTTAAAATAAAGAATTTGATATCCCTACTCAAGAACTTAATAAATCTCCTAGAATTAATGTTGATGTAAGTTCTCTTAAACTTGATCCAACATTACGTATTCCGATATAGAAATATCCTTTTAATCAAATGGATGAAATTAGAAGAGCTTATATTAAGATGGGGTCATATCAACCTATTAAGGATGAGTACCCGCCGACCAAATTTGAAATCAAAATCGACGGTTCCAAAGTCATTGGTTTAATAAATTTACTTGGTTAGAATACTCTCCTTTGAAAGATGCTGCTTTTTGTTTTCCATGTTTCTTGTTTTAACATAAGCAACCCCAAAACCTACATTTACAATAGATGGATTCAAATATTGAAAGCGAGTTAATGATGAGGATAGATGCTCTTTTGTTATGCATATAAGATATAATATTTCACCACATAATAGGGTAGTTGAATATCTTGATAATCTAATGAATATCCTTGTCATATTGACAAAATACTAAATGCACAGTCTTCAGATGAAAAACAAAATAATAGATTACGGGTTACAACAATTATTGAAAGCACTCGGTGTCTTACTTTGCAAGCGTGTGCATTGAGAGGACATGACGGGTTTCCATCTTCTTATAATCGTGAAAATTTTATTGAAAAAAAAGCGAAACATAGAAAGTTAATTCTGAGATGTAAGTTGGAGTCAGCCCCAGGTAATTTTTCATCCTGGCTCCGCCCCTGGGGGCTACCTCTTTGGAAATTTGAATGCTCTAGACAAAATCAGTCACTTGAGAACATACGGACAAATAAAGAAGGAATGAACGTAGAAGAATTTACTTGATCTCCAAGATCATCACTCAATGATCTGACGAGTTTCACAAATATAGTAACCGTGACAATGTCGATGATAACTTTAGTGCTCTCAAAAAATTCAGAAGTAATATTTGTGATGGCCCAAGCTGCCTCAAAATGGGGAAATCAAACCCATTTAAAATAAGACAATACATAAGAAAATCATTATACCAGTACATAGATTAAAGAACTCTTACATGAAATTTTGAGAACTCATTCTTTGTAAGAAACTTAATCAATTTGGAAACACTTATTTTTATTTCATTTGCAAGAATAATTTGGATGCATTCCTCTTTTACATGAAACACCTGATTCATCAAAAAGATTATTTAAAAATTATAAATTATACATATAAGCATGATCATCATACACTAACCAAACCTATTATTCTTCATCTGACTTTCAAATAATTTTTACTCACAAATTAATGTTATTCTTTTGATTTCTTTTCATAAACATGTTATTATTCTAGTTGTTTGAGAATGTTTATCAGTTTATACTCATATTCAAATATGAATTTATAAGAGTATCTAATCATCAAAAAAAATATTTCAGGCTTAGTTTAGATATCAAGGTCATAGGTATAATTTAACGATAACAGATGAGATCCAAAATATTATAATAGGAAAATATTATCACTTCAAAATCAAATTTGAACAATTCCTTCAAGAAATTCAAACTTATATGATTTTTAGAAATAGACAATAAACATTTAAGACTAATCTCCAACAATACAAAAAGACAAATTTCAGAAAACAATTTTCTTCTAAAATTGGCATTCATTCAATTGGTTTTGACAAAATTCCATCTAGCAATCGACATATGGGAAGTCAAGGGAAATGATTGTAAGGCACGACTTCATTTTTTTGCTCTAGTTGGTTCTCCTCTAGTGTCCCTCGCCCCTTCTCCATCCTCTCTGCATTTCTCCAAGACACGTTATTTATCGTTTAGAGAAATTTTTACCGACAATTAATATGCCTCGGAGATTATGTGTCGAAACAACTGGAATTTGTTGTAATGATATATATTGTTGGTAATCTTATCTCGTAACAATTACACTTAAATATTATATGAATACAATACAATGATAATAGAACAGATACAATATATTATTCAATGAGATGAAGAAAAAGTTCTCTTGTTTGCTCTGAGGCCTGTGAAATCACAGTTCTCTTAAAACAGTTTCACCGTCTCCCGTTTGTGTTGGAGAGTTTTGTCCGTAGCTGCTTCTCAGGATACAACGAAACCTGCAATGATTTAGCATAGAAAAATCACTACAACAACGAACTAGATAAAAGTACATGAATCACAATCATCGAGTTTCGCACAGAAATGGTCGAGTCAAGAAAAAATCGAAGAAAACTCACAAGAACACTCAAAGAAACAAAGAAAGAATTTCAGAATTCTAGAGTGAGAAGTGATAAGATAATGTATGGAGAGGAATACAAGGTGAAGAGATAATTATAGTTGAAAATTAAACTCATAATCAATTCTTTAATCCAACGGTCACTAATTTATCATCCATTCATCCAACGGTTATCCTTGCTTGCATTTTCATCATCTTGCACAGTACATCCAACAACAAGTATCGTGTAGTTACAATAGAGCAATTAACACCATTTATAAATTGCCTCATTCAAAGAACTAATGTTAATTGTAACAATTAATAAATTTAATTCACAATGAATTTGATTTGAATTTGAATTGGATTAATTTCACTTTATTTCACATTTGAATTTCATGTGAATTTTATTTGGATTAATTTCACAATTATTTCACATTTGAATTTCATGAGAATTTCATTTGGATTAAACTTCACCACTAATTCACATTTTAATTTGGTTTAAATTTCATTTGCCCAAATATCATTTTCATTTGATTAATAGAATTAGTTTAATTTTAACAAACCCCCACATTAATGGAAATTGAAAGATTAACCGGTGAAAAGTTCAACGGTTGAAATCTATGTAGGATAGGTAGGTGTAACCCTTTGAACCTTCCCTTATGAAAGTATATAACTTTACTAGCCGATTAGTAGTCTCAATGTCCTTGAACTATTCTACATTTTGTGTAAACGATTACACACATTCACATAGAATTCTTCGTGATACATGTCAGTTCTCATGATTGTGTTTTTTTTGGCCATGAACACTCTCCTGGTTCAATGAGAGGGTCTAGAATTGAGACGTGAAATTCTTTCGAAGCGACCCCACTACTCTCTCACATAGGTGATCTCTTTGGTTATAAAGAATCATTAAAAGCTCGTGTGTGATAGGAAAATTAAGTAGATTAATTTTGGAACCGGCCAGACAAACTAAACAGAAATTAAACTTCATGTGCAGGCACTGAACAAACCGGAACCGGAAATCGTGCATCAATAACCAGCTGCTATCATATCAAAGAAACCGGCTTCAAGTGATCAAGACAAATGATCACAGGAACCGGCCTCACTTTCTCAAGCAACCGGTTAGCCAAGATAGAAGAATACACTTCAACCGGATCATAATGCACAAAGACACAGAAACCGGAAAGTACAGATCAAAAGTCGGAAGATTCAAATCTCAAGAGTGACGTACTATGACGGAGGAAACGTGTCTCGAAAAGATAAAAGAAGATCGGATCCGATCAGAAGCATGGGAGGAAAGCAATGATGCTTTGGTGATCCGATGCTGACGACCGGAAGCGGATGTTCAACACGTGTATCAATCTGAAAACCGGTTATGTCATCATCCGCTCAGAGTCACCTGCATGAACGCCAGGTGTTGAGGAAGTTGAAGCGTGCAAGCAACCCTTCTGCAAACAGGCGTGCTAATGATCAACCAATCCGCAAGAGAGAGAAGAAAGTAGCCGTTAGCTACTTTCAGCTATAAAAGGAAGATGGATCGTCTTCATTAAATGAAAGTTCTGCAAGTGACGGATTACGAAAACAAAGTATCAAAGCATTAAATTCTAGAGAGATAAAGTTTTATGTTCTAAAACCGGTTTGCCTAAAACCGGAAATCCTTGTGTGTGATTATTGTGTTGTGTTGTATTACATCAAAGTGTGAGTTTGGTGTAACCGGCGAGTAGCGAAGTTGGGCTCGACCGGAAGTGTAAATTGTAACTCTAAAGAGTTAGTGGAGATCCTTCTCATAACTTGAGAAGAAGGGGTGACGTAGGAGGGTTTGCTCCGAACATCCATAAACAAATTCTGTGTCTTGTGTTCTTTCATTTCGCTTTCATTTCCCGCTATCTTACCGAAAACCGCAAACAAATCATACTTCCAAAACCGGTCACTCATTTTCATTAAACATCCTCCTCCTTAAACATCATCTAAAAGTCGCAAACGTTGCTTCAACCTGAAACAGACACTTCCGCCCTTGAACACCGGTTCAAGAGTCTGTGACAGGTTGTGCAGTGCTGAGAACGGTTTTAGTCTTTAACCGGACTATCACCAAGGTGTGTGTGTTGTCGTAAGCGGCCTCCCTTACTTCAAAACCGGAAAATACAACCCCGGTCCTCCAAGGGCGTCCCCGATCCTAACAAGTGGTATCAGAGCGAGGTTCCCAGCACTCAAGCAACCAAAATGGTGGGAAGCATGACTCACAGCGACAAGCCGCCAATGCTAAACAGCGAAGCATTTAGCAGTTGGAAGAAGCAGATGTATCTACATCTGATAACACTAGATGATGAGATGAGCCGAGTCCTGAAAGAAGGACCGATCAAGATTAACAAGGAGGAAAGCCAGTGGACAAGTGAAGATCGGAGAAGAAGCAACCTGGACAACCATTGCATGAGGCACATCTACAAAGCTATAGACAACAACACTTTGAACAAAATATCAGAGTGCGAAAATGCAAAGGAAGCCTGGGAAACGATCATCCAGATCCACGAGGGAAACGAAAGGACCAAGGAAAATAAAATCTTGGTGGCTACGCAGAAGTATGAGAACATAAAGATGAAACCGGGAGAAAATATGAAAGAATTTAGCAACCGGTTCACCAGCGTAGTAAGCGAGCTTCAAACACTCGGAAAGAAGTATGACAACCGAGAAGTGATAATCAAAGCTCTAAGATCCTTGCCGAGCACGTGGGACATCAAGACCATGGTGATGAGGGAGTCAAGCAACCTTGGGCAGATGAAGTTGCATGATGTATTTGAGGACTTGAAAGCCTACGAGTTCGAGATCAATTCTCGGATCGAAGATGAAACATCTACATCAACCGCAACAAGAGCTTTAGTCACATCGGTGGAACCGGCGGCTCCAGTATCAACCGCACCGGTTCCAGTCAAAAACACCGATCAAATAACCGATGATGTGATGGCGATGCTAGCCCAGAAATTCGGAAAATTCATGAAGAAGAGCCAGCCACCATCTAACAATGATTTTAATTATAACTATGTAGATAAATCAAACAAAAGATGCTATAACTGTGATGGTTTTGGACATTTCAGGTCGGAATGTAGAAAACCAAGAAGAGATGATAGAAAACCGGAAGGAAACTATCAAGGAAATTATCAGGGAAATAATTATCAAGGTAACCGGTATCAGGGAAACAATTATCAAGGAAACAACTATCGGGGAAACAACAATAATCAACGAAACGACTACCGAAGAAATGATGATCAACGTGCTGATGAAGGAAAGGAGATCCAAAAGGCTCTCATTGCATCAGACGGTGGAAGTGAATGGGCATACTCCGACGATGAAAATAGTGAAGAGAAAGTAACATGCTTCATGGCAAACGACGAAGAGGTATTTGACTTCTCTTCTGATGAATTTACTAAGGAAGATCTAGTTTCTGCACTCAACCAAATGGTTGCTGAGTTCAGAAATATATCTGCGTATATACCAACACCTGTAGAAGCTAAAAGCGAACAAATAAATGATGAAAACGATGAAACATATAAAATTAAAACACATGAACCGGATGAATTATTCTCGGATGATGAGAAGACAGTTCAACCGGAAATAGAAACTGATGAGCGAGCAATGTATGTTACGGCTGCGTGGGAGAGATCACGTCAAGCAGTAAAACAAATGTGCAATTATAAAAGACATCCGAAATGTAGATATGGTATCGGCTATGATCCAAGTAAACAAAACGAAACGAAACAATCTAACGGGATGAAACTAACGAAAAATAACCTTCCGTTTATAAAATTTGTCAAGAGTTCACAAACAGAAAATGAACTAAAACCGGAAGAAACGCTTAAGTACGTAGGTCCCAACGAATCTGAAAAATGGCTTCATCCTGAGAGAAAGAAAGCCAACCGGAAACCGAATAAAAATAATAAAAATCGATATCGAAGAAGTCCATCACCACATAAGGCATTCTTGAGCAACGGCCAAGAAGTTAAGCCAAACACTATCAAAACTGTAACCGGGAAAGTGATCCGACTCATTCAAGTCTGGATCCCAAAGGGACTAATCAACCATGGACCCAACTAAATGTGGGTACCAAAAAGTTGTAAATAATTGTTTGATGCAGGCTAGGAGGAGCAATCGGTTGAAGAATTCTGAATGGTACTTGGACAGTGGATGCTCAAGGCACATGACCGGAAACAAGGAGCTACTGACCGACATCAAATACAAAACCGGAGCATTCATCACATTTGGGGATAACTCAAAAGGTAAAACCGTGGGCAAGGGTAAGATTGTCCATGGTGAACTTTCCATAAATAATGTGCTATTGGTAGAAAAGCTAAGTTTTAATTTATTAAGCATAAGCCAGATGTGTGATGTGGGCTATAAAGTTGAATTTCATAAAAACTCATGCTTAGTCAAGAATCAAAATGATGAAATCTTGTTAACCGGTAATCGGATAGGAAACATTTACAAAGTAAACTGGAAAACAGATTTCGAAAAACCTGTGTGTATGATAGCCGGAAATGATCCAAACTGGCTTTGGCATAAACGGTTAAACCACTTGAATTTCAAAACGATTAATTTTATCTGTTCCAAGGAACTAGTTCATGGTTTTCCAAATGTTAAATTTTCAAAAGATAAAGTATGTGCTGCATGTCAAATGGGAAAACAAGTGAAATCATCTTTTAAAAGTAAAGGAAATTATCAATCTGAAAGATGCTTGGAACTGCTGCATATGGACTTGTTCGGTCCGGTTAGAGTAACAAGCTTAGGAGGCATGCATTACACTATGGTAGTTATTGACGATTACTCTAAATTTACTTGGGTTACTTTTCTAGTTTCTAAAAATCAAGCTGCTTCAAACTTGATTAAACTGATTCTGAGAATACAAAATGAAAAGTCTATTCGAGTAAACAAAATTAGAAGTGATAGAGGAACTGAATTCATTAATAGCAACTTAACTACTTTTCTTGATGATTCCGGTATTAGGCACGAGTTGTCTAGTGCCAGAACTCCTCAACAAAACGGCCTGGCTGAGAGAAGAAACCGAACTCTCAAGGAAGCCGCAAGGTCAATGATAGCCGATTCGGGTATAGCTCAAAAGTTTTGGGCTGAAGCTATCAACACTGCTTGTTATACACAAAACCGATCTCTTGTGACTAAACGATTTTCGAAAACTCCTTTTGAAATTTATTTTGATAAAATTCCAAATGTACGGTACTTTCGAATTTTCGGTAGTAAATGCTTTGTTCACAATAACGGCAAGAAGTACTTGACCGCTTTTGATGCTAAATCCGATGAGGGAATAATGTTGGGATATTCAGCTGTAAGTAAAGCATACCGAGTATATAATACTAGGACTTTAACAGTTGAAGAAACCGCACACGTTGTTTTCGATGAATCGGTTGAGCGGAACACTGCATTACCCTTCGACCTTCACAACAGAATGGAAAATTTCAATATCTATTCTGATGATGAAGACGAGGTTCCGGTTTTTAGACGTTTTGTCAAGGACCAAGCGGTTGATGTTGAAATTCAACCTGATCAAGCTGCCTTACCGCAGAAAGTTGACGCTTCAGTTTCTACTGAAGAAATCGGTCGGTCTGACTCTGTTCAACCTACCGATCTGTCTAACCTTGATCAGCCAGCCGAAAGCTTGGTAGACACGTCTCGGATTAACCTCAGAAGGAACAGAAATCATCCTCTTGAACTAGTAATAGGTAACATATCCTCACCCGTCCGAACTAGGCAACAAAATTTGGATCACTATGGAAACTCTGCTTTCATATCACAAATTGAGCCGAAAAAGGTGGATGAAGCACTGTCAGATCCAGATTGGATCTTGGCAATGCAAGAGGAATTAAACGAGTTTGAGAGAAATAAAGTCTGGTATCTAGTTCCTAGACCGAAAAATAAACCGGTTATAGGCACACGATGGGTATTCAGAAATAAACTCGATGAAAACGGTTTAGTTACGAGGAACAAAGCCCGGTTAGTGGCTCAAGGCTATAAACAGGAAGAAGGAATTGATTTTGAAGAATCATTCGCACCTGTAGCTAGACTTGAGGCCATTAGAATATTTTTAGCATATGCAGCTTTCAAAAAGTTTAAAGTTTATCAAATGGATGTAAAAAGCGCTTTTCTAAACGGTAAAGTAAATGAAGAGGTGTATGTCAATCAACCTCCAGGTTTCAAAAATTCAGAACATGAAAATCACGTTTACCGGCTGAATAAAGCCCTTTACGGATTGAAACAAGCACCAAGAGCTTGGTATGATACTTTGACTCAATTTCTTTTTGATCACAAATTTACAATCGGTTCAGTAGATAAAACTCTCTTTAAATTTGAAAGAAAGGAGCAAATTTTACTTGTTCAAATTTATGTTGATGACATCATATTTGGGTCAACCGATCCAAAGCTATGTGACAAATTTTCGAAAATGATGACTGATAGATTTCAAATGAGTATGATGGGGGAAATGAGTTTCTTTCTAGGACTTCAGGTTAAGCAAATGGAAGCCGGAATCTTCATAAGCCAACCGAAGTATACATCCGAATTGCTGAAGAGATTTGGGATGGATACTTGTGCCGAAGCGGCTACGCCAATGAGTCCTTCCGTGAAGCTGGACAAAGATGATGATGGTCAAGCGGTTGACATCACAGCATATCGAGGAATGATCGGTTCGCTGTTATATCTTACAGCTAGCCGACCTGACATTCTGTTTGCGGTTGGAGTATGCGGGAGGTTCCAGGCAAATCCAAAGCAATCTCATTATACGGCGGCTAAGAGAATATTAAAATATCTAAAGGGAACTCAAGAAGTGGGACTCTGGTATCCAAAAGACTCGAGCTTCAATCTAATAAGCTACTCCGATGCCGATTACGCGGGATGCAAAATCGACAGAAAGAGTACAAGTGGAACCTGTCAGTTTCTGGGTGACCGGTTAGTTACCTGGAGCAGCAAGAAGCAAACGTCCGTCGCAACGTCAACCGCAGAGGCAGAGTACTTAGCGGCTGGAAGCTGCTGTGCACAACTCCTCTGGATTCAACAGCAACTCAGGGACTTCGGAATAGAAGCAAAAGAGTCTCCTATCTTCTGTGACAACACCAGCGCCATAGCGATTACATACAATCCGGTGTTGCACTCAAGAACGAAGCATATCGACATTCGACATCATTTCATCCGGGAGCATGTTCAGGAGAAACACATCCGGCTGGAATATGTGTCAACCGAGCAACAAGTAGCGGACATCTTCACGAAACCGCTACAGGAAGCTAAGTTTTCACATTTTCGAAATATTCTGGGTCTTACTAATTTAAATCAATTGATATAATCATGATGCATGTAAAACCGGAATATGTGTTCAGGGAGAAGCTAAAAGCTTCTCAGTTTAATAGGCCATTAATAAACTCAAACATGCTAACCGGGAGGAAAACTCCGGTTATGCCCGACTACTTCATTATGTCAAATCAAATGTATGTTTACTTAGCGGCTGAAATAACCAGGTTGAAGTAGATAAGATAAATCCAAAATTGAACAATTGTTGATATCAATCAACTATTTTTTTCATAAAACGGAATTATCCTACTAAAACCGGTCATGGAAAACCGATTAGTACGCATGCACTCTGATCTGATGAAATGAACTTTTCCGGTTAACCTGAGATGACTAACCGAGTTTTCGTGCATGCTTTGATAAATGAAGCCTGTGATAAATTAAAAACAAGTTTACCACAATCGAGATGACGACATGTGTCCATCATCAAGAGAGGGAAACTTACATCTTATCAATAGATACTTTTCATCATTGCTATCTTAGTAATTATTAGATTTACCTTGGAAATAACCATTAGTTACTTCAACAAGTTAAGTCCATTTAATAGGCAATGACATCATCAAGCATGCTTAACTTCATTTAATACTGAGCCGAATCCACGGGCTATATAAACCATGCTTAATCCTTGTCAAAACATCACAAGTTTACTATTCACAAGAATCATCCTTGAGATAAAACCACCTTTTCTCTCTCAAACAAACATGAACTCCAACCCTTTAGCCAAGAAGATCCTACTGGCAGATTTTGAATCAATCTATCAGTATGAGGACCATGAAGTCAAAGAGATGTTCTTAGCCATTGAAAGGAGCGGGCTAAGAAGTTTCCTTGAGAACAGGTTTATCATCGACTACCTTGTAGTCGAAGAACTGTTCGAAACCGTGAAAGAAGTGCACCGAGAAATACTCGTTGCACAGGTTTACGGCCAAAAATTCCTCTTCAGCGAGACGGATTTCGCTGTCTATTGCGGTTTACCCAATGAAGGGGTAACCGACTTAACCTATTCATCGGTGACAATGGAAGAAATGTGTCGCCGGTTTTCTGGATCCAACATCCCGGTTAAGCCCTGGGGTGCTAAAAGTAAACTTTCTCACAAGTACCAGATTCTCTGCGAGATTCTGGGAAAATCTGTGTTATGCAGAGAGAAAAGTTATCAATACACTCAGAGGGTCTTCGAGATGATGATAGCTGTAACGGTTGGGACACCGGTCAACTGGTCCTGGATCATCTTCAGCAATCTGAAGAGGATGATTCTCTCCAACAAAACCGGATACGCTCCTCAGCTGAGCGGTTTCTGCGCAAGTCTGGAGATCCATTCTGGAGCGTTCGTCACTCTGCATCCAAGGCACGTGCTCACCAAAGAACGAGTGCAGGAGATGATCGACCGATGGGAAGCGGTTAAGGCGAGAAGAATTGAAGCGGCTGAGGCTTCAACCGCTCAAACAGCTGAATCATCGAACGTCTAAACTTGTCTTTTCTTTTGTCTTTCTCTTTTCCTTACAAAACCGGTATTCTGTTGTACCACCGGTTTCTGTATTTGAATTAATGAAACAGATCTCTCTTTCTTCCAAATCAAAATCTACAACATTAAATGCGCCGTATCAAAGCAAATCATTCCCTTCTTGGAAACATAAATTCTCAGTATCAAAAGCATGCCTGAATTGATTTGACAATACATGCTGTTATTCTCTTGGAAAACCACAAAATCATTAATACCTAAGCATAAACGGCTACATTTTTAAATCCCTGCATTAAATGCTATCATTCATTCTCAGCTATAAAAAGGGGTTCAATCTTCATTTTTCAAACCACGCATTCAAGCATTCCTCTCTCTAAGAATTCAAAGCTTAAGAACTCTCCTAAGTCTTCCTCACTCCTTCCTCATCATGTCTACTGAAATCAGAAACACCTTGATCATCGACTTTGAGGACATCAAGCACAGTTCTTACTATGAATGCATCTTTGAACACATCATAGCTTCTGGGCTGAAAGGTTTCCTTAAGGGTTCGGACCTCATTCTCGTGGATGAGGTGTGCGAATTCTTCAACAACGGTCACGTTCTTGATGATGGCAGCATTCGCACCATCATCGATGGCCAATTCCTCCAGTTTTCTGAGGAGGAATTTGCCACATTCTTTCAACTTCCAACGGAAGGTTTCTCCGACTTTCCAACGCCGCATCTACCGGCTAAAGAAATCTTCTTCAAGATTTTCTCTTCTTCCTACGCTCCTGTCAAGGACTTCGGGAAGAAAGAAGACCTCGCCCCCCACTATCAAGTCTTTCAAGACTTGGTCCAACGGTCTATCATAGGCCGAATGCCCAACCAAAACTATAGCCGGGAGGCATTCGACATTATGATAGCCATCATCCGAGAAACCGATATCAACTGGTCATCCTATCTATTCAATAAGCTGAAGCTGCTTATGACCGGTAAGAGGGGAAAGATCAGCTACGCCCCTCAAATCACCCGATTCCTCATGTCCAAACGTCGCAACCTTGGAAAAGGTGTTCCGGTTGGATCTTTCAACACTATCACTATAGACATGATCTATAAGTGTATGTGTAGGATCAAGGAACGGTCTCCTCAGAACACCATCGACAAGTGGTACGAAAGAAGGCTGGAAGGAGGGTGGTTCACCGAATAAACCTCTTTCTGTATTCTCGTTTCCGGTTTCTGGTCATTTTGTTGTACGACCAGAACCGCTATTATGTCTCTTCTTTCTTATATCAATGAAATATTTTAGTCTTTCAATTTTTCATTCTCATTGTTTCATTCCGGTTTCTCTAACTCATACTCAAACTTAAAGTTAACTTCACAAATTCCGGTTAACAAGATGTAACAAAAACCGAAATCTCAAGCAAAAATGAAAATCTGAAAATCATAACCGCCCATGGTTTTACCTTTCAAAATTTACCGCCCATCAAAATCAGCCTTTACCGCCCAAAGTTACGGCAGTAACTTTTGGAGGGAAAATTGGCGCCAAAAACTCCAAAGTGACGGTTCATCTTCAAAACTGCCTGGAACCGCCACCTATATAAACTCAAGACAGTTCATTCAACACATGCGCTTTCTCTCTCTAAAGATTTCCAGAACTTCAAAGATTCTCTCTCTCCGATCATCATCAATCTTCATCTTTTCATCAAAAATCATCAATGGATCTAGGCAAAGCCCCGTTTCAATGGATGTTGCAGGTTGATTTTGAAGACATCGACCAGCACGCTGAAGACAAGAACAAAGCTGTTCTTCAACTCCTTCGAGATTCTGGGTTGGAGAAGTTCCTCTCCGGTCCGTTCACCCTCTATCCGGCGGCGGTGACGGAGTTCTTGGCGACGGCGACACTGTTGAAGAGAAAAATATCGGCTACCGTCAACGGGAAGGCGGTTCTTATAACTGAAGAAATTTTCGCGGAGGCTCTCGGTCTACCCAACACAGGCTCGGACTTGAAATTCGACTTAACCGACGCAGAATCAAATGCTGCCCGGTTGGTTGTATCCCTTTCAGGTCAGGACCTGGTGCTCCACAGCAGCCGGAGAATCAAGTTGAAACCGGAATACAGATGGTTAGTGACCGTCATCTCCAAATCGCTCCAAGGAAGGGGAGGTAACTTCGACAATCTTACAAAGTTTAAGCTAAGAATGTTGTTAGCCATCGTCCGCGGCGATAAGGTGGACTGGGGTTACGTGCTGTACGAAGAATTCTGTCAAGTGATAATCAAGAAAGAAGGCCGGGTGCAGGCCTATGCTATGCAAATCGTGAAGATTCTTGAGTTCCTGAATGTGGAACTAGGTGAAGGCGTACCGCTTCCGATATCCAACATCCTTGACTCTGAGTCAGTGGCAGAAAAACCGGAGAAGACGATCAAGCCGAAAACCGCAAAATCAAAGTCATCCAAGGGAGCCAGCTCATCGGTTCCGGTTGAAGAAGAAAAACGTCAAAAGAAACCGTCCAGAAAAGCGGCTGAGGCAGAAGCTCAACCAGAACCAAAAAGAAGGAAGAAGGTATCAGCAAAGAAGAGCTCGAAGAAACCTGCGGACTCCGAGAGAACGCTTTCCTCGGACAATCCTCCTGAAAGAACCGCAGAGATATTCCAACCAATTCCCATCAATACCGTTGTTCCAACTCTTATTCCATCTGATTCTCCAAAGCAAACCGAATCTTCGGGGAGCGAGGAGAACAAATCAAATCCAATGGAGGAAGCAGAGAGAAACGTTGATTCTGCAACCTCCAAGTCCCCAAGCAAGCAAGCCGATGAAGTGTTAGCCGAAGTGGGCTTGAACACTTCAGAAGCTATTCAGAATGTGGTCCAAGAGATCACTAAAGAAACCGAAGAAGACGACGTTTCTAGTCGTCGGAACCCAGAAAATCAGGATGAAGTACCTGATCAACCAGAAATCCAACCGGTCGATGAGACGACCAAGTCAACTGAAGATGCACCTCCGGCTCAGGAGGGAAATATTGAAGAAAGGGAACCTTCCGGTTCCGCAGGAGACAAGGAAGTTCCAGAAGGCCCTTCTCAGGCAGATAAAGGCAAGGGCATTATGATTGAAGAAACTGAAACCGGAACGGGCACATTGCAGGTCGACCCCCAGACTGAAGCCACAACCGGAGAAGAATACCCGTATACGTTAGAGCAAGAAAATGAGTTGTTCGATGAATTTATTCAAGATATGAATAAGGGTGCAAGTGAAGCGTTGGCTCCATATATTCGGTGGGTGAGGCTCCGAAGTGAGACCAAACTATCCGACATGCTTCCAGGTTTCAGAGGAAACAAGCAATGGGACGCACTCATCCAGTTAGAAGAACAGGCACTCGAGTTAGCCAACACCCAACTAATTCAACCGGCAATGAGCAAAGCTCCAGTAATTCTTGAGAACGTGCGGTTACAGGCTGTTGAGAATGCATTTCAAGAAATCCAAGGAAAAGAGCTGGAACCGATTGAAATGAAGATGGCGGAGCGATTTATTGGAGTACGAGAACGGCTTGTGCAAAGCTATGAACGCCTTGATAATAAATGGTGGGATACCTGCAAGCGTCAATTCAATAATCCTGAGCAATATCAAAGTAGACCTTTCTTTCTTAATGGGGAAACATCCGGCACATCTGAAAATCCGGAACAAGAAACCGCTCAACATATCAAAGCTCTGGACATCGATCAGATTAAGCAAGCAGTGGCGGAAACCGTTAATTCATGCCTGGGGAACTTCAAGGCGGTAACCGAAGAAAGGATCTCAGCAGCTGAAGACAAAATGGTAAACTCTCTACAAGCTATGATGGATACAACTATGCAAACAACGGTCCAAGTCATGATCTTCAAGTCTGTCGAAACCGCAACCGCTCCACTTCTGGATATGCTGCAAGCAATGGCAATCCAGATCGGTGAAATGTCCAAAGTTCAAGTCGGATCAACACAAACTCAAATCGAAAAAGACGCTGAAACCGCTCGGAAGTTGCAAGAAGAAGAGATTGAAAGAGAACGGGTTCAGAAGGAACTTGAAGACAAGGATCATGAGTTGGCCCAACAATGCAATGAAGAGGAGCAGGCAAACGCTCAGGAACCGGTACAGGGTCAATCATCTCATTCCATGAGTACTCGGAACAAGAAGAAACGAAGCGCGGTTAAAGAAGTGTTAAGAAGGGCAGAATTGAAGACAGCCGAACCGGTTGGACTGAATGCGGAACCGCTGGATGAAGAAGAAGAAGAAGACTCGGAGGAACTCAACAGACGGAAAAGAAGGTCAACCGGAGAATCCACCGCAAATCCAAGCTGCAGACCTTTGACTGTCCAACCTCGTCCACCGCCAAAACCAGCTTGTGCCAACTTCAATCTTAGGAAAAAGGTCCCCGGCCATACAAGTGTGTGGGCAGGTGTGGTGATAGATGCTGACAGACGTGCTAGAGAGCAAAGAGCAAGAACAGAAGAAGCAAGGAAACGTCTGGACAAAGTGCTTGAAAAAGAGCAAGACAAGGGGGGATCATCCAAGTCTTAAACTCTATTTTTATTATTACTTTGAACAATTATGTTTTTGATGTGTTTCGGAACTTGGTTTCTTTTGCTAACTTCTATATTTTTCAAACATACTTTTTATGTTTCCAAAACATACATGTTCACCGACCTCTTGTATTTTTCAAAACATACACTGTTCAAAAATCAAACACATGTTTTTCAAACACATTTCTCTCAAACAAAATCTTTAAAACCGGCCATACATTACAAGTTTTGAATATTTATTCTAAATAATCAAAAAGGGAGAAATTGATAGAAAAATTAAGTAAGTTAATTTTCTTAAAACCGGCCACACATTACAATTTTTGAATATTTATTCTAAATAATCAAAAAGGGAGAAATTGATAGGAAAATTAAGTAGATTAATTTTGGAACCGGCCAGACAAACTAAACAGAAATTAAACTTCATGTGCAGGCACTGAACAAACCGGAACCGGAAATCGTGCATCAATAACCAGCTGCTATCATATCAAAGAAACCGGCTTCAAGTGATCAAGACAAATGATCACAGGAACCGGCCTCACTTTCTCAAGCAACCGGTTAGCCAAGATAGAAGAATACACTTCAACCGGATCATAATGCACAAAGACACAGAAACCGGAAAGTACAGATCAAAAGTCGGAAGATTCAAATCTCAAGAGTGACGTACTATGACGGAGGAAACGTGTCTCGAAAAGATAAAAGAAGATCGGATCCGATCAGAAGCATGGGAGGAAAGCAATGATGCTTTGGTGATCCGATGCTGACGACCGGAAGCGGATGTTCAACACGTGTATCAATCTGAAAACCGGTTATGTCATCATCCGCTCAGAGTCACCTGCATGAACGCCAGGTGTTGAGGAAGTTGAAGCGTGCAAGCAACCCTTCTGCAAACAGGCGTGCTAATGATCAACCAATCCGCAAGAGAGAGAAGAAAGTAGCCGTTAGCTACTTTCAGCTATAAAAGGAAGATGGATCGTCTTCATTAAATGAAAGTTCTGCAAGTGACGGATTACGAAAACAAAGTATCAAAGCATTAAATTCTAGAGAGATAAAGTTTTATGTTCTAAAACCGGTTTGCCTAAAACCGGAAATCCTTGTGTGTGATTATTGTGTTGTGTTGTATTACATCAAAGTGTGAGTTTGGTGTAACCGGCGAGTAGCGAAGTTGGGCTCGACCGGAAGTGTAAATTGTAACTCTAAAGAGTTAGTGGAGATCCTTCTCATAACTTGAGAAGAAGGGGTGACGTAGGAGGGTTTGCTCCGAACATCCATAAACAAATTCTGTGTCTTGTGTTCTTTCATTTCGCTTTCATTTCCCGCTATCTTACCGAAAACCGCAAACAAATCATACTTCCAAAACCGGTCACTCATTTTCATTAAACATCCTCCTCCTTAAACATCATCTAAAAGTCGCAAACGTTGCTTCAACCTGAAACAGACACTTCCGCCCTTGAACACCGGTTCAAGAGTCTGTGACAGGTTGTGCAGTGCTGAGAACGGTTTTAGTCTTTAACCGGACTATCACCAAGGTGTGTGTGTTGTCGTAAGCGGCCTCCCTTACTTCAAAACCGGAAAATACAACCCCGGTCCTCCAAGGGCGTCCCCGATCCTAACAGTGTGCTTATCCTTTCCTAAAATACTATTTTATTGTAGGATTTTTTACCCATAGTAATCTACCAAGTTTAGTACAATTAGGTTGTCTCATTGAACCTAGTTTTGGGGATCTCCAGTCATCTTAGGTTGGGTTTCCCTTAATACTAACTTATTGTAGGTTTAAGTCTCATTCCTTGTGAGGACTTTAACACCAACTCTCTATTTAACCATTTAGTTAGCAGATCCACAATATTATCTTTTGATATTACGTAATCAATTGAGATAATTCAAGTAGAGAGTAATTGTCTAATAGTATTATGTACACGACGTATGTGTCTAGACTTACCATTATACATATGACTCTTAGCTCGTTCGATCGTAGATTAACTATCACAATGAATAGAAATTGTTGGTACGGGCTTATACCACATTGGAATATCTTCTAAGAATAGATGTAGCCATTCAACTTCTTCACCACATTTGTGAAGAGATATAAATTCAGATTCCATCGTGGAACTAGCAATAACAGTTTGTTTAGAAGATTTCTAAGATATAGATTCACCTACAAGGGTAAATATATATCCACTTGTTGACTTAGAGTCTTTCATATCTGAAATTCAATTAGTATTAGTGTACCCTTCAATAACAACAGGATGTCTCGTGTAGTGCATACCATAATCACAAGTATTTCTTAAATATCTAAGTAATTGTATAATGACTTTTCAATGATTATTACCCGAATTACTCGTGTGTCTACTTAGTTTTCTTACTGCATAGGCTATATCTAGTCTTGTACAATTTATTATGTACATTAGACTCCCAATTATTCAAGAATATTCTAATTGAGAAAAACTCTCTCCCTGCGATTTTTAGGTAGATGTTGACTCGTATCTATCAGAGTCTTAGCCAACACATAATCAACCTTGTTAAATTTTTCAAGGATCTTATCCACATAATGTGATTGACTTAGAACTATCCATTCCGATCTTCTAATCACTTTGATTCCAAGAATCACATCAACCAATCCCATATCTTTCAAAGTGGCGGCTAAAGTATTTCTTTGAGGTGATTTTAGTTTACTCTTCAATGCATAGACGAATCATTAAGTCTTTTATGTTCATCTTCTTTCGCTTATTCTTAAGGTAGTTCTTGAAATTGTTCCAAGGCGGTGACAAATTCTCAATAATAGTCGCTTCTTGGAAAGTTTTTGTTGGGTCAAATTATTTTGACTAAGTGTCAAAGTAGTTTGACTATTAGAATTTTGTTGATTTGATGTATATAAAATTCAATATAAGCCATCTAATTGTTTTTGGTGCAGTTGTATCGAAAACAGGTTATATTACACTAAGTCTTAATGAGGTTCATTAGACTGATTAGGCATTAGATGCATTGAGTTAGACGTGTAGTCTAACAGATACGTAGTTAGATGTGCAGTCTAACGGACGTAGTTAGACGTGCAGTCTAACGGACGTAGTTAGACGTACAGTCTAACAGACATAGTTAGACGTGTAGTCTAATAAACATAGTTAAACGTACAGTCTAACAGATACGTAGTTAGACGTGCAGTCTAATAGATGTAGTTAGACGTGCAGTCTAATAGAGACGTAGTTAGACGTGCAGTCTAACTGACGTAGTTAAACGTGCAGTCTAACAGATGTAGTTAGATGTGCAGTCTAACGGATACGTAGTTAGACATGTAGTCTAACAGATGTAGTTAGACGTGTAGTCTAATAGAGATGTAGTTAGACGTGCAGTCTAACGTATGAGAGTTAGACGTGCAGTCTAACTCCTTCAGATTAGTCTGAAGGGATGTATAGTTAGACGTGCAGTCTAACTAATGAAAGTTAGACGTGTAGTTTAACTCCTTCAGATTGGTCTGAAGGGAACCGTAATTAGATGTGTCATCTAATCTCATTAGACCAGGTGGTCTAATGGATCCTGCGATTAGACGTGGGCGTCTAATTTCATTAGACGAGGTCGTCTAAGGGAAATACGTCAAATGCCAAGCTTAAAGTAGTTGCTTGAAGCTAGAACACGTCTACCTACGATCAACTAGCTGTACGCTACTCCTGCTCCACTTTCCAGTGAAGATCAGTACGATAGCCAGTTGCAACCAATTGATTAATGCCATGTAAGCAAATATTCTTCCCACTACATGTTTTTGCAGGAATATCCTAGAAGTATATTTGGCGCACTACCAGATTGGTACGACCGCGATCCTGGTGCTTAGAGTCTGTTGTGTACTATGGAGGCATTCCAATGGAAGCTCTCCATGTGTCATTATATAAGATTTGACCGTTGGTACCGGCTCCTTATTTAAAGATCTTCAAGGACCACGGATGAATGATCGATCAATCAGATATAATTGCTGAAAAACTACTATTGAATAGAATTACTGCAGATTGAAGAACTACTTTCTTGCTTTACTATGTGTTTATCAAGAGAGAGTTAGAATCAAAGCATTATTTTAGCTGAGTGATATTCTTCATCATATTGTAAGTTGAACAGAGTCTGTTCTGTTGAACAGTGAGCTATCTGTGCAAACTGTATTTGATCCTCAAAAAAGTATAGTGAATCCTTTTGGTGGTTGGAAGAAGGGGTGACGTAGAAGAGTTTGCTCCGAACATCCATAAACAGACTGATGTGTCTTTTCATTCTGTCATCTTTTCATTTTTGGTTCTTAACTTCAAACCTAAGCAAATATTTCCGCAGTTGAATCGTTCAAGAGTTTGCAAGGGTTTGTGAAGAATAGAAAGTGATTTAAATCCCTAACAGGATTTATATCAAATTGTTTGTCCGAAGTCGTCATCAATAGCCAGACCCCCGTCTCTATCGATTACGTCGATCTTATAAGTTTCTCCCAAATTCATACTCTCGACATGAATTTCGTGTAAAATAACTTGGATCTCTTGAACTTGTTTAATGACCAGTCTTGAATCTACCATTTTGTAGTCCAAAAAAATCAACCGTCCATAAACTTTTTTGCACCTGCATCTTCGGTTTTGTACTTACGTTCAAGAGATTATCATAGTTCTTTGGCCGTATTATTTTTACTATACACATTGTACAATGAATTCGACAAACCAATCAATACGTAATTTCTACATAAAAATTTGAATGGTTTCAAGCATCAATGACCGAAGCCGCTTGCACATCAACTTTCGGATGCACGTTTGCATCCGATGATGAAGCCACGTCTGGCTCATCAATTTTAAGAGTGGGAGGATCCTCCGTGAGGAATCACGAGAGACTCAAGGTCGTGAGGTTGAAGAACATCTTCTACTACCATCGCTTAAAGTTTGAGCCATCAAACTTTTCTAGCTTATCCAGATGGTTAGCGAGAACCGACATCCTCATGTTGGGAGTAGATATTTCGGTAGTCATTTCTGAAACAAAACCAGAAACGTGTAAAAATTTAAGATAAGTAATATGAGATTGTTTTACGATTGTTGGTAATCTTATCTCGTAACAATAACACATAAATATTATATGAATACAATACAATGATAATAGAATATATACAATATATTATTTAATGAGATGAAGAGAAAGTCTTCTCGTTTGCTCCGAGACCTGTAAAATCACAGTTCCCTTAAAACAGTTTCACCGTCTCCCGTTTGTGTTGGAGAGTTTTGTCAGTGGCTACTTCCTATGGTGATAGAAAAATTAAGTAGATTAATTTTTGAACCAGACAAACAAACTAAACAGAGATTAATCTTCATGTGCAGGTACTTGACAAACCGGAACCGGTTGAGGCATCAAAAACCGGTTGCTACTACTTCAAAGAAACCAGCCTCAAGTGATCAAGTTAAAAGATCACAGGAACCGGCTTCACCTTCTCAAAGCAACCGGTTAACGAAGAACAAAAGATTACACTCCAACCGGATCATAATGCACAAAGACACAGAAACTGGAAAGTACAGATCAAAAGTCAGAAGATTCAAATCTCAAGAGTGACGTACCATGACGGAAGAAACGTGTCTCGAAAGAATAAAAGAAGATCGGATCCGATCAGAAGCATGCGAGGAAAGCAATGATGCTTTGTTGATCCGATGCTGACAACCGGAGGCGGATGTTCAACACGTGTATCAATCTTAAAACCGGCTATGTCATCATATGCTCAGAGCTACCTGCATGAATGCCAGGTGTTGAGGAAGTTGAAGCGTGCAAGCAATCCTTCTGCAAACAGGCGTGATGACGATCAACCAATCCGCAAGAGAGAGAAGAAAGTAGCCGTTAGCTACTTTCAGCTATAAAAGGAAGATGGATCGTCTTCATTCAATGCAGTTCTGCAAGTGACGGATTACGAAAGCAAATCATCAAAGCATTAAATTCTAGAGAGATAAAGTCTTATATTCAAAAACCGGTTTGCCTAAAACCGGAAGCCATTTGTGTGTTATTGTGTTGAGTTGTTGTATTACATCAAAGTGTGAGTTTTGGTGTAACCGGCGAGTAGCGAAGTTGGGCTCGACCGGAAGTGTAATTGTAACTCTAAAGAGTTAGTGGAGATCCTTCTCATAACCTGAGAAGAAGGGGTGACGTAGGAGGGTTTGCTCCGAACATCCATAAACAAATTTCCTTGTCTCGTGTTCTTTCATTCGCTTTCATTTCCCGCTTTCTTAACGAAAACCGCAAACTAATCATATTCCTAAAACCAGTCACTCACCTTCACTAAACCGCCTCCTTCTTAAACATCATCTAAAGTCGCAAACGTTGCTTCAACCTGAAACAGACATTTCCGCCCTTGAACCCGGTTCAAGAGTCTGTGACAGGTTGTGCAGTGCTGAGAACGGTTATAGTCTTTAACCGGACTATCACCAAAAGAGTTGTGTGTTGTTGAAAGCGATCACCCTACCGAAACCGGAAAACACCCCGGTCCTCCA
This sequence comes from Impatiens glandulifera, assembly GCF_907164915.1. Taxonomy (NCBI): domain Eukaryota; kingdom Viridiplantae; phylum Streptophyta; class Magnoliopsida; order Ericales; family Balsaminaceae; genus Impatiens; species Impatiens glandulifera. The sequence goes on along the minus strand of NC_061862.1, from coordinate 138,571,234 downwards.
AGGGCGTCCCCGATCCTAACAAGTGGTATCAGAGCGAGGTTCTTAACACTCAAGCAACCAAAGATGGTGGGAAGCATGACCCACAGCGACAAGCCGCCAATGCTAAACAGCGAAGCATTTAGCAGTTGGAAGAAACAGATGTATCTACATCTGATAACGTTAGATGATGAGATGAGCCGAGTCCTGAAAGAAGGACCGATCAAGATCAACAAGGAGGAAAGCCAGTGGACGAGTGAAGATCGGAGAAGAAGCAACCTGGACAACCATTGCATGAGGCACATCTATAAAGCTATAGATAACAACACTTTGAACAAGATATCAGAGTGCGAAAATGCAAAGGAAGCCTGGGAAACGATTATCCAGATCCACGAGGGTAACGAAAGAACCAAGGAGAATAAAATCTTGGTGGCTACGCAGAAGTATGAAAACATAAGGATGAAACCGGGAGAAAATATGAAGGAATTTAGCAATCGGTTCACCAGCGTAGTAAACGAGCTTCAAACACTCGGAAAGAAGTATGACAACCGAGAAGTGATCATCAAAGCTCTAAGATCACTGCCAAGCACGTGGGATATCAAGACCATGGTGATGAGGGAGTCTAGCACCCTTGGGCAGATGAAGTTGCATGATGTGTTTGAGGATTTGAAAGCCTACGAATTCGAGATCAAGTCTCGGATCGAAGATGAAACATCTATATCAACCGCAACAAGAGCCTTGGTCACATCGGTGGAACCGGCGGCTACAGTATCAACCGCACCGGCTCCAGTCAAAAACACTGATCAAATAACCGACGATGTGATGGCGATGCTAGCCCAGAAATTCGGGAAATTCATGAAGAAGAGCCAACCACCATCTAATAATGATTTTAATTATAACTATGTAGATAAATCAAACAAAAGATGCTATAACTGTGATGGTTTTGGACATTTCAGGTCAGAGTGTAGAAAACCAAGAAGAGACGATAGAAAACCGGAAGGAAATTATCAAGGAAATAATTATCAAGGGAATAATTATCAAGGCAACCGGTATCAGGGAAATAATTATCAAGGAAACAATTATCGGGGAAACAACAACAACCAACGAAACGACTACCGAAGAAATAATGATCAACATGCTGATGAAGGAAAGGAGATCCAAAAAGCTCTCATTGCATCCGATGGTGGAAGCGAGTGGGCATATTCCGACAATGAAGATGGTGAAGAGAAAGTAACATGCTTCATGGCAAACGACGAAGAGGTATTTGATTTCTCTTCTGATGAATTTACTAAAGAAGATCTAGTATCTGCACTCAACCAAATGGTTGCTGAGTTCAGAAATATATCTGCGTATATGCCAACACCTGTAGAACCTAAAACCGAACAAATAAATGATGAAAACGATAAAACATATGAGATCAAAACACATGAACCGGATGAACTATTCTCGGATGATGAGGAGACAGTTCAACCGGTAATAGAAACCGATGAACGAGCAATGTACGTCACGGCTGCGTGGGAGAGATCGCGTCAAGCAGTGAAACAAATGTGTAATTATAAACGACATCCGAAGTGTAGATATGGTATCGGTTATGATCCAAGTAAACAAAATGAAACAAAACAATCTAACGGGATGAAACTAACGAAAAACAATCTTCCATTTGTAAAATTTGTCAAAAGTTCACAAACCGAAAATGACCTAAAACCGGAAGAAACGCTTAAGTATGTAGGTCCTAACGAATCTGAAAAATGGCTTCATCCTGAGAGAAGGAAAGCCAACAGGAAACCAAATAAAAATAATAAAAACCGACATCAAAGAAGTCCATCACCACATAAGGCATTCTTGAGCAACGGCCAAGAAGTTAAGCCAAATATTATCAAAACAATAACCGGGAAAGTGATCCGACTAATTCAAGTCTGGATCCCAAAGGGACTAATCAACCATGGACCCAACTAAATGTGGGTACCAAAAAGTTGTAAATAATTGTTTGTTGCAGGTAAGGAGGAGCAATCGGTTAAAGAATTCTGAATGGTACTTGGACAGTGGATGCTCAAGGCACATGACCGGAAACAAGGAGCTACTGACCGACATCAAGTACGAAACCGGAGCATTCATCACATTCGGGGATAATTCAAAAGGTAAAACCGTGGGCAAGGGTAAGATTGTCCATGGTGAATTATCCATAAATAATGTGCTATTAGTAGAAAAACTAAGCTTTAATTTACTAAGCATAAGCCAAATGTGCGATGTGGGCTACAAGGTTGAATTTCATAAAAACTCATGTTTAGTCAAAAATCAAAATGATGACACTTTGTTAACCAGTAACCGGATAGGAAACATTTACAAAGTGAACTGGAAAACTGATTTCGAAAAACCTGTATGTATGATAGCCGGAAATGATCCAAATTGGCTTTGGCATAAACGGTTAAATCACTTGAATTTCAAAACGATTAACTTTATTTGTTCCAAGGAACTGGTTCACGGTTTTCCAAATGTTAAATTTTCAAAAGATAAAGTATGTGCTGCATGTCAAATGGGAAAACAAGTGAAATCATCCTTTAAAAGTAAAGGAAATTATCAATCTGAAAGATGTTTAGAACTGTTGCATATGGACTTGTTCGGTCCGGTTAAAGTAACTAGTCTAGGAGGCATGCATTATACTATGGTAGTTGTTGATGATTACTCCAAATTTACTTGGGTCACTTTCCTAGCTTCTAAAAATCAAGCAACTTCAAACTTGATTAAACTGATTTTGAGAATACAAAATGAGAAATCTATTCGAGTAAACAAAATTAGAAGTGATAGAGGAACTGAGTTTATCAACAGTAATTTAACTACTTTTCTTGATGATTCCGGTATTAGGCACGAGTTGTCTAGTGCCAGAACTCCTCAACAAAATGGCCTGGCTGAGAGAAGAAACCGAACTCTCAAGGAAGCCGCAAGGTCAATGATAGCCGATTCGGGTATCGCTCAAAAGTTTTGGGCTGAAGCTATCAACACCGCTTGCTATACACAAAATCGATCTCTAGTGACTAAACGGTTTTCGAAAACTCCTTTTGAAATTTATTTTGATAAAATTCCAAGTGTACGGTATTTTCGAATTTTTGGTAGTAAATGCTTTGTTCACAATAACGGCAAGATGTACTTGACCGCTTTTGATGCTAAATCCGATGAGGGAATAATGTTGGGATATTCAGCTGTGAGTAAAGCCTACAGAGTATACAATACTAGGACTTTAACAGTTGAAGAAACCGCACACGTTGTTTTCGATGAATCGGTTGAGCGAAACACTGCATTACCCTTCGACCTTCACAACATAATGGAAAATTTCAATATCTATTCTGATGATGAAGACGAGGTTCCGGTTTTTAGACGCTTTGTCAAGGACCAAGCGGTTGATGTTGAAATTCAGCCTATCAAGCTGCCTTACCGCAGAAAGTTGACGCTTCAGTTTCTACTGAAGAAATTGGTCGGTCTGACTCTGTTCAACCTACCGATCAGTCTAACCTTGATCAGCAAGCCGAAAGCTTGGTAGACACGTCTCGGATTAACCTCAGAAGGAACAAAAATCATCCTCTTGAACTAGTAATAGGTAACATATCCTCACCTGTCCGAACTAGGCAACAAAATTTGGATCACTATGGAAACTCTGCTTTCATATCACAAATTGAGCCGAAAAAGGTAGATGAAGCACTGTCAGATCCAGATTGGATCTTGGCAATGCAAGAAGAATTAAACGAGTTTGAGAGAAATAAAGTCTTGTACCTAGTTCCTAGACCGAAAAACAAACCGGTTATAGGCACACGATGGGTATTCAGAAATAAACTCAATGAAGACGGTTTAGTTACGAGGAACAAAGCCCGGTTAGTGGCTCAAGGCTATAAGCAGGAAGAAGGCATTGATTTTGAAGAATCATTCGCCCCTGTAGCTAGACTTGAGGCCATTAGAATATTTTTAGCATATGCAGCTTTCAAAAAGTTCAAAGTTTATCAAATGGATGTTAAAAGCGCTTTTCTAAATGGTAAAGTAAATGAAGAGGTGTATGTTAATCAACCTCCAGGTTTTAAAAATCCAGAACATGAAAATCATGTTTACCGGCTGAATAAAGCTCTTTATGGTTTGAAACAAGCTCCAAGAGCTTGGTATGACACTTTGATTCAATTCTTATTTGATCACAAATTTACAATCGGTTCAGTAGACAAAACCCTCTTTAAATTTGAAAGAAAGGAGCAAATTTTACTTGTTCAAATTTATGTTGATGATATCATATTCGGGTCAACCGATCCAAAATTATGTGACAAATTTTCGAAAATGATGACTGATAGATTTCAAATGAGTATGATGGGAGAAATGAGCTTCTTTCTAGGACTTCAGGTTAAGCAGATGGAAGCCGGAATCTTTATAAGCCAACCGAAGTATACAGCCGAACTGCTGAAGAGATTTGGGATGGATACTTGTGCCGAAGCGGCTACGCCAATGAGTCCTTCCGTGAAGCTGGACAGAGATGAAGATGGTCAAGCCATTGACATCACAGCATATAGAGGAATGATCGGATCGCTGTTGTATCTCACAGCCAGCCGACCTGATATTCTATTTGCGGTTGGAGTGTGCGGAAGGTTCCAAGCAAATCCAAAGCAATCTCATTATACGGCGGCTAAAAGAATCTTGAAATATCTGAAGGGAACTCAAGAAGTGGGACTCTGGTATCCAAAAGACTCGAGCTTCAATCTAATAAGCTACTCAGATGCCGATTACGCGGGTTGCAAAATCGACAGAAAGAGTACAAGTGGAACCTGTCAGTTTCTGGGTGACCGGCTAGTCACTTGGAGCAGCAAGAAACAAACATCCGTTGCAACGTCAACCGCAGAGGCGGAGTACTTAGCGGCTGGAAGCTACTGTGCACAACTCCTCTGGATTCAACAGCAACTCAGGGACTTCGGAATAGAAGCAAAGGAGTCTCCAATATTTTGTGACAACACCAGCGCCATAGCGATCACATATAATCCGGTGTTGCACTCAAGAACAAAGCATATCGACATCCGACATCATTTCATCCGGGAGCATGTTCAGGAGAAACACATCCGGCTGGAATATGTGTCGACCGAGCAACAAGTAGCGGACATCTTCACGAAACCGCTACAGGAAGCTAAGTTTTCACATTTTCGAAATATCTTGGGTCTTACTAATCTTAATCAATTGATATAATCATGATGAATGCTTGTATACAAAACCGGGATATGTGTTCAGGGAGAAGCTAAAGCTTCTCAAACCATATTCACATAGGCCATTAATAAATCAAATATGCTAACCGGGAGGAAGTCTCCAGTTATGCCCGATTATCTCATTATTTCAAATCAAATGTATGTTTATTAAACGGTTGAAGTAACCAGGTTGAAGTGGATAAAACAAGTCCAAAGTTGAACAACTGTTGACATAAATCAACTTTTCTTCATAAACGGAAATATCCTACTAAAACCGGTCATGGAAAACCGCTCAGTACATATGCACTTTGGTCTGATGAAATGAACTTTTCCGGTTAACCTGAGATGACTGACCGAGTTTTCGTGCATGTTCTGAAAAATGAAGCCTGTGATTAATTAAAACAAGTCTACCACAATCGAGATGACGACATGTGTCCATCATCAAGAGAGGGAGACTTACATCTTGTCAATAGATATTTTTCATCATTGCTATCTTAGTAATTATTAGATTTACCTTGGAAATAACCATTAGTTACTTCAACAAGTTAAGTCTATTAAATAGCTGATGACATCATCAGGCATGCTTAACTTCATTTAAGACCAAGCCGAATCCCCTGGCTATATAAACCATCCTTAACCCTTCTCAAAACATCACAAGCTCACTATTCACAAACATAATTCTTGAGATAAAATCCTCTTTCTCTCTCAAAAACAAACATGAATTCCAACCCTCTAGCCAAGAAAATCCTATTGGCAGATTTTGAATCAATCTACCAATATGAGGATCATGAAGTCAAGGAAATGTTCTTAGCCATTGAAAGGAGTGGGCTAAGAAGCTTTCTTGAGAACAGGTTCATCATCGACTACCTTGTAGTCGAAGAACTGTTCGAAACCGTGAAAGAAGTGCATCGAGATATACTCGTCGCACAGGTTTACGGTATAAATTTCCTATTCAGCGAGACGGATTTCGCTGTGTACTGCGGTTTACCCAATGAAGGGGTAACCGACCTAACCTATTCTCCGGTGACAATGGAAGAGATGTGTCGTCGGTTCTCTGGATCTAACATCCCGGTTAAACCCTGGGGTGCTAAGAGTCAACTTTCTCACAAGTACCAGATTCTCTGCGAGATTCTGGGAAAATCTGTCTTGTGCAGAGAGAAAAGCTACTATTACACTCAAAGGGTCTTCGAGATGATGATCGCCGTAACGGTTGGAACACCGGTTAACTGGTCCTGGATCATCTTCAGCAACCTGAAGAAGATGATTCTCTCCAACAAAACCGGCTACGCTCCTCAGCTGAGCGGTTTCTGCGCAAGTCTGGAGATCCACACCGGAGCCTTCGTCACTCTTCACCCAAGGCACGTGCTCACCAAAGAACGAGTACAAGAGATGATCGACCGGTGGGAAGCGGTTAAAGCTAGAAGAATTCAAGCGGCTGAGGCTTCAAATGCTCAAGCGGCTGAGTCATCAAATGTCTAAACCTGTCTCTCCTCTTTTCTTTTATCTTTTCTTTACAAAACCGGTATTTTTGCTGTACTACCGGTTTCGTACTTCAAATTAATGAATCGGATTTCTTTCCTTTCTAAGTCGAAATCTACAATATTCAATGCGTCGTATCAAAAATGAATCATTTCACTCTTGGGAACATAAATTCTCATTATCAAAAAGCATGCCTGACTTGATTTGACAAGACTTGCCTTTATTCTCTTGGAAAATCACAAAAACATTAATGACAAAGCATAAACGGCTAGATTTTTAAATCCTCTCATTAAATGCTCTCATTCACTCCAGACTATAAAAGGGGATTCAACCCCCATTTTCAAAAACACGCCTTCAAGCATTCTTCTCTCTAAAACTCGAAAGCTCAAGAACTCTCTCAAACTTTTCTTCACTACCCATCACCATGTCTGCCGAGCTAAGAAACACTCTTATCATCGATTTTGAGGATATCAAGGAAAGTGCCTTCTATGACGGCATTTTTCAGCACATCATAGACTCTGGTTTGAAAGGATTTCTCAAGGGTTCGGACACCATCCTCGAAGAGGAGGTGTATGAATTCTTTAACAACGGTCATGTCTTGGATGATGGCAGCATTCGCACCATCGTCGACGGCCAATTCCTCCAGTTTACTGAGGAGGAATTCGTCACCTTTTTTCACCTTCCGACCGAAGGCTTTTCTGACTTCCCGACGCCATTCCTGCCGGCTAAGGAAGACTTCTTCCATATGTTCTCCTCCTCCAACGCTCCGATTAAGGACTTTGGGAAGAAAGAGACACTTGCTCCTCACTACCAAGTCCTGCATGACTTGGTTCAAAGGTCTATCATAGGCCGAATGCCCAACCAGAACTACAGCCGGGAGGCATTCGACATTATGATAGCAATCATTCGCGACTCCTCCATCAACTGGTCCACCTATCTCTTCAATAAGCTGAAGCAGCTTATGACCGGAAAGAGAGGAAGGATCAGTTATGCTCCTCAAATCACCCGGTTTTTGATGTCCAAGCGTCGCAACCTTGGAACCGGTGTTCCGGTTGGACCGTCCAACACTTTCACCATGATCATGATGCACAGGTGGATATCAAGGATTGAGAAACGATCACCTGAAAACACCGTTGAAAAATGGTATGAAAGGATGGTGGAAGGAGGATGGTTCACCGAAGATTAAATTTTTCTTTCTCTTTACTTCTATTTTCCGGTTCTTGGTCATTTTGATGTACGACCAGAACCGCTCCTATGCTAATCGTTTCTTTTCCCGTATTAATGAAATAGTTAATCCTAAAAAGTCTCCGGCTTGTCACTTTCATTATTCCTTTCCGGTTTTTCAAACCTATACAAAAACTTAAAGTTACCTTAACTATCTCCGGTTAACAAGACTTCAAGAGAAACCGGAACTTCGAGCAAAGATGAAAATTTGAAAAATCTTAACCGCCCATGGTTTTACCTCTCAAAATTTACCGCCCATCGAATTTCCGCTTTTACCGCCGAAAGTTACGGCAGTAACTTTTTGGAGGGAAAGTTGGCGCCAAAACATTAGATTGACGGTTCATCTTCAAAACCGCTTGGAACCGCCATCTATATAAACTCAAATCAGCCCATTCAACACACGTGCTTTCTCTCTCTAAAATTTCCATAATTTCAAAGATCTCCTCTCTCCGATCATCATCACTCTTCATCTTCTTCTCTCAAAATTATCATGGATCTAGGCAAAGCTCCATTTCAATGGATGTTGCAGGTAGATTTCGCAGATATTGACGAGCATGCTGACGACAAGAACAAAGCTGTTCTTCAACTTCTACGAGAATCTGGGTTGGAGAAGTTCCTTTCTGGTCCGTTCACCATTTATCCGGCGGCGGTGACGGAGTTCTTAGCGACAGCGACACTGTTGAAGAGAAAGATCTCGGCTACTGTCAACGGGAAGGCCGTCCTCATCACTGAAGAAATCTTTGCGGAAGCTCTTGGTCTGCCCAACACAGGTTCAGACCTAAAGTTCGACTTAACCGAAGCAGAATCAAATGCTGCCCGGTTGGTTGTATCTTTTTCAGGTCAGGATCTGGTGATCCACAGCAGCCGGAAGATCAAGCTAAAACCGGAATACAGATGGCTAGTGACCGTCATCGCCAAATCGCTCCAAGGAAAGGGAGGTAACTTCGATAACCTCACAAAGTTTAAGCTCAGAATGTTGTTAGCCATTGTTCGCGGCGACAAGGTGGACTGGGGGTACGTTATCTTCGAAGAGTTTTGTCAAATGGTGATTAAGAAAGATGGCCGGGTGCAGGCCTATGCTATGCAAATCGTCAAGATTCTTGAGTTCCTTAATGTGGAACTAGGTGAAGGCATACCGCTTCCGATCTCCAACATTCTTGACTCTGAGTCAATGGCAGAAAAACCGGAGAAGACGATCAAGCCTAAAACCTCAAAGACTAAATCATCTAAGGGAGCTAGCTCATCGGTTCCAGTTGAAGAAGAAACAAGACAGAAGAAACCGTCAAGAAAAGCGGTTGAGGCAGAAGCTCCACCAGAACCGAAGAGGAGGAAGAAGGTCTCAGCGAAGAAGAGTGCAAAGAAACCGGCGGACTCCGAGAAAACGCTTTCCTCGGACAATCCACCGGAAAGAACCGCAGATGTTTTTCAGCCCATCCCAATCAACACCGTTATCCCAACTCCTATCCCATCTAATTCTCCAAGGCAAACCGAATCTTCGGGGAGCAAGGAGAACAAGTCAAACTCAAAAGAGGAAGCAGAGGAAAATGTTCAATCTGCAACCTCCAAGTCACCCAGCAAGCAAGCCGAAGAGGTATTAGCCGATGTGGGCTTGAATGCCTCAGAAGCAATTCAGAATGTGGTCCAGGAGATCACAAGAGAAACCGAAGAGGACGATGTCTCAAGTCGTCGGAAGCCAGACAATCAGGTTGAAATACCTGATCAAACAGAAGTTCAACCGGTCGATGAGACGACCAAGTCAACAGAAACTGCACCTCCGGCTCAGGAGGGAAATATTGAAGAACGGGAACCTTCCGGTTCCGCAGGAGGCAAGACAGCTCCAGAAGGTCCCACTCAGGTAGACAAAGGCAAAGGCATTCTTGTTGAAGAAACAACGGAAACCGGAACGGGCACGTTGCAAATCGACCCTCAAACTGAAGCCATAACCGGAGACGAGTTTCCATACACCTTAGAGCAGGAAAATGAGCTTTTTGATGAATTTATTCAAGACATGAACAAAGGTGCAAGTGATGCGCTAGCTCCATATATCCGGTGGGTGAAGCTCCGATGCGAAACCAAATTATCCGACATGCTTCCAGGTTTTAGTGGAAACAGACAGTGGGACAAACTTGTCAAGCTGGAAGAAATGGCACTCGAGCTAGCTAACACCAATCTAATCCAACCGGCGTTTAACAAAGCTCCGGTAATCCTTGAAAACGTTCGGTTACAGGCAGTTAAAAATGCCTTTCAAGAAATCCAAGGAAAGACACTAGAACCGATTGAAATGAAGATGGCAGAACGATTTCTTGGGGTACGTGAACAGCTTGTGCGAAATTTCGATCGTCTTGACAAGCAATGGTGGAATAGTTGCCAACGTCAATTCAACAATCCTGAGTTATTTCAAAGTAAGCCTTTCTTTATAAGTGGTGAAACATCCGGCACCTCTGAAAACTTGGAACAAGAAGCCTCTCAACCGGTCAAAGCTCTGGACATAGATCAAATCAAGCAAGCAGTGGTGGAAACAGCTGATTCATGCCTTGGGAACTTTAAAGCAGTAGCCGACGAAAGAATTTCAGTGGCTGAAGATAAAATGTTAAATTCTCTACAAACCATGATGGACACGACTATGCAAACAACAGTTCAAGCCATGATTTCCGAATCCGTCAAAGCCGCAACCGCTCCACTTCTGGACATGCTGCAAGCAATGGCAATTCAAATCGGGGAAATGTCCAAGGTTCAAGTCGGCTCAACCCAAACACAAATCGAAAAGGATGCTGAAACCGCACGGAAATTGCAAGAAGAAGAGATTGAAAGAGAACGGCTACAGAAGGAACTTGAAGATAAAGATCATGAGCTTGCCCAACAATGCAATGAAGAGGAGCAGGCTAACGTTCAGGAACCGGTACTGGGTCAATCGTCCCACTCCATGAGTACAAGGAACAAGAACAAGAAGAAACGAAGTGCCGTTAAAAACGTGATGAAGCGGGCAGAACAGAAGACAGCCGCACCGGTTGCGATAAATGCGGAACCGCTTGATGAGGAAGAAGAAGAAGATTCGGAGGAACTTAACAGACGGAAGAGAAGGACAACCGGAGAACTCACAGCGACTCCAAGCTTCAGACCTTTGACTGTTCCACCTCCTCGACCGCCAAAGCCAGTTTGCGCCAACTTCAACCTTAAGAAAAAGGTCACCGGTCATTCAAGTGTATGGGCCGGTGTGCTGATCGATGCCGACAGACGTGCTAGAGAACACAGAGCAAGGCAGGAAGAAGAAAGAAGACGGTTGGAAAAAGAGCTGGAAAAAGAGCAACACAAGGGGGGACCATCCAAGCCCTAAACTCTATTTCCATAATTATTTTTGAACAATTATGTTTTACTGTGTTTCAGAACTTGGTTACATTGCTATCTTTTATGTTTTTCAAACATATTTTTTATGTTTTTCAAACATATTTTTCTTAAAATCTTACTTATTTTTCCTCAAAACATACATTCTTCAAAAATCAAACTCATGTTTTTCAAACACGTTTCTCTCAAAGCAATTGAACTCATACTGTTAACCGGCCTAACGTTACAATTTTTGAATATTTATTCTAAATAATCAAAAAGGGAGAAATTGATAGAAAAATTAAGTAAGTTAATTTTCTTAAAACCTGCCACACATTACAATTTTTGAATATTTATTCTAAATAATCAAAAAGGGAGAAATTGATAGAAAAATTAAGTAGATTAATTTTTGAACCAGACAAACAAACTAAACAGAGATTAATCTTCATGTGCAGGTACTTGACAAACCGGAACCGGTTGAGGCATCAAAAACCGGTTGCTACTACTTCAAAGAAACCAGCCTCAAGTGATCAAGTTAAAAGATCACAGGAACCGGCTTCACCTTCTCAAAGCAACCGGTTAACGAAGAACAAAAGATTACACTCCAATCGGATCATAATGCACAAAGACACAGAAACCGGAAAGTACAGATCAAAAGTCAGAAGATTCAAATCTCAAGAGTGACGTACCATGACGGAAGAAACGTGTCTCGAAAGAATAAAAGAAGATCGGATCCGATCAGAAGCATGCGAGGAAAGCAATGATGCTTTGTTGATCCGATGCTGACAACCGGAGGCGGATGTTCAACACGTGTATCAATCTTAAAACCGGCTATGTCATCATATGCTCAGAGCTACCTGCATGAATGCCAGGTGTTGAGGAAGTTGAAGCGTGCAAGCAATCCTTCTGCAAACAGGCGTGATGACGATCAACCAATCCGCAAGAGAGAGAAGAAAGTAGCCGTTAGCTACTTTCAGCTATAAAAGGAAGATGGATCGTCTTCATTCAATGTAGTTCTGCAAGTGACGGATTACGAAAGCAAATCATCAAAGCATTAAATTCTAGAGAGATAAAGTCTTATATTCAAAAACCGGTTTGCCTAAAACCGGAAGCCATTTGTGTGTTATTGTGTTGAGTTGTTGTATTACATCAAAGTGTGAGTTTTGGTGTAACCGGCGAGTAGCGAAGTTGGGCTCGACCGGAAGTGTAATTGTAACTCTAAAGAGTTAGTGGAGATCCTTCTCATAACCTGAGAAGAAGGGGTGACGTAGGAGGGTTTGCTCCGAACATCCATAAACAAATTTCCTTGTCTCGTGTTCTTTCATTCGCTTTCATTTCCCGCTTTCTTAACGAAAACCGCAAACTAATCATATTCCTAAAACCAGTCACTCACCTTCACTAAACCGCCTCCTTCTTAAACATCATCTAAAGTCGCAAACGTTGCTTCAACCTGAAACAGACATTTCCGCCCTTGAACCCGGTTCAAGAGTCTGTGACAGGTTGTGCAGTGCTGAGAACGGTTATAGTCTTTAACCGGACTATCACCAAAAGAGTTGTGTGTTGTTGAAAGCGGCCACCCTACCGAAACCGGAAAACACTCCGGTCCTCCAAGGGCGTCCCCGATCCTAACATATGGTACAATGGAACATGCAATGATTTAGCACAGAAAAATCACTACAACAACGAACTAGACAAAAGTACCTGAATCACAATCACCGAATTTCGCACAGAAATTGTCGAGTCAAGAAACTCGAAGAACACTCACAAGAAAACTCAAATGAACAAAGAAAGACTTTTAGAATTTAAGAGTGAGAAGTGATAAGATAATGTGTGGAGAGGAATACAAGGTGAAGAGATATTTATAGTTGAAAATTAAATTCATAATTAATTCTTTAATTCAACGACCACTAATCCATCATCCATTCATCCAACGATTATCCTTGTTTGCATTTTTATCATCTTTGCAAGTTACATCCAACAATAAGTATTTTGTAATTACAATAGCAATTAACATCATTTGTTAATTGCCTCATTCAAGGCATTAACGTTAATTGTAACAATTAACAAATTTAATTCACAATGAATTTGATGTGAATTTTATTTGGATTAAATTTTACCTTAATTCACATTTGAATTTGATGTGAATTTCATTTGGATTAATTTATTTTAATTCACATTTGAATTTCATGTGAATTTTATTTGGATTAATTTCACAATTAATTCACATTTGAATTTTGGTGTGAATTTCATTTGGATTAAATTTTACCACTAATTCACATTTATATTTGGTGTAAATTTCATTTGCCCAAATATCATTTTCATTTAATTAATGAAATTAGTTAAATTCTAATATATATATATATATATATATATATATATATATATATATATATATATATATATATATATTATACTACTTGAGCTTGTTTGAATAGTTGGTTTTTTTAGTTTTTAAACAAAAATTTGTAACTTTTTATAAAAATATCGGTTTTTTGGATTAAAATATCAAAATTCTTTTTTTTTTCTCTAACTTCTTTCTTTATTAATAAAAGTAATTTTGATAAAAAAAAAAAATTATTAGATAAAAGGCATGGTTGAGTTTTACATAAAAATCATTAAAATAATCTTATAACCCAATGATCAAACAAGTTCTTAGTGTTTAAAATCAAGGACAAAATATCTAAACTAGGTATGTTTGGTAATCTTGTAGTTGGTATAATTTTTATTGTTATGTTGGTTAGAATATTTAAAATTAAGAACTAAAATTTTAATTGAAATTTAAATAAAATTAAAATAGATGTGATTTTATAATTCTCAATTCAACTATATTTAGCTCAAAGTTAAATTTTAATATTTATTATTTATATTTTTTTCAAATAAAAATATCTTATTGTTTTATTATTTACAACACGACGTGTTAAGTTAATTTATTTTTTATTTGAATTTGAAAATCAACGTAAAGAATCGATATTTGAAAAAAAAAATTCTTAATAGAATCGAACTTAGAAGAATTTTGTCATTTGAGCAAATATAAAAAATTGGACACAAGGGGTTAAGCACATAACTCGTAAATACACTTAACCATTTAACTAGACACATAATTTTTCGTCTGACAGGCTCGAACCCAGGACCACTCAAGAAGACTGGAGATATTCACCATTTGAGCAACTATATTGGGTTATGTCGAATCGATATTTTAAAAATTTAAATAATAAATATTTCAATTATTCTTATTATATATTTTTAGATATATAAATTAAAATTAAAGTACAATTCTATAGTTTTTTCAAACATAAGAATTAAATGTCAATTATGGTGAAAGTGTAATTAAAATTATGTCCATATATTGATAAGAGATGTATGGATTCTCGAGAAGAGAGTAGTCACAAGGTTCCCTCTGGACCACTCGAATCGAATCGCACGAATGAATCAAAAGTTGAATCTACATTATATTTCACCTGAATCGTCGCCACGAAGGAGTTTGTTTCAAACCCTGGTTCAAACAGGAGAAGTACACCATGCTAATGTGCTAGGGATGATCCACATCTCAGGCCAGACACTGATGAGCACATTGATTTATTCATAACATCTCTCACAACCTAGGAACAACGACGCAATTATCAGGAGCGTACTCTACCGCTGAGCTAATAGCCCGTCGTGCGAACCCTTATTGGGGGCATTATGCCAAAAGCGAGAGAAACTTCATCCATTTATTTCCTTTTTCTCCCCAATGTAGCCACACGGTGGCCATGGAGACGAAAAAAGGATCCCCAAACATGAGAAGTACGATGCTAATGTGCCTTTGCCTTTGATGATCCACATCTCAGGACCCGGCGCTGATGAGGACATTGAACTATCCATGTGGCTGAGAGCCCTCACAACCCAGGCACAACGACACACTTATTAAGGGCGTACTTTACCGTTGAGCTAATAGCCGGTAGTGAGAGCCCCTATTGCTATTGGGGTACTATGCCAAAAGCGAGAGAAACTCTATCGTTCTCTTTTCTTTTTTGGCCCGTGCACTCACACACGGACATGGGATTGTAAAAAGGGATCCTATCAACTCGGGAAATTTTATTTCATCTCCAACTTTAACTAATGTGAAGCAATATCAATTCCATTTTTAATTTCAATTCCCATTGTCCAAACGTATAAACTGTAAGTTAACAAAAGGGAGTAAATTTTTCGTCGCTAAAGATTAGTAGTCCCGATAAATAAATTTTACACCACCAGTGCCCATTATTAGTTCCCTAACTAAAAATGACCACACGAGAATAGATACTTGGAAAATTTTATTGTCACTAAAAGTAACTAAAACTGTATATACAATATGCACTCATATTGTGACTAAAATCCAGTCAAATAATATATTAATATGGTTCAAAATCATACATAAAAGGATTATATGGAGAAAAACTATTAATTTTTAAATCTCTTCATATTGCTAGTCATCTTTGAAATTTATAACTTACTTATATATATATATATAGTAGTTCCAATCTTAAGTCAATAAATATTGTTAAACTAACTTATCCTAGTATCCTAACTTCTTTATGTACCGAATCATTATGAGATGCCTTTTACTTTGTCAATAGATATTCACCAAAAATTTGAACGCTTTATGAGCATTCTTTGATTTCAATTATCCCCTTCAAAATTTATTTTATGACATGCAAATTAAATCTCCTTATTAGACTGCTTAGTTTATGTTGTTGATCTCGAAATGAAATGTTGTATCCTAGTATTTTAGAAAACTAAACTTTACCACATTGAGTATTTAAGTTAATGACCTTTTTGTGTACAATAGAGGACGTCCAACTTGCATCCTAGTGAGAATGCAGCTCTAATTATTATTAGATTCTAAACGAATACAATAATGTTTTCAAGGAGTTGATATATATAGCCAGAATAAGTCTAATAAATTGAGAATTAAGCAAACACGAACAATACTATTATATAAAAATGAACAAACAGAGAAGCAATATAATAATAATCAATCAACTTCCTCAATCTAAGGTTCCTCAAAACTAGAATCACGAGCCTCGGAAATTATGGGATTGCATACACTTTTCAACTCCCTAAGCTTGACCTGAAACACATCCGCTTTGTTAGTAACCTGATTGTGTTCGAGCCAAATAAATGTCTCATCTATTGCCACCTCTAACTTCTTGACATTCTTTCTCATGTTGTAAGCATAGTCTTCCACAGCAATCCTGGCTTTAGCTCCTCTCTTGTATTCCTCGTCCTCGACCCTATACTTTTTTGCCTCTTGCACCATTGTCTCTATCTCTTCAGTCCTTAACCACCATTTTTCATTAATTATTGTCATTTCTTTCTTTTCACCAGTTGCATCTACCTTTGCTGAAAGGTTTAATACCTCGTTTGCATTTATATCGAAACAAACAGTGAATTTACCCATACCTCTTGGTGCTAGGGGAATTCCGGATAGTATAAATTCTCCAAGCAAGTTATTATCTTTCGTCATTGCTCTCTCCCCTTCGAACACATTAATCAAAACACTTGATTGGTTCTCAGATTTAGTATAGAATATTTTCTCAATCTTCGTGGGAATTGAAGTGTTCTTAGGAATAATGACCGACATCATGCCACCATTTATCTCAGTTCCAAGAGAGAGGGGAGTGTTATCGAGATCTTTTTTTATATTTCCCTCCCCACACAAAATGGCAGCTTGAACCGTAGCCCCAAAGACGACAGCCTCATCAGGGTGGATACTCTTGCAAAGTTCCTTGCCATTGAAGAAACTCTCAAGAAGTTGTTGTACTTTGGGAATTCTAGTAGAACCACCGACCAGGACAATATCATGAACACAACTCTTTTCCATCTCCGCATCATTCAAGCATTTCTCAACAAGTTCCATACACTTACTGAATAGATCATTGTTCATCTCCTCAAACTTAGCTCGGGTTAAATTAAAATTAAAGTCAACACCATTCAAGAGAGAATCAATCTCTATGGTCGTCTCCAGAGTATATGAAAGAATCTTTTTCGTCCTCTCGCATGCCATCCTCAGCCTACTTAGAACACGGGGGTTTCCACTTATGTCCTTATTTTTCTTTAGTTTGAATTCCTGCACAAAATGATTCACCATCCTGTTATCAAAGTCCTTTCCTCCCAAATGGTTATCACCAGCGATGGCCTTCACTTTAAAGACAGACTCAGTAATGGTCAAGATAGATACATCAAATGTTCCTCCACCAAGGTCGAAAATAAGGACATTCTTCTCTCCTACGTTGCTTGTTGATCTCTTGTCTAGACCATAGGCAATCGCAGCAGCAGTTGGCTCAGTGATGATACGCATCACGATCAGACCAGCAATTAAACCAGCATCCTTGGTGGCTCGTATTTGTGAGTTATTGAAGTAAGCCGGGACTGTAATGACAGCATTTTTCACAGGTGTTCCCAAAAAGACTTCAGCAATCTCCTTCATCTTCATTAAAACCATGGAAGATATTTCCTCCGCATAGAACTGATTCTCCTCGCCTTTGTATTTGACAACAATCATTGGTTTGTCTTCTGGCCCAGAAATCACCTTGAAAGGCCAGTGTTTGGTGCCACTTTGCACCAACGGATCACTAAACTTCCTACCAATCAATCTCTTCACATCTGAACCATAAAATTAATTAATATAATCATAAAAGTAGAAGAATACAACTTAATTTGGGCATAAACTTACCGTAAACAGTGTTGATGGAGTTTGTAGCAATCTGATTCATAGCCCCGTCGCCGATAAAACGCTGTGTATCCGTGAATGCAACACATGAAGGAGTGGTTCTGTTGCCCTGATCGTTGACTATGATTTCAACACGACCGTGCTGCCATACTCCAACACATGAATATGTTGTTCCCAGATCGATTCCAATCGCCGGTCCTTTCCATATCCCTGCCATTATCAAAGGAGTCTGAACAACTTCCACGTCTATAATTTATGATGTTTTTTTGGTATATGTTTAGACTTATAGTAGCTGATTCTTATGGGTTGTTTAATGAAGGAAGAGAAATGGCTAGAGTTTACATGTATCTGCTAGTTTAGCGTCTCTTCAGTTACTGGGTAACATCATATCTTCCAACTTCTAATTATCCATTTAATGATGCTTCTCGCCTCCTCATAATTAAATACATGACAAATTTAGAGATAGTTATGGATACCCTTATGCTCGATACAAGTAAGTACCCAATAGTCTGGTTCGAGTATTTTAAATCGGGTTTGGGACCGGAATCGGCCATAGGGAGAGGAAGAAAGTACCCGATTGGGTACAGGATCAGAAATGGGGAATATGGAACCTAAAACCCGATATCTTATTATATTAATATTAAAATTAATTTTTTTTATTAAACTTTAATTTGTGACTTTTCAAATATTTCATCATTATAAATACAACATTTAATTTGATTTTATCTAACCTTCACTCTAAAGTCTAAACATTAAATATTGTAATAAATATATATACTACACTCCAACTTTAAATTTTTTATATTCCCTAAAAATTATTTATCTACATGAATCTTCAACTCAATTTTCATTTAATAACAAAATATTATTTCTCTGTAATCACTCTTTATGTTTAATTTCTATTTTTTTTTTTTATTATATTTTTTATTCACACTAATTTATCTTCAAGATCTAAAAAAAAAAGTATGTATATAAGTAATATTTTTAATATATTTTTAATATTTCGATATTACTAATTTTAAAATTATTTATTAAAGTTTTTTTCTTCAATATTTATAATCTTTTAATCGGATAATATAGTACCCGTCGGGGATCGGGGACCCAATGAATCGAGGATGAGAATAGGAGTAGGAATACCCATCGGGTTCAGGTTTGGGATCGAATAGTGAAATTAAAATCGAATTCGGCGATGGGTACTTCACTATCTATCGGGTAGGGTACCCGTTGCCATTCTTATTCACTTGAAAACTGATCAATTTAAGACTGTATATACTATTTAGTGTTTAAAATGAATGTGGACAAAATATCCAAATCTATTATATAATGATTTTAAATGAGTATAGGAACTAATAAGTTAACATTTGAGTGTGATTAAATAATAAATATGTGAGAATGTAATGAATGGATTTGAGAAAGATATCTAACCAATATAACAAGACATCTCATATTGAGGAATGAGATTCATTGGGACCAAATTAAAGGTTTTAAATATATATTATAATGTCATTAATGTGGACCCAATCAAACAAAGATTTATTTATAAATAAAATAAACAAATACATTGATTTAAACAAAACTCACACTTTTATAAAAGAAAAAAATGGTAACTATTAATATTTATAATAAAACTCATTTTCTTACAATCAAATAAATGCATTATTTTCACAAATTCTAAATTTATTATTTTCACCTGCAAGGCGTGTTATACCAGTGTGAAGATATATACAAAATAAATTCGATAAATTAATAAAATTTTTAATTTATATTCCATTAGTTTAACACTTAATAAACCACACTAGATTAGAATATAAAGTTTAATTATTAACATATGAATTATTATATAAAAAAATAAAAATAATAATTGGTGAATTGACATAAAATGAGACGGTTAATATAAAAATTGTAATAAAAAGAAGATTAAATAGATTAAAAATATTTAACATTATATTTAATATAGAGATTGTACCACATCATCATCGTGATATCCACGCTTGACACCGAGAATATTAAATACAAAATATATGAATGGGTATTTATTAGAGCATCTCGAGCGCATGACCTGTGCTCGCATTGGACAGCGTGGAAAAAGGCAGGTCATTGCTTTTTTTCATTTTTTGCACTGTAGGTAAAAGCAAAAGGAAGGCAGTGCCCTCTATGCGGTCATGCCCTACTCTTACATTTTTATTATTATATAATATAATATACTCTATAATATATATAATATATGAATATTAGTTATATATTTAATTATACTTTTTTTTTCTAACATTATAATAACGTTAAATAAATATATATTCTAAAATTTTACTATAATAATATTAATTATATATTTAGTTATAAAAATATTTTAATATATTTTAAATTATAAAAATATTTTAAGTTATAATTACATTAACATGTTTTAAGGGTGAAATTCTCAAATTTTCCTATAATATATATAATATAGGAATATTATTTATATATTTAATTAATAAATAAATATTATAAATAAATTAATATATTTTTTTATTAATTATATTAACACGTTTTTTAAGGGTTTAAATTCTCAAATTTTCCTATAATATAAGAATATTAGTTATGATAGTATAAATTAGTTATTTATTTAAAATGGTATAAATAAAATTCACATTTAGATAAGAGGGCGGGCGGAAGCATTGAAGTGTTTTGCCCAAGTACAACATTTGTCCGCTTTCTACTAAGGTGGAATATTGATTTGACAAAATAAGAGGGCAGATGTCTTGTACGCTGTTGATACTCTTACGTGCTACTAGTTATATAGGTATAAATAGTACAGGGGTATTAAGATGTATAGGTTATATAGATTATTAATGTTTGGTTGAAAAAATAAAAGAGGTATAAATTATATAGATTTTATAATTTTGTGTTTGGTTGTTGGTACAAGTAAATAGTAAAAAGAATAAAAGACTATTTCATCTTTGTATTTATAAAAATTATTAAAAAAAAATTATTAATTATATTTTAATTAATAAAAAAAGTAATCATCATATAAATATTTTTAAATAAATAATAATGCTATATAATTATATACCATCTTTGTATATATATATAATTTTTTTATATTATTTATTAATAATTAAAATTATTAAATATATAATAACAAAATTATTAAACTTTGATGAAACTTATACTGAAGAGCTATTAGTCTAATGAAAACAAGTTATTGGTCTCTTTTGAGTTAAGATGGCCTCCACCAAGACAGTAACTCCTACCGCCCACCACAGTTAGCGAAGAAAATAACCTGAATGATCCAAATATTTAAGAAAATAGAAAAAAAATAATTAAGGATTAAAAATGAAAAAAAATCTACTAAAAGTTATAAGGGTTAAAAAAGGAAAGAAAAAATAAAAAAAAATTGTACCTGATCATACCTGTTACAATATTATACCTAGTTTGAGGTATAAGTTGTACCATTTACCCTCACTGTGTATATAAATATTTTTGACCAAACAACTAAAATTTACTGTTAATACTAATATCCTATATCTACAGTATTGTACCTCTAACCAAACAGAGGCGAAGTATATAAAACCAAGATTTTTTTTTTGGTATGCTCATAGCAATCCGGTAATTGCTTATGATTGAAATAATACTATCAACTTATTTATTTCTTAGTTTAAGCAACAAAATGCATAATGAAAGTTAACCTAGAGGATAAAACCTAACAAACTCCCCCACCGACTAGTTGGAGGGCCATGTTAACCCGGTAATCGAGTGACGAAACTTGAACTTGTTTCGTGACAACACATTTACCATCATATCTGATCCATTATCATATATTTTTGCAAGAAACCTCTTACAATCAAACGAGCCTTATATCTATGTTGTGAATTATGTTAATCTTTTTCAACTGATAAAACCATCGATATTTCAAAGCCTTATTGTCTGTAGGCAGTTTTGTTAGCTCAAAAATGTTATTCACACGTAGAGATTACATCTCATCTTCCATGTTATCCATCCATTATTTTTTCATTTTCATTTTCATTTTTAAATTACTCTTATAAACTCTTGGGTTCTCTAGCATCAATGAAAAATACATACTCATTTATTGAGTATCTAAATGAAAGACGTCTCTCTCGAGTAGACTGTCTTGGTTCATTAGAAGAAATTGACTCATCAATATTTTTATTCCCTTGTTGATTGTCATTTTCAAAATTCGCTTCACTATTAATCAACATCAATAAAATCATTTATACTGAAAATTATCAGCATGTAATCCATACTTTGATTTTCAATTTGATTGTTATTGGTGCATATCAAATTAGGAGCAACTGGAATTGAATTCATTTCAATCATCTCCTCATTTACTAGAGTGGGAACAACCTTATTTACCTTGTTGATATCTTCAATGGTATAATCTTCCATAAATACAGCATCGTGACTACGAATAAGCTTCTTATTAATTGGATCAAAGAACTGATATCCAAACTCATCTAGTCCATAACCGATAAACACACACTTTTTGGTATTGTCTTCCAACTTTGATCTATCATCTTTGAGAACATTCGCATAAGTCATACACCCAAATACTCTAAGATGTTCATAAGAGACATTTTTACTACTCCAAACATGGTTCGGCACATCAAAGTTCAAATGAACACATAGTGTGAGATTTAAGACATGTATCACTGTACTAAATGTTTCACCCAAAAGTATTTTGGCAATTTTGTTTGTGAAAGCACACATTTCACCCTTTCCACTAGTGTCATATTAATTCAATTAGCCAGGTCATTTAATTGTGGTATTTTGGAGCGATTTTTTTTTTACGAATACTCTGCACTCGACAATACTCATCAAAAGGTCCAATGTACTCTCCCTCATTATCCGTTCGAATACACTTCACTTTTTTCAGTTTCCCTCCTAACTGGAGCTTGAAACGCGTAGAATGTGTCTAACACTTGATCTTTCATCTTCAATGTATAGGTCCAAACCTTTCAGGAAAAATCATTAATGAATATTACTAAGTAGTACGCACCACCAAGTGATCTTGACTTCATTGACCCATATACATCAGAATGCACCAAATCTAGTAATTTTGACTTTCTTTTCGATTTAGATAATCTAAATGAAACTCGTCTTTGTCTTCCAGCCAAACAATCTGGACATCTCTTCAAGTGCACATTTAAAACCCTACATAACACGTTCTTCTTAGCCAACATAGTTAAGCTTTTCTCGCTAATATGAGTCAAACGTTTGTGGAACAACTTAGAAGAATAATCAGTTTCACAAGTGTTGATGTAACATTTAGATATTCTAGAACGAATAATATACAAATTCAAAAGCCTCTTACCTTTAACAACAACTATTGATCCCTTTTTAAACTTCTGTTCACCGTCATAGAAAGAATTACAAAAGTCTTCATCATCCAATCTTCCAACCGATAAAATATTGAAGCGAATATTAGAAATATGCTTAACCCATTTAGAACAAGAGTAGTGTCATAAATATCTCAACACAAACATTACAAATTACATTCACTTTAGCTCGACTAGTATTGCCAAACGAGAAATACCAAAATCATCACCCTCATACGTTGAGAAAATAACTCTTTGTGATGTAGCATGAGTATAAGTATCACTATTCACAATCCAATCCATCTCATCACAAGACATATTAACATTCTCAACATCATTATAACAAACAGTAAGGAAATCATCAATAAATAGTAATATTATCATGATTTTTACCTTCTTTGTGGTTGGAAGTGGTATGAGTTTTTTTCTTGTTCTCTTTCTTCAATTTAAAACATTGTTTTCTTGATATGGTACTTCAGACCACAACGATGACACTTAACATTTGCCCACTTATTAGAAGCCCCACGAGTTTTTCTACGATTACTTACATCTCACCATTACTTCTCTCCCAAGATTTTATAACAAAGACCTCGGATTGTAAAGAACAGTCTTGTATATTTCATCTCATCTCTTCATTCAACGCACTACTTTTTACCAAATACATTGAGAGAATATCATCTAGAGCAGAATTGGACAAAGTTGTTCTAAAGTCTCCAATTAGTTAGGCAGAGTACCAAATAAACATAAATTATGTATCTCGTCATCAAAACTAAGTTTCATCGCCTCCAATTGATTAATAATTACCACAAAAGTATTCAAGTGACCATCATCGAAAAATCAACTTGATACCTTAAAGACGTCAATTGTTTTATCAAAAACAACTTATTATTACATGGCTTTCTCTCATATAATTTTTCAAGTTTAGCCCAAAGGGTACGAGCATCTTTACTAGAGATCACATTGTTCAAACATCGTCATTAACCCATTGACGAATATAACCACATACTTGTCTGTGTAAAATTTCAATCATCCACACTTTTTTCTGCAGGCTGAACTGAAGAGAGCACTGATAAATGAAAATTTTTTCACATATAACAAATATTCTATTTTAGCCTTCCAGATATTATAACTAAAATCATTCAAGCTCACCATTATGGATGTGTTAGTCTCCATCCTTATACTCAAATAAAACCAAGCTCTGAAATCGCTTTGATGGGAAAATATATTATTCAAAACATGACAATTTTCCAGTTAATTGAGTATAAGAGATGAATTACATAGAATGAAATCAAAACGACAATGCAAGACAAGTTTTAGCGTGTAAAAACTTCTCTTCAAATCGAGAGTAAAACCACCTGAACATGTCATTTAATAATTCACTATCATCAACAAGGTTACAAGTAAGGGTTCAATCTAAATATAACAAAACCAGAGATCAATTACATTAAGATCACATAACAATCTTGGAAAATAACAACAAAGAATAGAAAGAGTAAGATTAACCAACCTTATACACAAATTTTAGTTGCAAGAAAAATGGAAAACTATAAATAGTGAAAAAAAAACATTGATATCATACATGTTATCTTCCTTATTCATATAATAATTTAAATATTATGAAAACAATCTACAATACTAAGAACAAACTAGGGTTTCGTCCTTAAAACATACATTTTTTCAACGACAATAAGAGAGCTTTGGTTGTCTTCGCAATGATAGTTGAATCGGGGCTCGAGCTTTGTTTTTGACGACAACGAGTAGAGTTTTGATTCTAAAGAATAAGAGTCGCATTGAAAGGGAATACGTCTAAAAGAGAGAGAGGATTACAACCGAAATAGCTAGGACGAGGTTTTTGTGAAGATTTTCTGGACAGGGAAACTTTCCGGAAAGAAAAAAGAAAACATTTTGGGTAGGGGAACCCTTATTTTTATTTTTTTATTTTTCTATCTCTATCCGACATGACATGTCACGTCGAATTCGCTGCATATGTCGGTCGCTGTTTTATTCATTTTTCTTTTAAAATATATCAAATTTTAAAGGGTAATGTGACAAAATTCGATCATTAAATTGGATGAAATTTGAATCGAATAAACTTGAATCAAACTATAATCTCCAAATGCCCTGACTTACATATATAGCTTCGAAATACTATCAACAATATTCAATTAACTTCCTCAATCTAGAGTCCTCCAAAACTAGCAAAAATGGCTTTCCAACTCCTTACTCTTTTCCTCAAACACATCAAATTTCTTCTTCTTTTCATCGTATGTCAGCTTCAACAATATCTTCTCATCCTTAATCACATTGTTCCTCATGTTATAAGTATAATCCTCCATCCCATTCCTCACCTCCTCCTCTTGCACCTAGAGACAACCCTTTTGCCTTTGGACTACTCCTCCAGTCCAAGCAAGTTAGTGTCTTATGTAAGAGTTTCTATATTTGGATTGTAAATGTTCTGTTTCTTTAAAACGAACAAAAAATAATACTGAACATACCCATTTATGGTTTAGAGAAAATTTAGTCATGAGAATCATCATGTTTCAATGGACCTAAATCATTGCCCAACACATTAAATCCTTTTATATTTAATGGTTGGCCTCTTTCATAGCTTTCCTCTTTGACGATAAGATTTCTTCAAGAGCTTCATATACTATTTTTGCTTGTAATTTTGGTAAAAAGTGAATGTTAAAATTGTCATCATCAGAGAAATACGAATTGAAGTATTGCAGCATGTCAACTAAGCTCAAAAGCATTAGACCACTTCTTCTTTTTCAAGAAACTGTCATAATGCAAAATCTAGATAAGATAGGATATTTAGATTTTTTTTTTTTAGAATTGTAACTAAATCAAATCAAGTCTTACCATTAAAAAAATAATCAGGATTGTAATTCTTGACTAATTGAATGAAATTGTAATATTAGTGAGTGAACAATGGAAGAAAATACATTGGTGTGAATTTCGTTAGACTTTTAATTCCAATTTCAATTTCAATCATCATCCTACATAAACATTCAATTGGCTTAGACACAACAACTTAAACGATTAATATTATTACTTAAGATTGTAGAGAACTTCCCTAAATGAATAACTGTATGAACAAAAAATGACTACCTTCTCATTTCTAAGGGGAGCAACTTCTCCTAGAAAGTCATAGGCAGTGAAATATATGTTGGGTTTCGCAACAGCAAAATTACTGATCTTCTTAAAAATCAAACCTGTAACAAATCAGTTTCCAAATCTATGACGAACAACATAATTACCAAGAACTGAAATAACATAAAACAATAACAACACAATATACAGTAGAAACTCGATAAATTATTACTCGATTATTTAATAAACTCTTTAAGATAGTATTTTTGGCCGGTCCCGACTCGGGGATAGGGTGCTAAGTTAATAATTCGCTAAAATTATAAGATAATACATTTTTTGATAATTTCTTTAGACCCCATATAAAATATAAATTAATAATTCCTTATATATAGCATATTAAATGAATGATTTATGAAGGTTTCTTGAAAAATGACTCAATTGTCTTTTGTTTTTTTTTTAAATCAATTTCCCCTTGAATGTCGTCTCTAATTTTCCTTAGCATAGTAAGAACTTCTGGTGTTATTTTCTCATAGCTCAACACGAAATTTTTCAATGTGATTGCCGCTTTAATAGCTTCGTTTCGCGAAGGGGGCTCCATTTGAGTGAGACTTGGATTATCCTTGTTGTGCTTGCATATTGCTCTTCGAATCACGTCTGTCATTGTTGTTTTTTTCACACCTTTAAGATGGGAAGCCATGTTGTGTGTATGATTTGTTTGTGTTAACCTAGAATATTTTGATCTTGTCTATATAGAAAATATTTTTAATGTCCATAAAGTGATACATTAAACACAAGAAACATAATAAGGTGGGAGATTTGAGGTTTTTTCAAATTGGGCCATTCATTTGATATACAGTACATGTATTGTATACAATAATTAAGTGGAAGCTTAAAGGTGTTTGTAAACTAAGTATTTTACTATAAATTAATAAAATATAAATTAATATATAAATTAATAATTATTAATTTATCGATTAATTAATAACTCTTTTAATTAATAAATTTTGGTCGTCCCAAGTGTATTATTTTATAGAGTTTCTACTGTATGTGGTTCGGTCAAAATCGACCTACGTCCACAGGATGGATAATTTTCACTAAATCAAAGAAATGTCAATAGTAGAAACTTATATGCCCTGCTCTCAAATAAAAGAAGTGATTACACTTGTAATGATTGGAATACTCCACAATCAAAAGTTCTGCCAACATCTCTCTAGATCATCCAAAGAACAAAGAAGGAACTAGAAAAACCCTAAATCTATTCACTCTCTCTCAACTTTACCGTGTTAAGAGAAAAATACAAAAAAAATATATATTTATACCCTAGCCCATTTTCATAATATAAAATGCATATCCATTGACAACTAATCTCGCATTATATTTTTTGACAACACATTTGGTATTCTTTTTCTCTTTGAATATCCACTTGACACCAATGAACTTCTCACCCGTTGGAAGCGAAGTGAGTTCCCATGTATTGTTTCTTTAAATGGTTTGAATTTCCTCTTCCATGCCTTGTCTCCATTTCTTCTCCTTGTTAGCCTCTTCAAAGATAGAATACAGAGACAGAACATAGAGACATCATTCATTACCACTGTATACTCGTAATGTTCTTGGATAGTTCTCATCCTTCGTGATCCTCTATTTGGGCTTCCACTTGATAAAGATGCACCAGAAGATGTGTTCGTTGTCATCGTAGGAATTGTGGGCTTCCATGCTTCTTCTCTTTGATATTCCTCATCGAAGAATGGGAAGAATTTGTTGATGGAATCTTCATCAACTTCCCAATTCCAAGAAACATCTTCATCGAACTTCACATCACGAATCACAACCATCTTTCCGTTGACAGGATTGTAGAGCTTGTATCCTTTTGATTTTCCATCATAGCCGATGAACATAAACTTCTCGTTAATATCATCAAGTTTGGTTTTCTCTTTCTCTGGCACATGTTTATAAGAAATACTCCAAAAATCCTTAGGTATGATACATTTGGCTTCTTTTCACTCCAAGCTTCAATTGGTCTTAGATATTTCACGATTTTAGTTGGACAACGATTTGGAGATACACTGCATTGGTCACTACTTCCGCTCAAAATTCTTTTGGCATCTTCTTATGTTCATAATACTCTGAGCCATGTTGAGGATAGACCGGTTCTTCCTTTCAGTTACTCCATTTTTTTGTGGGCATCTTGGAGTTGTAAGGAAATGCATAATGCCATTTTCTTCACTGGAATGGTTAAAGCCATCATAAGTAAATTCTCTACCTTCGTCGGTTATCAACGCCCGAATCATATAGCCAAACTCTTTCTCCATCAAAGTTTTGAAATTTTTAAAAGTATCAAAACACTTAGTTTTTTCTTTCAAGAAATAAACCATAGTCTTCCGACTGAAATCGTCGATAAAAAGTAAGAAATAATTAATTTTACCATAAGACGATGGTTTAATCGGTCCACACATATTAACATGAATTAATTCAAGCGGCTTCATTGCTCTTGACGTTGCTTCATTCGGAAAACTTTCTCTAGCATATTTTCCTAGAAGACACGCTTCACAAAGTTGATCTAGATGATTGATAAAAGGCATCCCCTTTAACATTTTATTTTCGGATATTATTTTAGGCCACCGAAATTTAGATGTCTCATCCTCGTGTGCTAACACCATGCTGGATCCGTCACGGATACTTGTAAGAAGTTTGTCCCTTTGGTTTGAATAGGGAGCGAAACATCATATTCTTCGACATCGTCACCTTCGCAATTATTTTACCGCTTCCGTCTCGTAGCTAAAGATTACGATCCTTCATTAAAATCTGGTAGCTTCTTAATTTCCATAAGTTGCTTTAAACTCAAAATATTACTTTTTAATTTATGGACATAATACACATCAGAAATAAATTTGTGTGTACCATCTTTCAACTGAATCAAAATGGTCCCTTTACCTTCAATCTAGATTTTCGAAGCATCATTGAACGTGATATTTTCAGTTTCCTTTTTCATAATATCAACTAATTTTTACTTGTCACCACACATGTGGTTATTCGCATCGTTGTCAATATACCATTGACTTTCTCCTCCAATAACTTCTTAATTTAGCGCCAACAACAACATCGACTCCTCCATTTCTTTCTCTTCTATCTAATTAACTTCTAATTTCGCATCTTCGGCATACAAGTAATCACAAGCATAATGACCCAATTTGTGACAATTATAGCACTCAATGCATGACTTTTCGTATCCCTTTTCGCATCTGTCACTTCATTGTCCTCGTTCGCGTCCTCTTTCTCTTCCTTTACATCTTGGATTTCCTCGAGACTTTTCATCATTTACTCTCTCGACGTCTGGATTTTTTCCACGTCCTCGACCGCCACCATGAGAATAACCTCGACATCGACCGCGACCTCGATGAACTACGCTCCCCTTTTTTCCAAACGAATGCTTGACTAGAAGGGCTTGCTCCAAAGGCTCATTCTTGTGTTTGCTCATCCGTTCATCGTACACCCGTAACGATCCATTTAATTCGTCGATTGAGAGTTTCTACAAATCTCTTTTCTCTTCGATTGCAACCACTACATGGTCAAATCTTTGATGTAGAGAACGTAAAATTTTCTTGATTACTCGAACATCTTCTATGCTTTCGCCAATTCGCTTAATCTGGTTGACGATAGATATGATCCGTGTGAAATAATCTGAAATAGACTTCAATGCTTCTTGATGAAGAGCTTCAAACTCTCCCCGCAAAATCTGAAGTTGCACCATCTTTACCTTAACAACTCCTTTGTGATAATTTTCTAGAATTTCTCATGCCTCCTTTGACGTTGAGGCATTTTCTACTTTCTCTAAAGCAGCATCATCCAAACACTAATGGATGATAGAAAGGGCATGATGATCATTCTTTTTGTTCTTCTCGAATGCTTGAATTGGGGTCAACGTCGCATCCTCATCAGGTTCGACAATCCCACCGATTACGATTTCTGATGCACCTTAGGAACCGAGTAACGTCTTTACTCGGATAGACCAAC
This sequence comes from Impatiens glandulifera, assembly GCF_907164915.1. Classification (NCBI taxonomy): domain Eukaryota; kingdom Viridiplantae; phylum Streptophyta; class Magnoliopsida; order Ericales; family Balsaminaceae; genus Impatiens; species Impatiens glandulifera. The sequence continues at coordinate 138,540,926 of NC_061862.1, read as the reverse complement.
TATCATAGTTTTCTTGCGTAATACGCGGATATTGGAACATCAAAGACATCATTGCTTTAATACCACTTTGTTGGAAACTTTAGTGGGTAATCAATGTATTCACTCACAAACTCAAGATAAGTTTAAAATAAAAGGGGAAGAGATTTTTTTTATGTTCATCTTCTTTTTGCAAATACAGTTACTCTATTTATACTAGGACAAAAAAACTCTTAAACAGTCATAATTAATGCTAATTAAGACCCCTACTAAACAAAAGACTAGACTTTTAATTCTAAGTAAAGACCTATTCAATAAATAATAATAACGTCTAATTTTTAATTAATTAGTTTTATTTTTAACCTGAATGACATAGTAGAATTTGGAATAATAAGATTTATAACTAATCAGGGAGTTAACAAAATTGAGTCACCCTCTTAAGTCAAGGAAAGGAAGCATTCAAGTGGTCTTTTTGAAACTATGTTCTGTCCTCCTTTCATTCAATGCAAGTATTCAAGTAAGTGCAATTTACAAGTCTTTTCCTATACCAAAAGTTTTCCACCAGCATCTTAGGCTGAGTATCTATTTTTAAAACACTGTATTAACTGAATAAGTACCAAACTTATTGAGGGGGACAAAATACAATGTGTTCCTTATTTTATTCCTTCTAGAGGTTTCTCTATGTGTACCATTCTTTTTTTCCTTCCAATCTCTTGTCCTTTTTTTTGGTATATATTAAAGAAACTACTAGATACATAATTCAAAGAACCTTCACTATAAAAAACAAATAAGATATTTTTGACGAAACTTACCAACGATGTCAGAATTTTCCGACGATTTTACCCATAGAATTTGAGACGGAATTAAAAAACGTTAAAACAAAATTAATAAAAGAAAAAAAATGTAGAAAAAATTAAAAAAATTTAGCCAGTTCCATTTCATAGCTAATATAGAAAGTAAACCTATGTCACAAAATATACGGAAATTTTCCTACGGTACTTTCGATATACTTTCCGACGGATTTTGATTCCATCAGAATTTTTGATTCGTGTCAAAATTTTTGACATATATATATTTGCGGAATTGGCAACATTAGTTTCCTTCGGAAGTTCTATCGCAAACACTATTTATATTTATTCCCATCTTTAGTATTAACTAACTCTCTATTATTATCACCAAACCCTCAATTCATTCTCTACATCGATTATTTGACCTAAGAAAGTGTTTGATATAGAGAGAAATGGGAAGGCATAGAAGTAGAAACATAGCCCGAGGCGAAGTAGAAGCCACAGTCCGAGGCAAAGCAAGCGATACGATGACCTTCGTGAATCCAGGTCGAGAAGGGACCGTTGTTCCCCTGCCCCTTCTGGCCTTCTAGCTCGGAATATTTTCCTCGATGCTAGGCTTCTTATATATTATTTACTGATTATTTGTCGCATGATTTGACCTTGCATATTCATTTACATACTCGTCTTATCTCATTTCTTCTTGAACTGCTTCATTGAATGAAAACTTTATTCTCAATTTCACTAATGTATTATCAAAAACATTAACCGAGAAAGAAACTGTTGGTAATATATACTAGGAAACATGTATTTCCGTCAAGAATGAGCTCTTGTTGTTTTGTTCATTTGCGCACTTCACATCACTATTTTGTTTTTTTGCGTGCATGTTTATCTTTGTTAGTCCTTTTCCATGGTTATTCCTCATAACCTCATTTCTTGATTCTATCCATATTACCTTGTTATCAAGATTTTCATTATTTTCATTATATATGATAAATGATATGTTGCATAGGGGATATATGTTGGTGTTGTATTGTTGGTTACATGATTTGTTGTGGAGTGTTCATTTGTAGTTGTTAACTCTGTTCAACTATTCCATCATCTTCAAGAGGTTCAGTGCAACCAACCAATTCAGTACACAATCTATGGTTAACTGGAATAATTTTTCTTGTTGATTCAATCCCATATTCTGGTCTGTCCTCCTTGGATAACATCATCTTTGAGTGTGTCTTGGTTTTTTTTCATTGATTAAAGCTTGATAAATGTCACCTAATCTACTAGTTTTAGTAAGAGTTTAATCTCTTAAGAGAGGATGCATTTGCTTTTCTTTGAGTATGAATTAGTTGAACTTTTAGCTCTCTTAGTAGGTGTGTTTGAAAACTCCTATAGCTCAACCTGCATCATTTGTTGTTTTATTCAAATAGAACAATACTATTGTATTGACATGTTTCTTCTACTATTCATTTTGTTGAGTACTTATAATATCCTATCTCATATTTAAAGCTTCATGTTTTACAGGTAAGAAGATCTTAGGATCTCATTTGAACGATTTGGTCCAATTAAGGATATTTACCTATCAAAGGATAATTATGCTGGTATGTCAATTTCCTATCGTATAACCTGTTTTTGATAATTTAAGCTCTCAAATGTTACTTTTGCTTCTGGTCTTCAACTAAACTTAAACCCTTTACATTTTCTTCCATCCCAATTCCATTCTCCACTTGTTGGAATTACAATTCTAGTATTTTTTTTCAAACATGTAATTTGAATGATATCCAATTCTAAGAAAAATAAAATAGAGTTGGAATTTTAGTTCCTAGTAACTACTCAAAAGTAGCCTTATGTTAGTTTCAGTATTGCTCACTTTAAGAGTTTCGTACAGTTCAATTTTGTATGTTCTTCCTCACTGTAACTAACAAATGATTGTAAATGTTTTAGGAAACCGCATGACTTTGAATTTGTGAAGTTCAAATATGGTGATGATGCAGTTGCAGCCAAGGAACATCTTAATTGTACACCAAAAATTTGTAAATGTGCATTCAATTTACTTGATGCTAGAATCTTCAATGACTCAATGGTATAAGAAATCTATGGTTTGATCTTATTTTGACATAAAATAGTTTTCATTAGTAAATTTTTGGTAGTTCAATTTCTTTAGATTTTGGAGATTGAGAAAAGTGTGAAAGAGCTCAACAAACCGTATCAGAACCAATAGGAAGTTAGTTGCTTCTGAGAACGGAGGGTTGCACAATCCATCTCCTCTGGTTTTTAATGCTCATTGGAGTAGTAATAACTCGAAATATATGGCTATCAGGTTCACTTATCCTCTTGCTCATGGTGTCTAGAGGCCAAATAGTGAAGAAGATATAGTCTTCATGAGTGTGAGTTAAATGCTTATCATTTTCATGAGTTTTAATTATTTGTCATTTATTGATCATGAATAAAATTTGTACCTTCATTAGATTCTTGAACTTGGGCAACTTATTAGGATGAAGAAAATTTTTTCTAAGGACCTAACATAAATTTTCTTCAGGAGATTAAAGCGAAAAACAATGAACATATTTTTGTAGTCTTTTACTATGTTTGTGTGTTTATGTTAAAGATGATCGTAACAAATTTTTAGGTACAATCCAGTTCTTGAAGTTGTGGTGACTTTTACAGAAGAATTGGCGTACAAGCAAGCAAAAGAAGTCGATGAGCTACTCTCCAAAGAAGTGGATTTGGGTAAAACCTCATCTTATTTAGGCACAATTAGTATTTGACTAACATAAATTTCAATATCATAAATTGCAAAAAAAAAGAGTGATGAGAAGTGTTTTTTATGAGTTCTCTGCTTAATTAGAATATAAGATATTCATTGTTTTTGCAAGGTGTTATAATAGGCTTGCATAATTTTGTTGTTCATAAGTTCCTCTAATGCATATTGATGGAAATGATGAGAGTTGGAGAAAATGAGTTGTAGATGACTACTAAAATGGGAATAGAGCTCTAATGCATATGGATGAGAAGTGATGAGAGTTGACTGTTGAGTGTTAAAATGTGAATAGAGGCTAACTTTCACTTTTATGTATTAATAAAAACTTTTGAGTCACACATTTTGTTACTAAGTGAATAATTTTTTTTATTAATAAATTTGTACTTAAGAAAAATATGTAACGTAATATGATAAATAATTATAAAAATAAAATTTTAAAGAAATATATTACTTTCCGACGGATATTTTTATGGAATTATCACGAATTTTTTGACGAATGTTCATACGGAAACACGAATTTTTCTACGGAATTAACTCGAACTTTCTGACGGATATTTCTACGAAATTATCACGATATTTCCGAAGAATATTCCTACGGAAAGTTTCAAATGAAATAAAAATCTTCACAAAAATTTCTAACGAATTATGTATTCGTCAGAAGATTTATTATAAATTCTCATAATTTGTAAAACTTAGTAATTGTGTAAGTGCATTAGTCATGGGGCAAGTAACAGATAAAAAACCACCCTCATCAATAATTGTGTTCTGTCACCTAAAGAAATCAAAGATAAGACATATGAAGTCCTTTCCAAACTGAAAATGTGACAAACCTATGAGAGTTAAATAAATAGATGAGAAAGAGGATTCAAGGAAGAAAAATGTAACTAACAATAGTAACGGAGGATGGTTATGCTAGGGGTGAGCAAACGGGTAAATCTAACCCGTATTACCCAACCCATATCCAAATTAAATTTAACCAACCCATGTTATTTACTAATATGAGTTGGGTATGGGTTCAGATGGGTAACCCAAATTATTTTTTATTTTTTCATTTAACATGTAAATTCATAACACATTTTTATTCGTTTAACACGTTTTTGATATTTTTAACATGTTTAACACGTTTTTCACGTTTTTGGCATATTTTGACACGTTTAACACGTTTTTAACATGTTTAACACGTTTCTCATATTTTGACACGTTTTTTATACGTTTAACACATTTTTAACACGTTTGACACGATTTTCATGATTATGACACATTTTGATACATTTTTCGCGTTTTTGGCATGTTTAAAACGTTTTGACACGTTTAACATATTTTTCACGTTTTTCATGTTTTTGACATGTTTTTCATGTTTTTGGCATGTTTAACACGTTCAACACATTTTTGACATGTTTAACACGTTTTTCACATTTTTAGCACGTTTTAACATGTTTATTTAACACATTTTTGACACGTTTAACACATTTTTATATTTTTGACACATTTAATACGTTTTTCACATGTTTAACGTGCTAAAACGTGTTAAATGTGTCAAAAACGTGTTAAAACTTGTTAAATGTGTTAATGTGCAAAAATATGTTAAATATGTCAAAAGTATATTAAATATGCAAAAATGCAAAAATGTGTTAAACGTGTTAAAATATCAAAAACGTGTTAAACGTGCCAAAAACGTGAAGATTGTGCCAAAAACGTGAAAACGTGTTAAATATATCAAAAACATGTTAAAAATGTTAAAATTTCAAAAATGTGTTAAATGTGCCAAAAATGTGAAAATTGTGTTAAACTTATCTAAAACGTGTTAAACGTGTTAAACATATCAAAAATGAGTTAAACATGCCAAAAATGTGAAAAACGTGTTAAACTTGTTTAAAATGTGTTAAACGTATTAAACTAGTCAAAACGTGTTTAATGTGTGAAAAACATGTTATTAGTGTGAAAATGTGTTTAAATGTGTTAAAAATGTCAAAATTGTGTTAAACGTGTCAAAACGTGAAAACATGTGAAAAACGTGTTATAAGTGTGAAAACGTGTTAAACATGTCAAAAACGTGTTAAACGTGCAAAAAAATATGTTAAACATGTAAAAATGTATTAAACGTGTCAAAAACGTGTTCGACTTAAAGTTGGAAGATGATTTGTTTATATTGGATTAATAATATAGAATTAAATTAAATTTATATAATTTTGGTAATTTTGATAACCCTAACCCAACCTAAATTAAACTCAACCCAACCCAAATTAACTCTCAAATTAATATTTTGGGCTTTGGTTAAGGTTAGATTTGGGTAAATCCAGATTATATTCACCCTAAGTTAGGCAGCTGCCCCTCGAGTACAACGCATCGTGGAAGAAACAATAAAATATGTGAGAAGAAGAAAGAATATTTTAATCCTAATTTAAAATTTTTATTATATATATTGAATTGAAGAAGATAATATAATTTATAATCTTAACTTTAACTTAATATAAGTTAAATTAAATTCTTCACATTTATTGTTTTATAAATTCATTTTATTGTTTTAACTTAATATAATTATTATGTTTTTTTAATAATAAATAATTTTAAAATTATATATACGTTTATATAATCATTATAATTTTATACTTTATAATTTGTAAAGTTTGGATTTAATTTTTAAATTTATAAATCTTAACGATTTTATGTTTTTATTTTTTAAATTTTAATCGCTTTAAATTAATTTTCAAGAGAATTTAACATTATGTGTAAAAGGAAAAGAAGTGAGAAGAAAAAATAATTAAGTCATTCTTGATTATCTATTTCTCTTTTTCAAATTCCCTCTATTTATTTATTTTTTCTAATTTTTTATTATTTCTTAATTTAATAATACTCTAGTACTATTATTTATTGTCAACCCACAAATACTAATCCCTACAAAATAATGTGATTCAAAATGGTATCAACTATTTATATTGTATATGTTACTTTAACTATGAACTAAAGTAAAATTAGTGCGAATAGTTTATTTGGGAAAATATTAAAATAGTTATAAAAGTATATATTATATTCAAGAAAGATTACAAGAAAGATTATGGCTATATAAATGAGACTCTTTTAAAAAAAATCAGAAATATTTAATTATAAAATTAAATCGTAAAAAAATATTAGAAATGAGAGTTTTTAGAAAATTTTAAAAATATTTAATTATAAAGTTAATTTAATGATATGTTTATTCAAACAACAACATGCATATAACATTATATGGAAAAACAATACAAATTAAATTATAAAAAAAATTATATTATATAGTTACACATTAGTTAGAATTTTTCTGTTAAAATTTATATTACAAGTTGAGTTTTTCATTTTTCCCATTAGGAATGGATGTTTGAGTAGTGATTCCACCTTCCATCGACTTCTAAAATCCCTAACAAAACATCTCTGTAAGAAATCTATGGCATCAAAAGAGAAACGGTTAGGAATTACTGGAACGACGTCGTATTTTGCAACGAATTTCATTATATCTTTATTAAACAGGAATTCTCCCCATATATTCTGTCTGGTAAACATCTTTAATACAGTGCAGCCCAATACCCAAATATCACACCACCAATTATACACTCGTGTGTTATCACTTCTAGAGCCTGCTCTCATGGCCAATCCAAAATCTGCAATCTTTGAAATTCCATCGTCCGTCAATAATATATTCTCCATCCTAATATCACAATGAACCAAACTCAATTTATGAATGTCCTTCAAACCCAATAGGATTCCTTTAACATATTCACTCACCTCCTTCTCCGATAATCCTCCCCAGGTCTTCTTTATTTTTTTGTAGATAAGTCACCGCCGGAGGCGTACTCCAAAAATATGTTGTCATTCTAGCAACCATAATAACCAATGATGTTTGGATGATCATCTTTGAATATCGACAAAACATGTTTCTCTCGGTCGAGATAATTCTTACTGAAGGATGATTTAACGGCCATAAGTGGAGGAAGAATGAGAGATAGGGTCGTTGGGCAACCAACGAGTTTCATAGACAACTTCATAACTACCGACACCTCCCCTTTTCCACCATTGATCGCTACCATTCATCTTCACAATTGTGAATCGATATTTTGTATAAGTTAGTGTAAAGAGAAAACAATAGAGAATTGAATTATTTATTATTATCTCTTGGTGTATTAATGTTATGGTGTATTAATGTTAGATAGATTCTAATAATTCTGTTAAAAAATATTCCTAATTTTTATTAGATTGGCCACCAAGTCTCTCTTTCCTTAAAAAAAAAAAATCACTTTATTTTTTTAATTTGTTTGAATATTTATAATTTAAATTCTTTTATTATTATCGATCTATTGAAATATATACATTGGTTTAACCGTTAGTATAAGATATTATATTTTTATATTGTATATAAATCTATTATTTGAGATTTTTTCTTAAATATTTAAATTTCTATATAATAAATCACACAATCCTATTTGAGATTCTAATATAACTAGAGTTATTTCCCTACGTTGTAGGGTCATTTTACACATGATAAACAATTTTTTAAAGATAAATATTGTTGATTACAATTTAGAATAAGATAAAAGATAAGTGTAAATTTATTACATTATTACATTAAAATTATAATATTATATAAATCACACCACCATTCATGAATATTATTAACAAAATTGAGTGAGTTTAAAAAAAAAAAATGACATACTTTTATACTAATAAATTATATTTTAAATATTTCTTCTCATTTTTATAATATTAAGTACTTTAAAAGATAAATAGATCTTAAAAGTTATTTTAAACTTTTAAGAGAAGACTCATAAATTACCTTTAAATATGATAAATTATAGATATAAAAAATGTTTAACAAAAAATTTAACTGAAATTAATCATTAATAAATAATCAAAAAAATTTAACAATATAATAAAAAAAATCTTATAAATAAAATAAACAAATAACAATTACAGAATTAAAGGAGAGGAGAGGAGAGCACATGGAGTCGCTCCGGTGATGTGAGACCCAATTTTTACTATCTATGAGCTGTTTTTATGACTTTACATTTTAGAAGGTTAGCAGGACATGGGAGCCTTTCAAGATAGATTGGTCCAGTTCCTATTGTAATTCATAAGAATATATCCGAACTTTTCCTGCCATTTTCTCTCTTGTTTATCCATTTTTTATATTTAATCAGTCCACCTCATTATCAGGATCAATTTCAGATATAAAAACTTTATTATTGACCTAAAAATATTATAATTTGACATATTATAATAAATAAATATATTTATCAAACAAATTTTAGAATTAATAAAAAAAATTAATATAAAATTTAAATAACACAATTATATTATATTACTCAACTTTTAGGTGGTACAATTTAGCTTCACAATTACTTCTTATCCTTAGAATAATTTGTCGAACTATAAAATGTGAAAATATTTGCATTGTTTTTATTATAAAAAAAATAAAAATATATTTTTAAATATCTTAAATCAAAGATTATAATATAAAAAATATCATAGTTATAAAAAAATATGATCTTTAGGCACTTTTTTATATAAAAAAAATAAAACAATAAAAATTAACTAATAAGTTTTGCTTACAAAATACAAACTACATTATCAAACTATTTGAAAAAAATAAGTTCTTTTAAAAGGTTAATCTATATATTTTTAGAAAAATAAAATAAAGTTATAAAAATTTCAAAATTAATGTAATTTTTTAATTAACTTTTAATGATATGATATTTATTTTAGATTCATTATCTACTTATTTATTATTCAATTCCAAATTCAAGAAAAATAATAAAAGAAAAAATATAATTCATATATTTATATACATAATCAATCAAAAAAATATAATTAAATTATAAGATAGAAAACAAAAAGTGAATAAAAAATAAATTAAACTTAAAATAATATTTAAGAAATTTTGATAAAAATAAAAAAAAATACAAATTTGGTACATCAAATTTAAAATTACATTATTATTATTATTATTATTATTTTTATTATTATTATATAATAAATGTTTGAAAATATTTAAACTTAATTTAGATATAATCAAATAAAAGTTATATTATCTTATGTCATTTTTTTTAAATCATATAATTTTTTTGATTTTTTTTATATTAAATATTATTTTATATGTGATAATAACATTTAAATTTAATATATATATATATATAATTAAATAAATAAATAATATTATGAGTTTATAACTATAATTTTAAAAATAATTTATTTTTATTTAAGTTATTTAAACTTAAAATAAAAATTGAGAAAATTTGATTTAAGAAGAAAGATAAAATTTAAAATTACATTATTATTATTATTATTATTATTATTATTATTATTATTATATAAATAAAGGTTATATCATTTCATATCATTTTTTTATATTATATAAATTTTTTAAATAAAAAATATTTTATAAATTTGTAATTTTAATTATAAAAATTATTATACTCATATAAAAATGTACTGTTAACAAAAACATAAAAAATTAAATCTCACTCTAAAAAAAATTAATATTTTTTTTTATGTAGGGTAAATAAAGTATATATTATTATTTTTCTTATATTAAATTAAATCTCTTAACTCTAAATTAATTTCTAAACATGTGTAGATTTACAGATTTACTGGATGGTTCTTAATTCTTAAAGATGAGATTATTGACTCTAATTTTTTGTTACTTTTTTTTCGTCTTAATTTCTTGTGTCATGCTGTGCGAATCCTTTGAATTTTTATATAATTTTGTTGATTGTTTTTAAAAAAAAATATTTTATTTTATGAATTATTGTTATACAATAATAAAAGCAAATTCATAATCAAATGAAGATAACATTACTCTTCATTTTACGAACTTCATAAAAAACGAAATTAGAATTCATTTTATAAAAAAAAAAACTAACATAATTCAATAGTCAATACCCGATTTTAACTTAAAAATTGAATAAATATAAATAAATTATATTGGCTTAAAACTTAATTTATCTTTTGAATGATGTTTGAAAAAAGAGGATTGTTATTAGACTTCTAAACTATTTTATTAAATATATTTTTTTTTTTATATATTTCTAAATGTAATTAAAAAATTAGAATCCTTTTTTTATAGAAGGCAAATTTTTGTTCGAAAATTTTTCATCACAAAAGAAACAAAATAATTTACTCGAAGATAAGAGAGGGGATAAACTCATGCGGGATGAATGGTATAATAGTATATAACACATTTTACCTATCATTGATATAGTTTGATATTATAGTTCAGCATTTAAATAAGTATTTATAACCAATTTTCAAAAAATCTCTTTTTTCTAAGACCAGCATAGTCCAAAAAATTTGAAAGTAAGTCAGGAAAAATTTAGATTAATAAAACTCCTTCACTAAATTATAAAAAAATTCTCTTAAATAGTATCTTGTAAAAAAGAAGATTAACCAAATGATACAAATTCTATATTTATAATCAAAGATTAAGTGAGTATTAATATATTCTGTTCAATAAAAAATATATCACTACTAATAGTAACTTAATTCTAATAATAATATTAACTTAAAAGTAAGATATATATTTATATAATATAAAATATGTTTCGATCATATGTATATTAATTATTTTTAGTTCTTAAGGTTGACTGCATCAATTTTTTTTTGCAATGAGTTTCAATAAATTTAGTAAAAGAATTGTTGAGACCTTTGTATTTTTCATAAAGTTAGAAGGTGTAGATATACAAGAGGCAAGACAAAAAAAAATATATTTTAGAGATAGATCACACTCGGTCACTGTGAAGATGAAACTACGCTGTAGTAGGGTAAATACCAGTATTGATAACCTTCAAGAAAAATGCAGAAAATTATCAAATAATAAAAAACTGTAATAAAAAAATATTGTCCACCAATAAATAGTTTCTTGAACAACCAAATTAAGAAAATTCTCTTAAAAAAATTCAAACTAAAAAATAGTATTATTTAAAAAAAAAAATAAGTTGGCTCAATCAAATTTTCTTGAGACCTTTGTATTTTTTATAAAGTGAGATAGTATTGATATACAAGAATCATGACAAAAAAAAAATATTTTAGAGATAGAACTTTGTTTGAAAGTTTAAATCACACTCGGTTATTGTGGAGATGAAACCACTGTAGTAGTGTAGTAGAGTGATTACCGGTATTAATAACATTAAAAAAAATGCAGAAAATTACTAAATAATAAAAGATGTGATATAAAAAAAATATTGTCTCAAATAAATAGTTTATTGAACAACCAAATTAAGAAAATTCTTAATTTAAACAATTCAAACTAAAATAATAGTATTATTTAAAGAAAAAATAAGTTGGCTCAATCAAATTCTCTTTAGACCTTTGTATTTTTAATAAAGTGAGATAATGTAGATATACAAGAGTCAAGATAAAAATAAGAATATTTTAGAGATAAAACTTTGTTAAAAAGTTTACATCACACTCGGTCATTTTAGAGATGAAACCACACTTTAGTAGAGTGATCACCATAACATTTAAGAAAAAGGCAGAAAATTACCAAATAATAAAAACTGTGATATAAAAAAATAATATTGTCCACAAATAAATGATTTCTTGAACAACCAAATTAAAAAAATTCTCTTAAGAAAAATATATATATATATATATATATATATAAAGATTAAAGATAAAAAAATTAGGTACGAAATTAATATATATATAGATTTTAGTTGAGAGAAATATTTAATATTGTTATTTAAAATATTTATTTATATATAACCACCTATTTAAAATAAATAGTCTTGACTTACCTAATATATATATATATATAATTTTAAATTTTTATATATTATGATAAGTAGAAAGTGAAAAAAAAAATTAACTAAAAAAAAGAGTAATATTATGAATTAATTAGAAAGATAAATTATGAAATGAAAAAATTCTTGAATATAAAATAATGAATTGAGATAGAAATCATAATGAATTTGTGTATAAACCTTCATATTCATCTATTAAACATTATTATATATTGTTATTATATATATATAAATAAATATGTTATGTAATATTATATATTTTAATATAAAAAATATTTTATATTATTAGTTTGAAAAAATATAAATATCTATATAGTAAGAGTAAGAAAAAAATATTTAATAATTAAATTAAAAAAGATAGTCAAATATATATAAAAAATTAATTTAAAACATAGAATAATTTATAGAGTTAATTAAGAAAGAAAAATTATGAATTGAGATAAAAATAATTTATGTACAAACCTTCATATTCATCTATTAAACATTATTATATATATTGTTATTATATATATAAAAATAAATATGTTAGGTAATATTATATATCTTTATGTAAAAAGTATTAATAAAAAAATATTTTATATTATTAATGTGAAAAAATATAAAAATTTATATAGTAAGTAGAAAAAAATACTTAACAATTAGATTAAGAAAGAGAAATATATATATTATGAAAGATATTTATTCTCATAATTAAAATACAGTAAACATCTTAGTAATTTATCCCAACCCAAAAACTCAAACTCAAAAGAATATTCTATTCATTTTTATAATAAATTTTAATTTTTTCAATATTATCTATATATTTATCTAAAATTACAAATTGAACTCATAACTTTATAACAACTTATTAATTACTTTTAAATTCTCATTCAATTATTTATACAATTGCATAAAATAAATTAAACATTATTACATAAACACAAATTACATCTCACAAACAAAAAAAATACAACAAAACAAACCTTGTTAAAATTATTATATATATATATATATATAAAGATTAGAGATAAAAAAATAAATTAAGTACAAAATTAATATATATAGATTTTAGTTGAGAGAAATATTTAATATTGTTATTTAAAATATTTATTTATAACCACCTATTTAAAATAAATAGTCATAACTTACCTAATATATATATATATATATAATTTTAAATTTTTATATATTATGAAAGTGAAAAAAAATTAAATTAGAAAAAAGAGTAATATTAGAAATTAATTAGAAAGATAAATTATGAAATGAAAAAAATCTTGAATATAAAATAAAGAAATTAATTTAGAAAGTAAAGTAATTATATAGAGTTAATTAATAGAAAGAAATTATGAAATGAGATAGAAATCCTAATGATTTTGTGTATAAATTTCATATTCATCCATTATTATATATATTGTTATTATATATAAAAATAAATAAGTTAGGTAATATTATATATTTTAATATAAAAAATATTTTATATTATTAGTGTGAAAAAATATAAATATTTATATAGTGAAAGTAAGAAAAAAAATACTTAATAATTAGATTAAGAAAAAAAGTAAAATATATAAAGAAATTAATTTAGAAATTAGAGTAATTTATAGGGTTAATAATTTGTGTATAAACCTTCATATTCATCTATTAAACATTATTATATATATTGTTATTATATATATATATATATAAATATTAATAAAAAAAATATTTTATATTATTAGTGTGAAATATATAAAAATTTATATAGTAAATAGAAAAAATATACTTTTAATAATTAAATTAAGAAAGAGAAATATATATTATGAAAGAATAATTTATCTCCAACCCAAAAACTCAAACTCAAAAGAATATTTTCAGAATATTCATTTTTATAATAAATTTTAATTTTTTCAATATTATCTATATATTTATCTAAAATTACAAATTAAACCCATAACTTTACAACAACTTATTAATTCTTTTAAAATTCACATTCAATTATTTATACAACTGCATAAAATAAATTAAACATTATTACATAAACACAAATTACTTCTCACAAACAAAAAAAAATACAACAAAACAAACCTTATTAAAATTATCATGAATTAAACATATAAATAAATTAAAATATAAATAAATAAAATATGTAAACAAATTAAAATATAAATAAATTATATAAATTAATTAAAAACAAACTAAAATGACTGAAATGAAAGTTTTGAAAACCTTTTGAGTATGTGAACAGTGTCCCTGCATATTTGGGTTTGGAAGAGAAAGATACTTAAAATACAGTTGAGTGACCTAAAATGAAGTTGTTTGTGGTGGATTGGAGATGATCTTATACTATGATAGAGAAAATAAGTAAGAGAAATAAATTAGGAAAGAGAAATTACCTGAATTTTGTGAATGATTGTAGAGTTAGAAGCTACAAAAGGAGATCGATGATGTTTTTGCATCTGCCTGAAATGATCAAATTCCTGGAAAAAAAATACAAATTAGTGAAAACGGATTATTGAAACATAACATAATTCAAATTCAATTATTGAAAGCATGATATTGATAGAGAAATTGAAAAGATTATGAATAGAAATAGCACACGACAAAAGGAGATCGACGAAATAAAATGCTCTGTATATGAAGATATCACTCTTCTCTCTTCAGTTGAACCTTGTTCATCTAAGATTATTTATAGGATTAAAATATTTGGATGGAGTAATATATTAGTTTAGTTGTAGTTATATATACATTGATATAATCAATATTTATTGCTAGTTGATATAATCAATATTTATTGCTAAATTCAATTAATAGATAATTATAATATGATAATTGAAATTTTTTATTTATATATATTTTCATTAATTATAATATGATAACTGAAATTTTTATTTTTACATATTTTCATTAATATATATATATAAAAGAGTAACGGACATAGATAATCATGAAACTTAGTTAATAGAATTGATGAAAAAATATATATTTTATATTATTAGTGAGAAAATATATATATGGTAAAGAAAATAAAAAAATTAATTAATAAAGATAAATGAAGAGAGAGAAATATATATATTTAACACATAAAAATATCTATGATGATGTAAATTATTTTGGAAAGAGCGTGATGTACACCTCCTACCTTTCAAAATTAAGCGTTATTAGATATATATAGATATAGATAGTTTTTCTTAAATAAAATTTAAAACACATATTCTAATTTGTATATATTAACATCCAATAAAACAAACAAAAAAACACACACAAAAGACATGGAATTAAGAAAGAATTTGATTTCGTATAATTATATAAATGGATCAAGAATTCTTAGGGAATGAAATTGAAAGAATATATAAATAAATATTTGATCATGTAATTCAACAAACATATAATTACACTATTAAAAAGACACAATTAGCGTCTCAAAGCAATTTAAACCATCAAGCTCCAGTGCAAATCTGGCAGTAACATCGGCAGTTGGAGGCGGCGGCGGGCGAGGATTTCCTGTTCGTGTTAGCCACCGATCGTTGTTGATTGTCGTTGGAAACAGGGTTGTTCATTAAAGAAGGAATCGAATTCTTGAAACTGAACATCGAATTCATGATCAACGAGATTAATGGATGAATTGAATTTTATTCTATTTTGTTTATGAGAATTATGAAGAATTAAAAGAAGGGGCATTTGTATTTATTTATATAGAATGGGATCAAAGAAGATGATATAGACGAGAGCTTTTATGACCCTTTTTCGTGTTATAGTTCCGTAACTAGATTTAGAGTTTTAATGACCTTATAAAAATCCTACTATAATCAGTTTTTTATTAGAGAAGGTGAAATCACTACAATATTTATCAGCATTCATCTCGAATATAAATATTAATGATGTGATTTACAGTAATTTGTATTAATATTTGTTAGATAATTCAATACTTATTAGCTTTTAATGCAACTAGGAAAATTCTGATGTGATACACACGATAAAATTATAAAAAATAAATAATTTTTTTTTTATAATAATATGTATTCTGATGTGAGAAGATGAATTATTTTACCGAAATTAATAAAATTTGAAATTCGAGTGTACAATTTTATTTTAATATATTATTCGGTAAAACAATTCATCTTCTCACATATCTTATTACATAATTTTCCTAATGAACCTCTTATCTCGTGACCTTACAATTTCACTTTCATCTATCCAACCTGGGCAATCTTGGTTATTGGTGTGGGTTCGGTTCGTTAGCTGGTATTTGTTTAGTCATTCAGATAGTGACTGACGTTTTTTTAGCACACCTCATGTGGATCTAGATTTCAACAACGTAGAACACATTATGAGAGATGTTGAAGGGAGATGGTTGTCTATCAAATATTTAATTTATATTTTTTAATATTTAATATCGGGACCTTACACTTTGGTCAATCAAATATTTGATTTATATTTTCTTAACAATTTTCAATTATTACCGTCAGTCTATTATCCTTCGGCAAACAACATCTCAATCACACTTGATTAAATGGTTGTACTTATTTTTGTTAGGTTGCAAGTTCGAAACATACATAACCGTTTTAAGTTTATGGGTGAGTCAACACACAATCCGACTCAAGTATTCATTTATTTTCACATATATATTCAAATTAATTAGAGCTCTCAACCCGGCAATCCAGACACTTTGAAAATTAAGCATCATTTTATATATAAATATATATATATATATATTAGTTAAAAAGTTGAACTTATATTGTTAAGAATGTCCTGTGTTCATCAAATTTGGTATTGAATTTAAAATATAAAATCTTATTAGCCTAGATGGTTAAAAACTTATACTTGTTTTGTTATGTTACAAATTCGAAACATACATATACCATTTTAATTTTTATTTTTAACCGTTTTAAGTTTATGGGCGGGTCAACCCACAATCCGACTCAAGTATTCATTTACTTTACATATATATCCAAATTAACCACAACTCTTGACCCGAAAATCCAAACAATTTAAAAATTAAGCACCATTGGTGGACTATCTGGTTGGAGAGAAATCGTCGAACTTACAATGATCGTAGTCATCCGATGCGTATCATTCGTAATACTATTATTATGATACTTTTTGAGATTCGTTCAAGAAAATCAGTAGAGTTTGTCAGGGAATTAATCGTTTATTCTCGAGGATTTACGAGCTCGATAACCTTTTAAGTATTTTTTATTATTATTTTTCATGTCATGCTTAACGATTTTTTTCATTTTTAATAAAACTGTAACTTTTCAAAAAAAAAAAATTCTATTTACCCACAATGATTTGAAAAGAGACCAGGACTATTTATGAACATAAGGATTTTGGGAGAAGAAAAATGGTGGAAGATGAAATTATGAATTATCCTCGCCTAGAATTTTATATTGAACGGATTTTAATGTGAGAAGACGTTCAAAATCTCTTAAATTATGAAAATAAACTTGTATATATTGAAAAAGATTTTAATTTTGAACTAAATACACCTATTTTTTGTATTGTAACTAACTTTTACAACTAATTCCTAAATATAAACAAAGATTGGTGAAAAATTCAAATTTAAATTGAACATAATATTTATAATTATTTATCATAGTAATAAAAAAATCTAACTAATAAAAATATTTGAAAAAACTAGTTAACAAACCTATAATGTACATGGATAACAAAAATTTAAACTAATAAACAAATAATTAAAAAGCTAATTAATAGGAAAAAACATTCCTAGAATAAAGAATTTAAATTTATAACATCTTAACTAACTAATAAAAGAATTAAAAAAATAAAAAGCTAATTAATATAAAATAATACGCGTGTAATTAATTGAAAGAAAATAAAATTTTAATTTAATAACCTCTTATCTATATATATATAATGATGCTTAATTTTTAAAGTGTCCGGATTGGCGGGTCGAGAGCTGTGGTTAATTTGGATACTTGGGTCGGATTGTGGGTTGACCCGTTTTTAAATTTAAAACGGTTAAAAATAAAATTAAAAATGCTAGAGGTATGTTTCGAACTTGCAACCTAACAAAACAAATACAACTCTTTAACCAACTAGGCTACAAAGACTTTATATTTTAAATTCAACACCAAATTTGATAAACGCGGGACATTTTAATATTAATATAAGTTCAACTTTTTAACTAACTAACTAATCTATATATATATAATGATGCTTAATTTTTAAAGTGTCCGGATTGGCGGGTTGAGAGCTGTGGTTAATTTGGATATTTGGGTCGGATTGTGGGTTGATCCGTTTTTAAATTTAAAACGGTTAAAAATAAAATTAAAAATGCTAGAGGTATGTTTCGAACTTGCAACCTAACAAAACAAGTATAACTCTTTAACTAACTAGGCTACAAAGACTTTATATTTTAAATTCAACACCAAATTTGATAAACGCATGACGTTTTAATATTAATATAAGTTCAACTTTTTAATTAACTAATCTATATAGGTGTTGAGTAAATGGATACTTGGGTCGGATTGTGGGTTGACCCACCCATAAACTTAAAACGGTTAAAAATAAAATAAAAAATATTATCCGTAATTTTTTTCACGATTTTTATATTAATACTCGTGCAAATGCACGGGAAAAAATGCTAGTTAAACTAATAAAAGAATAATAAATAACTTTTAAACTAATAAAAATTATTTAAAAAGCTAATTATTAAAAAATAACTTGGTAATTATTATTAATAAAATAAGATTTAAATTAAGTTAATAACCTCTTAACTAACTAACCGAATAATATAAAATAAATTTTAAACTAATAAAGAAATATTTTAAAAAACTAATTAATAGAAAATAAAAGCTTAATTAATAGGAAAATTTAAATTTAAAACCTTAACTAATTATTAGGAGAATGTAAAATAGATTTTAAATTAATCTTTTATAATAAAATTGTACAACTAGCTCACTTAGACCACTTAGACGTATTTACTAATAAAAAGTTATTTAAACGAATTATCAAAAATGGACTCATGTAGCATTTTTTTAATAAATCATGATTAATTTTTATATTTTAATTTATATATTTAATAATTAAATATTAATATATTTTTTCCCTTATTCTTTTTCATTTATTACTAATAAATGAACTTTTTATTTTTATCTTTTTTATAATATTTTATTATTTTTATATGAGTATTTATTATTTATTATTTTTATTTAATTATATATATATATATATATAAAAGTATTCGTCATTAATTATTTTAATTTTATATTTTTTCTTATTTTTTATATTTTTTTCTTATATTCACATTAATTATTAATTATTTTAAAATTATTTGATCCAAACAATTAAAATTCTTTCAACAATAAAAATCTTTCAACACAATATTATGAATTAAAAATTAAATAATAATAAAAACTCATTCATTAAACACCCGAAAGAGTAATAATCAAATATTAGACAAAACAATGTACCTTATACTACGTGAATAAAAATTAAATAAAAAATTATTAATTTCATTTTTGTTTATATTAAATTAAATATTATATTAAAACATAAAATTCATAAATAAGTTTTTAATTTAAAAAAAATAAGAATTTAAAAAATATGAGAAATAAAACTAATAAAAAAAAGATGACATATAAAATAGAAATTAATATTAAAATAATAAAAAAATTTAAGAATAAAATAAATTAACTAGTTTAATTAATGAAAAAGAATGAGAGAGAAAATATATTAATATTTAATTAATAAATATATAAATTTAAAAATAAAAATTAACCATGTTTATTAAAATATGCTAAATGAGCCAATTTTTGATAGTATATATACGTCTAATTGAGTTTTTTTCCAATTAATTATATATAGAGAGTCCATTGTGGTGTCGAACCAGCAAAATAGCCGATGAAGGAGCAAAGAAAAAGAGCAAACTACAAACTAGACCGGTTCTTGTCTAAGCATAGACCAAACTGGACCGGCTCATGAAACTCGCATCAGATAAGCTTCTTTGAAAAAACGATGCCGACCAGATAAAAAATATATTGGGTTGCGGGGATAGAGAAGCTTTTATTTAGGTTTTTTTAATTATAAACTAGAGTAAAACTTGGGCTGATATTTATTTGAGAAATATTAAAATAGCTTTAAATTTATATATTATATTCAAGAAATATTATTGCTATATGAATGAAAAAGTTTTAGAAAATTTTAAAATATTTAATTATAAAATTAGCTTAATGATACAATGTCTTTCCACTAACTTCAACTTCAACTTCGATCATGCATATAACAAAAACAATGGAAACACAATAAATTGTAAAAAAGTTATATTATATAATTACAGAATAGTTAGAATTGGTCAATTATCGTAATTCCGTTAAAATTCAAATTATAAGTTGAGATCTTTCGCCTTTCTCAATACGAATGGATGTTGGAGCAGTGATTCGACGTTCCATCTACTTCTAAAATCCCTTACAAGACATCTTTGCAAGAAATCTATAGCCTCAAAAGACAAACTGTCAGGAATTACTGGAATGACATCGTGTTTTGCAATGAATTTTTTTATATCTTTATTTGACGGAAATCCTCCCCATACATTCTGTCCGGTAAACATCTTCAATACAGTGCAGCCCAATGCCCAAATATCACACCACCAGTTGTATACTCCGTGTGTTATCACTTCTGGAGCCATATACTCCGGCGTCCCTCGCCTTGCATCAATTTCACGAATCACTCCTGCTCTCATGGCCAATCCAAAATCTGCAATCTTTGGAACTCCATCGCCCGTCAATAATATATTCTCCGGCTTAATATCGCAATGAACCAAACCCAATTTATGAATGTACTTCAAACCCAACAGAATTCCTTTAACATATTCGCTCACCTCCTTCTCAGATAATCCTCCCCAGGTCTTCTTTATTTTTGCATATAAGTCGCCGTCGGAGGCGTATTCCAAAAATATGTTGTAATCGGAACAACCATAATAACCAATGATGTTTGGATGATCATCTTTGAATATTGACAAAACCTGTTTCTCTCGGTCGAGAGAATCCTTACTAAAGAATGATTTAGCGGCCATAAGTGGTGGAAGATTAAGAGAGATAGGATCGTCGGGCAACGGACGAGCTTCATAAACAACTCCATAACCTCCTATACCAAGAACTCTTCCCCTTTTCCACCATTGATCGCTATCATTCATCTTCGCAATTGTGCTATCATTCATCTTCGCAATTACGAATCGATATTTTGTATAGAGAGAAATTAATAAAGAATTGAATTCCACATTAATAGAGAATGGAATTATTTATAACTATCACTTGATGTATTGGATATTAGATAGATTCTAATGTTTAAAAAAATATTCCTAATTTTCATTAGATTGGCCACCAAGTCTCTCTTTCCTTAAAAAAAATCACTTTATTTTTTAATTTGTTTTGAATATCTATAATTTAAATTCTTTTATTATTATTATTGATTGAAATATATTCATTGGTTTAACGGTTCTTATATTTTTACATTGTATATAAATCTATTATTTGAGATTTTTTCTTAAATAATTAAATTTGTATATAATAAATCACACAATCGTAGTTGAGATTCTAATATAATATAGATACTTTTTTCTTAAATAAAATTTAAATCACATATTCTAAATTTGTATATATTAATATCGAATAATAAAATATATATATATTATTTTTTATTAATTTTAAATATTAAATCTATTAATACGTGTGATTAAACACTAACAAAAAAAAAAAAAAAAAAAAAAAAACACACACACAAGACCGGGAATTAAGAAAGTATTTAATTATACAAAATAAAATTCTTTCTTTTCTCCCAAAAAAAATTGATTTAGTATAATGAATTAATGATATAAATGGATCAAGAATTCTTAGGGAATGAAATTGAAAAAATCTATAAACGTTTAATCTTGTTATTAGAAAGACACAATTAGTGTCTCAAAGCAATTTAACCCATCAAGCTCCGGCTTAAATCTGGCATTAACCACCTTCTTTCCTTTTCCTGTCGGCACCGATATATATTCTGTTTGATCGGTATACTATTTGTATCATACCGAGATTTCTGTGATTTTAATATAACTGAAATATTGTTACGATATAGGCATGATTTTCATATACCAAAAGTTCAATACAATATATTGGTATTTTGTGATCTTCAGTGCCCTGTCTTCCCATAATTGAACTATTGTCAGCTAGAGTTACTTTGTTCACTGCCAAATGTAGGATGTAGGATTCACTTTGAAATCAGACTTCACTATTGAAAGTTCACTATGACCTTATAAGACATGATGTCCAACACTCCAACTTGCTTCCTAATGAGAAAATTGCAGCTTCAATGAAATACAATAAGATAAATTTAAGGAGTTCATATATATATAAATTGAGAATTAAGCAAACAACAATACTTGGTATTCAATAATAAAATAAAAATAATAATCAATCAACTTCCTCAATCAGGGGTTCCCCAAAACCAGCACTACCAGCCTTAGAAATGATGGGATTGCACACACTTTTCAACTCCTTCAATTTTTTCTCAAACACATCCGCCTTGGTTGCCATCTCATTGTCCTCCAACCATATAAATGCTTCCTCTATTGTGTCATCTATCTTCTTCTTGTCACCATATGACAGCTTATAACTCATCTTCTTTACTTTGTTCCTCATTTTGTAAGCATAGTCCTCCACTGCGTTCCTGGCCTCTGCTCCTTTCTTGAGCTTCTTATCCTCGGCTTTGTACTTCTCTGCCGCTTGCACCAACTTGTCAATCTCCTCCTTTGTTAACCTTCCTTTCTCATTTGTTATTGTCATCTCATTCTTCTCACCACCGGTTATATTTACCTTTGCTGAAACGTTTAATATACCGTTTGCATCAATATCGAAGCAGACAGTGTGTTTACCTTCTCCTCTTGGAAGAGGAGGAAATCCGGACAATAAAAACTTTCCAAGCAAATTATTGTCTTTTGTCATTGATCTCTCTCCCTCGTAAACTTGAATCAAAACAAATGATTGGTTGTCATCGCATGTAACATAAACCTTCTCCACTTTTGTGGGAATTGTAGTGTTCCTAGGAATCACGACCGACATTATATCTCCATTATTATGAATTCCAAGAGAGAGGGGAGTCACATCCAAAAGTACCATATCTTGAACTTTCTTGTTTCCCTCGTCACACAAAATGGCGGCTTGAACCGCAGCCCCTAAGGCAACCGCCTCATCAGGGTTGATATTTTGGCAGAGTTCCTTGCCGTTAAAAAAATTCTTAAGAAGTTGTTGTACTTTGGGGATTCTAGTAGACCCACCAACCAGGACAACATCATGAACACAACTCTTGTCCATCTCCGCATCATTCAAACATTTCTCAACAGTTTCCATACACGTTGTGAACAGATCCATGTTCAACTCCTCAAACCTAGCTCGGGATAATTTGAAAAATAAGTCAACACCATCCAAGAGAGAATCAATCTCAATAGTAGTGTGGGTAGTATATGAAAGAGTCCTCTTTGTCTTTTCGCATGCCATCCTCAACCTACTTAGAGCACGGGGGTTTCCACTTATGTCTTTGTTTTTCTTGCGTTTGAATTGCTGCAAAAAATGATTCATCATTCTGTTGTCAAAGTCCTCTCCTCCCAAATGGGTATCACCAGCCGTGGCCTTCACTTTAAAGACAGATTCAGTAATGGTCAAGACAGAGACATCAAATGTTCCTCCACCAAGGTCGAAAATGAGGACATTCTTCTCTCCCACACTGTTTTCTCTCCTGTCTAGACCATAGGCAATCGCAGCAGCAGTGGGCTCAATGATGATACGCATCACGTTCAGACCAGAAATTGTACCTGCGTCTTTGGTGGCTTGTCTTTGGGAGTCGTTGAAGTAAGCCGGGACTGTAATGACAGCATTTTTCACGGGTGATCCCAAAAAGGTCTCAGCAACCTCCTTCATCTTGATTAGAACCATGGAAGATATTTCCTCTGCATAGAACTGCTTCTCCTCACCTTTGTAGCTGACAACGATCACTGGTTTGTCTTCTGGCCCAGAAATCACCTTGAATGGCCAGTGTTTGGTGTCACTTTGCACCAACGGATCACTAAACTTCCTACCAATCAATCTCTTTGCATCTAAACAATAACATGTTATTAAGGGAAATTATATATATAGAACTAATTCCAGTATAAAAAAGAAGAAAGAAGAATAGAACTTAAGCAGAAACATACCAAAAACAGTGTTGATGGAGTTGTTAGCAACCTGATTCTTAGCCCCATCCCCAATGAACCGCTCTGTATCAGTGAATGCAACACAGGAAGGAGTGGTTCTGTTGCCCTGATCATTGACTATGATTACAACACGGTCGTGTTGCCATACTCCAACACATGAATATGTTGTACCCAGATCAATTCCGATCGCCGGTCCTTTCCATCTCCCTTCCATTATCAAATGAGTCTGAACAACTTCCACGTCTATAATTTATGAAGTTTTATTGTATATGCTTAGTCTTAGACTTATAGTAGCTGATTCTTATGGTTTGTTTAATGAAGGAAGACAAATGGCTAAAGTTTACATGTATCTGCTAGTTTAGTGTCTCTTCGGTTACTGGGTAACATCATATATCTTCCTCCTTCTCCGTAAGTTAAACAGACTCTCTCATATCTCAACGTTTCTCCGTGTAAAGTGTTAATTAGCCACTTTAATGATCTCTCCTCCTAATTAAAAATATCACATTAATGCTAAAAAATTGAGCAATGTATATGCTATTAATTAGTGTATAAAATTGGCATGGACAAAATATCCAAATTACCTAGAAAAACACACTAACACGCGAGATAAAGAAATTGGATGTAGAAAAAATATAGGTCTAAGGGCTTTAGCTTCCTAAACAAACAAAAAAAATGAAAAAAAATATACACATGTATTGACAAGGGACAAGTGTGAATTAGGAATTTTGTTTACCCTACAAATTTTATAAGTATTACACTTAAACAAGTAATAATTGAACATATTAGTTAAACAGTTTTAGTTTTAGGAATACTCTTGCTATAATAAAATAAATATATGAAATCTAATAAAATATAAGAAAAAATACTCTATTTTAAAAAAAAAAATATGATAAGAAAATTTAAAAAGTTAAATTAATTAGATTTTAAATAATAAAAAAAATTAATTTAATAAATTTCAGCATAGTTTTGTGAGAATATAAGAAAATATAAATAAAAAATATAAACAATAACAAAAATACAAAATCGTGATAAACACATATTATCAAGTGAATAAACACTCCAGATGCATATAAAAATAATATATAAAATTATTTATTTAAATACCAAACCAAATCAATATAATTGTTTTAATTTGTTTATTATTATTAATTTATAATTTTTTTTATAAATTTTTGAAATAGTTTAAAATTAAGAAATATAAAAGAATATTTTACCCTTATATTTATATAAATTATTATTTTAATCTTTATATTTTATTTTTATAAGTAAGTTGTATTATTAATTATATTTAAATTAATAAAAAATAATATATAATTATTATAAAAATATAGTTTTAAAATAAATAATATTATAATATAATTTAAATTATTTTATATATAATTCTCTATCTCTTAACTTATATAAATAAATCTTATTTATACATTAATTAAAATTTATTTATTATTATAAATATTTGTATATTAAAAAATGTTGGTAGTATAAAATAAAATATTAATAATTATTTTAATAAAATCATATTTAAATTAAAATGGTATAATTATGAATTAGTTCACAAATAAATATCTAGTTTTAATAAATAAATAAAAAGGAGGTGGTGAGGCCAGAGTTATAACGTTTAGTTACAAAGCCAACTAGACAAAGAGTCAACTGGACAAAGAGCTTCATGTTTTTAATAGCACAAGTATTGATATAAAAATTGGAAAAAAATTACGGTGATAATATGATATCATTTTTAATTTTATTTTTAACTTTATATATATATATATTAGTTAGTTTAAAAGTTGAAGTTAAAACGTCTTATATTCATCAAATTTGCTGTTAAATTTAAAATATAAAATCTTATTAACCTAGTTGGTTAAATTGTTGTACTTGTTTTGTTAGGTTGCTCTTTCTAGTTGTGAGGCAGAGTATGTTGCTGTGACAGAGGCTACTAAGGAGATGATGTGGTTACAACCCTTTTTGCGAGAATTGGGTCAAGACTGTGAGGGAAGTGTATTGCAATGCGACAGACAGAGTGCCATTAATTTGGCAAAGAATCCTGTTTATCATGGCCGGACGAAGCATATACAAGTTCGTTATCATTTCATTCGGTCAGCTTTAGAAGATGGAGTATTAGCCCTTGAGAAGATTCTCGGGAGTAAGAATCCAGCTGATATGTTGGCGAAAGTTGTGACAAATGAGAAACTGAAGTTGTGTGCAACTTCAGTTGGTCTTCTTCGTTAAGACACCGGATGGAAAGCCGCTACCGATCGATAGATGATGAAATTAGTCTCCAAGTGGGAGATTGTTGAGTTATGGAGCATACACTTCTAATAAACTCTACAATTGTCAATTAGAGTTTATTGAGTTTGTATTTGGTTTTGGGTTTGGACCTGACCAAGAGTTATTTAGGTTTTATTACCTGAATGTTTACCCTATAAATATGTGATTATTAAGAGTTTACATAAAGAGACATAATTCTAGAGAGATAAAGTGTGAGACAAAAATTTTGTATTCCTTCTTCTTCATAGTGAAATTTGGTGGTAGCTGAAGTGGACGTAGCTCAATTTGAGTAAACCACTATAAATCTGTGTCTTCTTGTGTTCTTCTTTTTTGCGGTTTTTACAGATTGTTTCAAGCAGATCGAAATTGTGAGATACAAATCCTAACGGTTAATTTGTACATTGAAATACAAAAACAAACAAACAAACAATTGAAGTCGATTTAAAAAAAATATAAAACGGTCGATTTCAATTGTTGGGTTGTCAGATCATCAGTTTAATAAGTTTTATATGTGCTCTAAAAAATAATAGTTAAATAAAACAAATATAACTAAAATTGATTTAAAAAAAATAACAATAATAATTATAAAAAAATAAAATATTTTACACTATTTTTATTAGTTTTTAAACATGTTTTTAAATATTAAGAGAAAATAGTTATCAACTTTTAGTTGTTTTTATATATATATTTAAATTTTAACTATGATCTGATTTAGACTTCCCTACAAATTGAACTTCATATCTCAGATATGATTTTATCTTCTTGACATTGTTACTCAATTTATAAGGATAATACTCCACCGCATTATTAACCTTCTGTCACGGGCAGAAACTCGGTCACTAAATAATTCTTCGTCCCGCGCGGCACTAATATAGATTGTCACAATCCTAATTAGTCAGCCTTTCTAAAAATGCAAGAAGATGGAAAACTTTGAGAGAGAAAGAGCTTGGATAATATCTTATTTATTGTTTTACAAGAGTGAGGTGTTGTACATGGTGTTTGGTTTATGGCCAAGACTTGTTTATATACAAGTGAAGAGATCTTTCTAGATCCTCCCCAACCTAGGACTTTCTAGACTCTTCTATTACCTATCATTGACCCAAGAATTCCTAGAGAATTCTACTAACTCCTACTCTTGAGAACTCTTAGAGAATTCTAGAGAGTTCAATGACCCTACTTACAAAAAGGAACTCCTAGAGAAATCTATAGAGTTCCATGACCTTACTTTTATAAAGGAACTCCTAGAGAAATCTAGAGAGTTCCATAACCTTGTCTCCAACTTGAAACTCCTAGAGAATTCTAGAGAGTTTCACAAAATGAAAAAGACCACAAAATCTAGAAACTTCCAGAGAGTGCACCTTGAGGGCTTGACATCTTAATTCATCTCAATGGGTCGTGACATTCTCAAAGATGCCCGAGCACGATCTGTTTTCCCTTCTAAGGATTTGGCGAGAGCGAAGGCGGACTAACTTTGGCCAACGTCACTTGTGGCCAAACCTTGTGGAGATGATGGTTGTCTTGTGCCTTTAGACTTGAGCCCCTCGAAGACCTTTTTGCACGCTCTCTAGACTCCCTTGGGTACTTCCCCTATCCCTTGGGAACCGTCCCCATCATCCTTCTAACCAAAAGTGTCAAATGTCCCTTTACCACATTTGCGAACTCGGCTAAATCTCATTGCCGAGAGCATGCACATTCCCTCTGATTCTCTCATTGTTGGTATCACCTTAGTTTTTCCGTGATCCAAAATGATTAAGGATTCAGAATAAGGCATTATGCAAGCACGTACCTAATCGAACCATTGTAGTCCCAACACTACATCGTAGTCTTCCATTAGGACTAAGGTAAACGAGATTATCCCATACCAGTCTTCGATCATGGTGTGCACTTTCTTAGCCTCCCCGACCACCGGCTTGGCTACATTAAAGGACATTACTGTCCCTCTCATTGGGTTGATGCACAGACCCAACGCCATAGCTACTCCTTCGCGCATGAAGTTGTGAGTAGCCTCTGTATCCACTAGTGTATTAATGTGCCTTTCCCCAATAAAAGCTTCCACGAACATCGAGCCCCTCGTTGTTACCTTGATCGGCTCCGTAATACTAGTCTTCACAACATTGAGCAGTCTCAAGGATCCCACTCGAGTCCCTTCCTCTTCCTCGGAAGACTCGGTTCCTTTAACTTCTTCAACCTTTTCCCTCTTGAATGGGCACATAAACTTTATGTGATTATGAGCACCACAAATATGATAAACTCTTGGCTTACCCGCTTCGTCGTCTTGCCTCCCCGAGTTGCTTTGTGCATGCCCCTTTCTAGGTGGGCAGTTTCCCCCACCTTTCTCCTTGTCATGTAGGCGGTCTCTCCCACCATTCTCCTCATCATCTCAGATGAGCTTTGTCCTGTCCACAGAAACCCTAAGCCTCTCCGCAACTACAATTGTCTCGGCTACGTTCTACACCTTGGCTCGTTGCAGCTCTAACTATGCCAAGGTCTTTAGGCCATTCACAAATGCGAACAAAGCCGCATGTGTCGTTAGACTAAGTAACTTGAGCATCAATTCATGGAACTTCTTCATATATTCCTTGATGGTCCTGTTGTGCACAAGTTGTCTTAAACGCTTCCATGCCTCGAACTCGGCATTTTCTAGGAAGAATTGACGTTTGAACTCGGTCTTGAAATCTTTTCACGTCTCCATTTGCAACGCATCTCGTTCAATATCGACTTCCCGCCTCCTCCACCACAGTAGTGCCATATCTTGTAGGAAGAAAGGTGTTGTTCCAACTTCATACAATCATCAAGTATGTTTGATACCCGAAAATACCTCTTCATGTTCCAAAGGAAGTCCTCCATTTCCCTTGCACTCCTCGAGCCTTTGAACGCAGTTGGCTTGAGAACATCCATCCAACGAGGTGTCGCACCTCTAAGTTCCCCTCCATTCCACCCAATCGGACCCTCCATCGCGTCGAGCCTCCCATCATCTCCCTTTGGAGACCATCGATCCTCACATGGACTTCTCCTCGGATTTTCTCGAACATATCATTAACCTCCCCTCGAACCGATCACAACACTTCGTCTTGAATTCTACAGTTCACATTGTTAATGATCCGCATGACCTCGTTCTCCAACTTTTCTCCAGCCTCATCCAACATCGTCACCCTATCGGCCACTGTGCTAAACACTTCGAGAGCCTCCTAATGCTTGCACATGCTTTCCTCAAGTCGAATCACTCGCGCTTCCATACCGAAACTCCTCTCGACGGACTTGTCCCTCTTGGACCTCTTGTTCTTCTGTTCGCCGGTCGAAACCTTCGTGACTTTGGAACTTGAATCCATCTCTTCTTAGCACATCTTCTTTCAAATGTGGCACAAATGTGGATATGTTACCACTTTCGCTTTGATACCACTTGTCACGGGCAGAAACCATATCACCGAATAATTCCTCGTCCCGTGCGACACTAGTCTAGAATGTCACAATCCTAGCAAGTTAGCCTTTCTAAAGATGCAAGAAGATGGAAAATTTTGAGAGAGAAAGAGTTTGGAGAATATTTTGTTTATTGCTTTACAAGAGTGAGATGTTGTACATGGTACTTGGTTTATGGCCAAGACATGTTTATATACAAGTGGAGAGATCATTCTAGATCCTCCTCAACCTATGACTTTCTAGACTCTTCTATTATCTATCTTAGACCCAAGAATTCCTAGAGACTTCTAGACAATTCTACTAACTCCTACACTTGAGAACTCCTAAAGAATTATAGAGAGTTTTTCTATCTATATATTTTAGGAACTCTTAGAGAATTTTAGAGAGTTCCATGACCCTACTTACAAAAAGAAACTCCTAGAGAAATCTAGAGAATTCCATGACCTTTCTTTGAAAAAGGATCTCCTAGAAAAATCTAGAGAGTTCCATAACATTGCCTCCAACTTGGAACTCCTAGAGAATTTTATAGAGTTCCAAAAAATGGAAAAGACCACAAAAATCCAAAAACTTCCATAGAGTGCACCTTGTGGGCTTGACATCTTCAACCCATCTCAATGGGCCGTGACACTTCGCTCCCTTCTTGTGCTCTTTATCCTCCAACCTATGCTTCTTCGCCTCTTGGACATTATGTGATAGAATCATTTTAATATTTTTATAAAAAAATTTGATAATAAAGTTGAGAGTCTTTTATGATTCGAAAGTGGATGTAGGCCTATTTTGGCCAAACTTTTATAAATCTAATGTTTGTGTTCATTAGTTGTTTTCTTTTGTTTTCGTAATTCTTCAATATTGTTATTGTTCTTGCATTAAGGGATACTTCATATCTTGGTATCCCAACAAGTGGTATCAAAGAAAGGCTATTCGAGAGGAGAGGAATCTAAAGAGCTTGGATGATCCTTGGAGGGTCTCTGACAATTTCTAAGGAGGTTTCCAAAAGATGTCTATATTGTAGTTCTTGTTGGTATGAATGACTGACAAGTTTGAAGTGGAAGAAGTACGAGGTACTTGATGTCCAATGAAAAAACTAAGAGGTCAGATTGTAAACAAGAAGATAAAACATATTTGTAAGAGGTAAACAACATCATGAGAAAGAATGTAGAGAAATAAGAGTTATAAAGTCTATGTTAAAGACCATAGAAAAAGTGAAATGCTTATGGTGTTAAGAGGAATGACACTTCAAAAGAGACTACCTAAAACTAAAGAGTCATACTAGAAAATGTTAAGCTTGGAAGGAAAGAGATGGATAATTGTTGGTGAGCAATGTACTTTTGTTGTTATGGAAGGAGTAAATAAAATAATGTGTATTATCTATAAGGTAACTCACAAATATATTTAGTTATTATCTCCGAGCTCACTCAATATATATCAAAGTTCTGGCATCTAATTGCTTAACTTCAAAGGCTTTCAAGAATTGGATAAGAAAGAGGTTATTGGTACAAAAACATTCATTCATGGTAATGCAAGGGAAGCTGGATCCAATGGAAAAATCATTTTTTTTATTGGATTTTCAGAGAATGTCAAAAGGTATAAAGTTTGGCTAAAAGAAGGTGTAGATAATGTTATACTAGGTCAAGATGTGAAGTTTAACTAAGTTGTAGCACACACAAAATGGAGACACAAGTAGTGATTTAAGAGGAATCACAACTAAGGGTGGAGATATCTCATTAGAAAGGAACACTACCAATGGAGAATTGTCATAGGACCATTGAGATTTTCTTCTAATGTTGGGTAGGAGGATGACCTTAGTAAAGAGGTATCATTTGTCATGGATGAAGGAAAAAATGGTACAGAACAAGTGATATCAAAAATGTGTTTATTGATGATAAGATTTCATTGAGGTTGCATGTGATTAAGGATTGTCATATTTCTAGTTAATATACATAATATGAATGAAAAATAAAGAAGATAGAGACTAATGGAAGACACTTATAAGTTTAGGTAGAGACATCTTGAGAGAAACTCTCAAACGAACTAAGAAAAAATTATTGCATAAGAGCTTGAGTGAGATTCCTAGTCATGCAAAATAGGCTAGATAGGAGACTTGGTCAATTCAAAGATCATAATTTGGTTACTTCTTTTGTTGTATCTTAATTTTACATGCATTGAAGAACATAGTTTAGATGAATGAGATAATTTATTTATCATCTTATTGAGGAGAGGATTGATACTTTATGTGATATTCCTAGTAATGAATAATGGTCTAGATGAGAGACTCGACCAAGTCAAAGACAAATGAGATCATTGAATTGCACTAGTAAAAATAAGGGTAGCTAACAATAATAGTGATTGGTGTAAAGACACTTATAAGTTTAGGTAGATACATCTTGAGAGAAACTATCAAACAAACTAAGAAAAAAATCATTGCATAAGACCTTGAGTGAGAATTCTAGTCATGCAAAATGGGCTAGATGGGAGACTCGGTCAATTCAAAGATCATAATTTGGTTACTTCTTTTGTTGTATCTTAATTTTACATGCATTGAAGATCATAGTTTAAATGAATGATATGATTGATTTATCATCTTATTGAGGAGATGATTGAGACCTTATGTGATATTCTTAGTAATGAATAATGGGCTAGATGAGAGACTCGACCAATTAAAAGGCAAATGAGATCATTGAATTGCACTTGTAAAAATAGGGGTAATAGCTAGCAATAATAGTGATGGATGTAAAGACCAATCTCTATTATCAAGATAGTAACGATTGGTTATAATTCAAAATATGACTGATAATCTCCTTCAACTTGATTGGAACCATGGAAGAGATTTCCTCCGTATAGAACTACGTACTTCTCCTCGCCTTTGTAGCTGGCAATGATTTGTCTTTGATCGTTAATAAGAATATTAATTAAATTATATTTCTTCTAATCAGTCATCCATCCTCTAATTAATTACACCGCATATGCCCCTTATTTAATCTGTTTCATTCATTCCTAATCCAATTCATCCTAATTTTGACATATTAAAACATACGACATAGGAAAATAAGAGAAATTTAAAGATAAAGAATAAGAGGAACGTTTATTTGGAATTCTAATCGAGGAATAAGTTGGAATCAATTGTAAGAAATCATTATCTATTTACAGTTCGACTATATATATATATATATTTATTTATTTTGATAGATTGGATTTGATACATAAAATCATTTTGTTTAAAAATGATGTTGATAGAAAATATGGATCAAGAATACATTTTTAGTTGTTAAATTGATTTGAAATATATGAAATGATAATGATGTTGAAATCGAGATAATGGTATAACTGTTTTATTACTATGGACATGATTCTATACTAGCTTATTTGATAATGGATACCTATGCATTTAGTGTTAGGTTATGAGTCAACGTGGGACATATAAGTCTCGGCTGATAGTTATGAGTCAGCGTGGGACATTTAAGTCTCAGTTGATGGTTATGAGTCGGTGGGGGACATCTAAGTCTCAATTGATGGATATGATTCAACGCATGATATTTAAGTCTTGGTTGATGATTTATAAGTTATCATTATAATGCAGTCTTTATCATTGTCTACAAAGCTATATATATGAAAACTATTATGTTATGAGCTGAGTTTTAAATGGTGAAATTGATTTGTTAAACTGTTATATATATGTTACTTGATCGAGTTGTAAACATGTATTGTATTTCTTACAAGGTTAGTTGAGCTCATCCCAATTGATTACCATTTCAAATAATGAACATGTGAAATTGTGAATACTATAAGGGAATTGAAAAAGACGTACTACTGAGACAATACAGTCTATATAGTATTTTTTATTATTATGAATAGGGAGTAGTTATAGATATAAGTATATAACATATATCTTATTTAAACTTTTTAACTGATCGACTACTGACTCTAACTTTGACTCTGATGATGTATGATATCGTTGAATTTTGAATCATATGATATAAACTTGCATTTTATGGATTTATATTTGATTTGAAATAGATAATTGCATGTGATGACTGCACATGCCCTTTGAAAATCCTAGGTTTGGGATGTGACAGTTTTAATGGTATGAGAGCAAAATGTTCCATATTTTTGAAAATGAATAATCATTAAGGTTTATTGAGAAGTTGGAGTTAAGAATTTTATAAAAATATTATATTCTTCTGCATATAGTGATTTAATCATTGGACTAATAAGTATGGTTAAACTAAAATGTTATAGAAATTGAGTAGGAGAATCTTGCCAATTTGGTACGTCGTGAAAGAAGTACGCAGAATGTCATTAATAGTAAACATCATACAGAAAAGAGGCAAGAGATTGAAGAGACTTCAAGAGCTATAACAGTTGAGGATATTGTTAAAACAATGGTGAGAATAGCACAACAAAAAACAATGACTAATATGTTTTCTAAATTTAAGAAGTTGACCCAACCATACATTGAAGGTAAAGATGATCCAATGGAAGCTGAAGTGTGGATATATGAATTAGAGAAAATCTATGAAATCATTAACAGTAGCGAGATAGAAAAGTAAGATTTGCGACATTTCAGTTGTAAGAAAATGTTGCAACTGGTGGAAAATAGAGAAACTAACTTACGGGCATGATATAAGTAAACTATTTTGGGAAAAGTTTACATAATCTTTTTATATTAATTATTTCCCTAAGAGTTTATGGTAGGTAAAGGAGATGGAATTCATGAACTTGAAACAGGGAAATATGAAGATAACTCAATATCAAGCCCGGTTCGTAGAATTGGCAATGTTTGCTCGAATATGGCTCAGAAACGAGAGTACTAAGGTAAGGAAATTCGAGATGGGTTTGAGTCCCCACATTCGACAGGTGATGTTTTTTCAACTAAACTCTTTCATTGATATTGTGGAGAAGTCAAGATTCATAAAAAGAGAGTTGGGCATTATGAAGAGAATAGACAAATAAATTTCAAGGAAACAAAGCAATCCAAATATTAGTGAGGGGAGTTGAATTTCATTTCAATGTGTAAGGCCACAATCTTTAGACAATACGACTCAGGGCTCAAGGAATATATTGTTGCAAAATTAACCTATTCAATTCTCACATTGTTTTAAAAATCATTGTACCGAAGAGTTTCGTTGGCTCATTGGAGCTTGTATCACATGTGGGTAATATGATCACAAAAGATTCGGTTGTTCACGACTAAGAAGATCATTTACACAACCTTATGTACATGAATAGGAGATTTGGACAAGCACTTGGAGGTCAGGAATAAGGAGGCCAAGCTAGAGTATTTTTTACCTCAGACTTCTAATGTTATAGTATCAGGTATCATGTGTCTTCTAATTATGCTCTAGTATTATTTTATTTGGGTGCTATAAATTCTTTTATGTCCCAATACTTTGTTACAAAACGTGATTGGAGTACTAAACCCCGAGATGTGAATATAAGTGTTTAAACGCCATTATGTGATAAGATAATTGCAAACTTAATTTTTAAGTCTAGGGAAAGTTCAAGTAAGAGATAATGTGATACAAATTGATCTTACAATACTAAATATGCATGGTTTTGATATTATATTAGGAATGGACTAGTTAACCACAAATTTCTCTACGGTTTATCGTCACAAAAATGAGATAGTATTCCAAATTCTTAAACGACCTACATTCTCTTTTATGAGTAAAATTATTACTCCTACAAAGATGATTTGTTCTCTAGAGGTAGAGAGTATGATAAGGAAGAGTTATGAATGCTATTTAGCAGTGTTATGAGGGTATTAAGAAGAATGAAAAATTCCTATAAGATATTCAAGTTAAAAGGAATATTCAGACGTGTTTCCAAATAATTTACAAAGATTGCTTCCTAATAGAGAAGTACAATTTGCAATTGATTTAGCACTCGAAACATCACCAATAACGAAAACTCCATATCATATGGCTCCAACAGAATTGAATCAATTAGAATAACTATTAGAGAAGGGTTACATCAGACCAAATATTTCCCCTTGGGGAGCTCTAGTTAGTTTTGTGAAGAAGAAAGACGAGACAATGCGTCTTTACATTGATTACCGAGGTAAATATCAAGAATAATACATGTTACCAAGAATTGATGATTTGTTCGACCAGTTGAAGGGAGCACAAGTTTTTAGAAAGATTGATCTTCGATTATGATATCATGAATTAAAGAATACACCTAATGATATTGCCAAGACTATATTTCGAACAAGGTATGGCTACTATGAATACGTGGTAATTCCATTTGGTTTGACTAATGATCCAGTTGCTTTTAAGAATCTTATGAATAAGGTATTCAAATCATTTTTGGATGAATTCATGATAGCATTTATTGCTTATATACTGGTGTATTCTAAAACTATGGAGGAGCACGAGAATCATCTACGAATAATACTCAAGATTTTGAGAGAAAAATAAATATATGCTAAACTCTCCAAATTTGAATTCTAGTTAAATAGAATTGCTTTTTTGGTCACATTATATCTAAAGATGGAATATCGGTAGACCCAAAGAAAGTTGAAGTGATGTTAGATTGGCCTAAACCATTTACAATTATAGAGATCCGTAGTTTCCTTGGTTTGGCAAATTATTACAAGAGATTTATTAAAGGGTTTTTTCAAATAACATCACCACTGACCAGAATAACTCAAAAATGTGTAAAAATTGAATGGTCAAAAGAATGTGAAGAATGTTTTGAGGAACTCAAAAGGAAATTGATCACGACACCAATGCTAGTTATATCATCGAAAAGTGAAGACTGTATTGTTTACTGTGATGCTTCACATAAAGGGTTCAATTGTGTTTAATACAAAATAATAATGTTATCGCTTATGCTTCTAGAAAATTAAAACCACATGAATGAAATTATTCAACCCAGGATTTGGAGCTTGCAACAATAGTATTTTCTTAAAAAAATTGGCATCATTTTCTATATGGGCCAAAAGTTGAGATTTTTACTTATTATAAGAGTTTGAAATATATCTTCACTCAAAGTGAGTTGAATATGCGTCAAAGAAGATAGTTGGATTTAATTTAGGATTATAATCATCTAGGAAAGGTTAATATTGTTACTGATGTTTTGAGTAGGAAGGCGACAAGAGAGGAACATAATTTCATTTCAAATCTGGTGATTCGTTCTATTGGAGTTGAAAGAATCAAAAGTTATCATCAAGATGACTATTTTCTTTCAAAGATTAAGAGAGAGAGAGTTGACAACAAGAGCAAGAACATAATTTCAACTTGATAAAGATGAAAGTTTATACTTCCGTAATAGATTGTGTGCACCTGTCAATGAAGTTTTTTTAATAAAGGAGATACTAGAAAAGGCACATAAATCACAATACATTGTTCATTCTGACAGTACTAAAATGTATCGGGATTTACAGGAATATTATTGGTGGAATAATATGAAAAGAGAGATAGATGAATTTGTGTCTCAATGTTTGAAATGTCAACAAGTGAAAGAAGAATATCAATGACTAGGCGTATAACTACATCCTTTAACCATTCCACAATGGAAATGGGAAGACATCTCACTGGATTTTGTCTTTGGACTACCGAAGACAAGAAATGAGTAATACAGTTGTGTGGGTGATCGTGGATAAATTAACGAAATATGCTCACTTCTTGGAAATTCCAATTGGATCCTCATTGGACAATTTAGTACAACTGTATATCAAAGAAATATTGCGGTTATATGGGATACCAACAACTATTATTTAAGATAGAGTATATTTTTTCACATTTATGGAAGAGTTTACATCGATGTTTGGGTATCAAATTAAATTTTAACACTACATTTCCTCCTCAAACAGATGGACAGTAAAAAAAGGGTCAACTAAATTATGGAGGATATGCTACAAACATGTGTTATATATTTAAGCGAGTCATGGGTTGAACATCTACCTTTGATAGAATTCGCGTATAATAACATATATCAATCAAGCATACAAATGATACCTTATGAAGCTTTGTATAGTCGTAAATGTCATTCTCCAATATGTTAGGTTGAGATAGGAGAGAAGAAACTGATTAGACAAGAGATAATAGAATAAATTGTTGATAAGATCTGTTATCCGAGAAAGACTAGTTGTTGCTCAATGCAGCCAAAAGAGTTATGTGGTTAACCGCAGACGAAAGCTAGAGTTTGGCGAGCACATATTTCTCAAAGTTTCTCCTATGTGAGGTGTGAAAAGATTTGGGAAACGTGGAAAATTAAGTCCCCGATTTGTAGGACCATTTAAAATACTAAAGAAGCCAAGGGATGTGGCATATGAACTTTCTCTACCACCACAATTCGTAGGAATACATAATGTCTTTTATGTTTCTATGCTAAGGAAGTATGTAATTCCTACTGTTCATCATGTAATAAATTATATACCATGAGCTCGAGACAAAACTAACATATGAAAAAGTTCCAATACTTCACTCAGAAATAGAAGCTACATGGAAATTAAAAGTGGGGATGAAGTCAAAGTATTCTCAATTATTTAAGGAGGTGAGTATTGTAATAATCAATTATTATACGAAGGTGAGTATTGTAATAATGAATTATTATTATAATAATAACTTAATATATTAAGTGAAAAAAGCAGCATGTTGTGCAAGTGGTTTGTTTTAAAACATACACATGTACAAATGCATGTTAATAAAAATATTAATTAAATAATATTCTTTCTAATTAGTCTCCATTCTTTAATTAGACTCCCTCTCCCTTATTTATTTATATATATATATATATATATAATTATAATGATGGTTAATTTTTAAAGTGTCCAGATTACCTATATATGTGAGAGTAAATGAATATTTTTGTCGGATGGTGGATTGATCCGTTCATAAATTTAAAACGGTTAAAAATAAATTTTAAAATGTTATATGTACATTTCGAACTCGCAATCTAATAAAACAAATACAATATTTTAACCAACTAGACTAATAAGACTTTATATTTTAAATTCAACACCAAATTTGATGAACGTGTGATGTTTTAACAATATATATAAGTTCAACTCTTTAACTAACTAATATATATATATATAATAATGTTTAATTTTCAAAGTGTCTGAATTGCCGGATCGAAAGATGTGGTTAATTTGGATATATATGTGAGAGTAAATGGATACTTGGATTAGATTGTGGGTTGACCCGCCCATAAATTTAAAACGGTTAAAAATAAAATTAAAAATGCTATATGTATATTTTGAACTCGCAACCTAACAAAAACAAGTACAACTCTTTAACCAAATAGGCTAATAAGACTTTATATTTTTAATTCATCACCAAATTTGATGAACGTGAGACGTTTTAATAATGTAAGTTCAACTTTTTAACTAACTAATCTATATATATAATGATGTTTAATTTTTAAAGTGTCTGGATTGCTGAGTGGGAGGTTGAGGATAAAACATGTTTGGTGCCTCGTATAAGTTATATATATATAATTATATATATAATGATACTTAATTTTCAAAATGTTCAGATTACCGGTTCGAGAGTTGTGGTTAATTTGGATATATATGTACGTGAAAATAAATTTAAAATGTTATCACATTTTTATCGTAATTTATTTTTTCTCGATTTTATATTATTACTCGTGCAAATTCTTGGACTACATGCTAGTTTAATCAATTTCATTCTTTTTAATTCAATTCATCCTAATTTCTACATATTAAAACAGACAACAAATAAGATAAATTTAAAGATATGGATAAGAGGAAGATTTATTTGGAACTCTGATCGAGAATAATCTGAGATCAATGGTAAGAAATTCTTATCTATTTACACCAAATATATATATATATATTGATAGAAAATATTAATTAAAAATAAATGTTTAGTTGTTAAATTGATTTGAAAAATATGATACGATAATGATGTTGAAATCGAGATAATGGTATAACTATTTTTATTACTCTAGACATGATTATGTGCTAGTTTATTTGATAATGGATACCTATGCATTTAGTGTTAGGTTATGAGTCAGAGCGAGACATATAAGTCTCGGATGATAGTTATGAGTTAGCGTGAGACATTTAAGTTTTCGTTGATGGTTATGAGTCAGCACGGGACATCTAAGTCTTTATTGATGGATATGATTCAACGCATGACATTTAAGTCTTGCTTGATGATTTATGAGTTATCATTATAACGTAGTCTTTATCATTGTCTACAAAATTATATATATGAAAAATTTTATGTTATGAGATGAGTTTTAAATGATGAAATTGATTTGTTAAACTGCTATATATATATATATATTACTTGATCCAGCTATAAAGATGTATTATATTTTTTACTAGGCTAGTTGAGCTCATCCCAATT
Source organism: Impatiens glandulifera (assembly GCF_907164915.1). Taxonomy (NCBI): domain Eukaryota; kingdom Viridiplantae; phylum Streptophyta; class Magnoliopsida; order Ericales; family Balsaminaceae; genus Impatiens; species Impatiens glandulifera. The sequence goes on along the minus strand of NC_061862.1, from coordinate 138,500,496 downwards.
AATTACCATTTCAGATAAAGAAAATGTGAAACCATGAATACTATAAGAGAAGAAAAAAAGACATACTACTAAGACAATACCGTGTATATATATAATTTGTTATGATTATAAATAGGCAGTACTAATAGATATAAGTATATAACAAATATGTTATTTAACTTTTTGAACTGAATGACTGCAGACTCTGATGATGTATGATATTGTAGAATTTTGAATTATATGATAAAACCTTGCCTGTTATGAATTTATATTTAGTTTTAAGTAGATAACATGCTGTGACTGCACGTGCCCTTTGAAAATCTGGGTTTGGGGCGTGACAAAATCAACTTGAAAGGCCAGTACCTGGTATCAATTTTTACCAACGTATCACTAAACTCCTACCTATCTATCTGATTTGAAAAATCATGCTCGTGGAATTACACATTAATAGAATTAAAGTTGAGCAGAATTATCGAAAACAGTGTTGATGGAGTTTATAGCAGCATGATTCTTAGCCCCATCACGATCAAACGCTCTGTATTCGTGAATGAAAAGTAAGGAGTGGTTTTGTTGTTCTAATCGTTGACAATGATTTCTTCGACATATTCATGATGCCACACTCGAACATAGGAACATAGGAGTAAGTTGTACCTAGACATAGTCCTTTCTATCTAATGTCATTATAAGTTTCTATTTTATATGCAAGCAGGAACCGAAAAAACAATGTCATCAAAATTCGAAATGACCTGATCCTTGGGCTTAGAGCCACCTTTCAAGATGATGAACAGGAGAATCTTGGAATAAGTAATAAAGAAGCTCTTGAGAATGGACTGGGAAATCTTGGGTTTTGTGAAATCAAAAGATCAAGTGCAGAAGAAGACAATCTGGTCTTGAATAAGGCAGTGAGCCTTATTTCTGAAGTAGGGCGAATTAAAACGATAACAAACATGAATCCAGTAGTGAAGAGGTTCAAAGTCAGAAAAGACCTACTAAAGCAGAACAAGATGAAAATCGAAGACAAAGCAGAAAGATTCTGGATCCAGAAGGTACTAAATCTATCACGGGAGAAGATGAGATCTACATGAGGCAACCCTCACTCAATGGCAATAGTATTCCATGTAATCAAACTGTAGCCATTGAGGATAGTGAGGCAAGTGATTCTTATGATTTCTCTGATGAAGAGGTCCAGGACAGTCTAGAAAGTCAGGAACCCAACACTTATATTCATTCATGAATATAGTGACATGGAACATAAGGGGACTCAATGACCCTATAAAATGTAAAGAAATCAGGAGGATCATTGAGAATCAGAAGATCACTATTATGGGTATTCTTGAGACAAAAGTCAAAAGTCGGAACGTTGAGAAGGTTAGCAAACTGTGTATTGATAGTAGCTGGGAAATCATTCACAACTCAAATGACAAAACGGGCAGAATCTGGGTTATTTGGGATAACAAAGTTGTTGAGGTGATGACTCTCTTTTCGAATGATCAAGCAATCCTGGTGGAGGTCAAAGACAGAATCACAAGAATCGTGTTTAATCTTTCTATTGTCTATGGTAGCAACTCAAGCACTGACAGAAGACTCCTCTGGAATTGTCTTAGAAACTGGATCGGTATTGATAAATCTTGGGCTGTCCTCGGTGATTATAACGTAACTAGAAACGAATCTGATCGTAGCCCAGAATCTGAAATTACTCGGGATATGATTGACTTTAATGACTGCATCAGAGATATTGGTTGTATCGAGCCTACCAATTCTGGGAACTTCTTCACTTGGTCTTCTACGAGAGGGAATGAGCAAATTAGAAAAAGTAGAATTGACAGATGTCTGGTAAATGAGAACTGGATTGACCAATTTCTGAGAAGTCAACTTCATATTTTGAATCCGGGTATATCTGATCACTGCCCGATTAAATTGTTCTGGGAAAAGGAAGAAATGTTCAAAAGGCCCTTTAAAATTTTCAATTTCTGGATGGATAATGATAAATTCAAGGGTATTCTCGAAAGTGTATGGTCAACAGATGTCAGAGGTTCCATCATGTACAGAGTTTCTGAGAAGCTTAAGCTCCGGAAGAATCATCTCCAAAGCTTTGACAAGAAGAAGTTCAGCAATATCTCCAATAGAGTTCTAGCTGCTAGAGAAGAACTGGAAGAGGTTCAGAAAAAGTTATTAAGGGATGATAGTGATGAACAACTCAATGAAACAGAAAGATATGCGCTTGAAAACTTCAGGAAGCTGAGTCTACTTGAAGAGAATTTTGTTAGACAGAAATCAAGATAGAGCTGACTTTCGTTGGGTGATAAAAACACATCTTTCTTCTACAGAAAATGCAAGGCTAGAAACATTAGAAATAATGTGTACAGGCTGAAGAATGATGATGGTGAATATGTTCAGGGTCAAAAGGGTGTCCAAGATCTGGCTATTGATTTCTATAAGCAGCTTATGGGTACAAGAAAGCAGCATCAAAGTCACCTGAATACCTTGTATCAAATTATTGATAGGAAAATCTCTACAGAAGATAGTCGCGAGTTTATACGGGTGGTCACAAAGGTTGAGGTTAAGGAAGCTCTGTTTAGTATTGATGGGAATAAAAGCCCGGGTCCTGATGGGTTTAATGCACAATTCTTCAAAGATAATTGGTCGGTTGTGGGTAAAGATGTTACTGATGGGGTTCTGGAGTTTTTCAAAAACAGGAAGATATTAAAGCAATGGAATACAGCGGTCCTAACCTTGATCCTCAAAACTGCGGTACCTGAGAAAGTACAAGATTTCAGACCAATTTCCTACTGCAATGTGATTTATAAAATAATTTCAAAAATCATTTCTAAACGTTTTAAAAATGTAATAGGAAAAATAATAAATCTTAATCAATCTGCATTCATCCCCGGTAGGACAATCTCTCATAATATTCTTCTCATGCAGAGCCTAATTAAAGGCTACGGGAAAAAAAATATCCCCGAGAGTGACTTTCAAAATAGATATCAAGAAAGCTTTCGACTCTTTTAGATGGGAAGTCATTCGAGACTTTCTAGTTGTTTCTACTTTTCCTATGATTTTTATCGATTTGATTATGCAATGCGTTTTATCATCCTGCTTTGTTGTTAGCGTCAATGGAGTCCACAGAGGCTATTTCAAGGGTGAAAACGGGGTAAGGCAAGGGGACCATCTCTCTTCTTACCTTTTCGTAGCTATCATGGCGATCTTTGAGAGCATCTTCGCGATGTTCCGAAAGAATCGTCCATACATCTTTCACCCATTCTGTGAGGTAGAGGAAGTAACACATTTATGCTTTGCTGACGATTTGTTCATTCTAGCGCACGCAGACGTTGATTCCATTAAAACTATTAAGGCTACACTAACGTTCTTTTCTGAGGTAACAGGTTTAACTATTAATGAAAGAAAAAGTGTGGCATTTTATGGAGGCGTGAAGGACGAAACAAAGTAGGACATCTTCAACATCATGGGCATCAAGGAAGGCAGCTTTCCCATAAGGTACTTAGGAATTCCGTTAACTGCGAAGCAGATCGAGATCTCACACTACAAGCCGTTAATTGAAAAGGTAAAAAACACGATATCTGGCTGGGCAGCGAAAAAACTTTCTTATGTAGGGAGGATCGAACTTATCAAATCCGTGGTTATGGATATAGTTGGCTATTGGGCGCAGCAAATGGTCATTCCGAAGAAGGTAATGAAGGAACTCGACACGCTGATGAGAAACTTTATCTGGGGTTGTAGTGGAAGAGGAGGAAAGAAAGTCAAATGGACCGCTCTCTGCAAACCGAAGGACGAGGGAGGCATCGACTTGAAGAACTGTATTGAGTGGAACAAGGCTCTAGCCTTCAAGCATCTGTGGGCTTTGGAGCGCAATCATGAGTCACTATGGATCAAATGGGTGCATACGAGGTTTATGAAACACGAAACCAGCATCTGGACCTACAAATTTCACGAAGGTATGAGCTGGTCTCTAAAAAAGATTCTTAAACTAAGAAGTGATATTGCAGATCTTTATGATATCCGACTAGGGGACGGGAAAGGCACTCTATTCTAGCACGACCCTTGGTTTGAAAACAAGCCTATCATCGACAAGGAGGAGTTTCAAAATACTCGTATCAGAAGAGACTGCGCAAAAGCGAAAATCAGAGACATCAAAGACGGGAATTGGAACTTGCTCTTGAGAAGAATTCCAGAAGGAAAGAGGATATTTGATCATATAAGTAACATACAACTACACGACAGACCGGATATTCATGAATGGAAAGCTGAGGACAATGGGAAGCTGGTATTGAAGAAAATATGGGAGGTAATCTGGGAAAAAGCGCAGAAAGTAGAATGGGCTCCTCTTGTATGGTCAACGAAGATTATCCCTCGACACCAGTTCATCTTATGGCTCGCCTTCTGGGAAAGACTCAGCACTCGTGATCGTATCAGTAAGTATATGAGCATCCCGGACGCGAGCTGTCTTCTATGCATAGAAAATGAAGAAACCATAGATCACCTATTCGGCTGTATTGCTTCGGAGCTTTGGGACAGATTCTTTAAAAGTCTGGAGCTGAGCAGTTTCCCGAGCGAATGGAATGAAATCAAAGAAGCAGCACTACTCAAAGCCAAGGGAAATAGATTTGCAACAAGTGTGTTCAAGTGCGGCTTTGGAGCAGTGGTGTATAACACTTGGCAAGAACGGAATGCAAGGGTATATGACAGAACTCGCAGGAGCATTGACGAGTTATGGAAAGATATTGTATCGGATTGCAGCGCCCTCGCGGGAACGTGGAGAAGAATTCCAAGCACGGAGCAGAACTGGAATATCTGCAGGAACTGGAATTTACCGTTTTTTAAACCCACTAGAATTGAAAGCATTGTAAACAGATAATTCATTTACGTTTTTAGCTTTTTAGCTTTTATTCAGAATGTTACTGACTTCAAAATTATTCTAGGCCTGTCTAGAATGATCTCTTAAACTCGTGGTTTTTTTTCCCATTTTTGGGAATTTTTAATGAAATGACGCTAAGTCGTTTTTCCCCAAAAGTCTCTATTTTATGGTGTTATTGATGTTTTTGTTAGAAGCAATGCTGGGTTAGAGCAACCCATTTAAAAAACATAGATTTTAATCAAATTCACTTGTTTTTAAACATAAAAGGTTTAATGTAGTGATTGAAAATGTAAGTTGAGAATTTTTATTTTGTCACATGTTCAAATCTCACTAAATAATTTTTTTATAATTAAAATAAGAACGTCAAATTTATTTTTTCACGTTTTCTTACTTTGGGGCAGAGACAACCCAAATATCAGGACAAACCCTATAAGCCCGGAAAGCTCATGGGCTAGGGCAGACCCACCCCTGGGCAGCCCAATTCTTATTTAAAAAAAAATTACCGTGATATTTTAAACAGTAACTTTTTTAACTTTTCTTTTTCTTTTCAAGCATGACTATCACAATCTAAATATTTTATATTATTCTTTCATAATTTCTTAATTTAATATATTTTTTAAAAAAATTTATAAACTACTTAAATTAATATATATTCTTATAAATTATATAAACTTCTTATACTTATAAATTCTACATAATATACTTTAACTTTATTAATTTTTTTCTAATTTTTTAATTAATTCTTAAATTTTCTAAGGTTATTTTTTTAATCATCTTTTAATTTATATACTTAAATATTTTATTATAACTATATTGATTTTTTAAATTAGGTATTTAATAAATTAGTAATTAATATATTGTTGTTAATACTTAATGTTTATGATAGATTTTAGTTATTTAGTATCAATCCAAGGAAATTAGAAATTTAGTTTTAAAATACTTTATCTCCGTTACTTAGAAACTAGTAATTAATATGATAGTTATTAGATTATAAGTTTATAAATTAGGATTTAAAATTATGTTATATATAAATAATGTCACAACATGTATGTTGAATTACTATCTGTTAATTTTTATAAAAAAAAATAATTATTTTAATATATGTATTTTTTGAGTTACATTTTGATAGAATATTTATAAAAGGGATTTCTGTCATGCGAAATTGATTTTATAACCATCTAGATATTTAATAAAATAATTTTAATCTTATTAAATTTGTTTCTTATTTCATATGGCATATTCTTTATTTATGTTAAGATGATAAGGCTACAACAAAGAAAGGGATTCACTAGAATAAATAAGAATGAATAATTAAGGACAAATTAGTAACCTAATGTTTAGAGATTTATTTTGATTTGAATATAATATCCTTGTCATTAACTTTAGCTTACTATTTATCTAGGTTAAGAGAGATCATTAAGTTTTAAATATCTTTAAACTTATTAATTTAACACCACAAAATTAAAAAGGGACATTAGTTTAAATTTTGCTCTTTTTTTTCACCTTATATTCTCAGTTCACATTAGATTTTTATTTTTTAATTTTTTTAAATCACAATAATTTAAAATATAAATAAATGTTTTATATAAAAATTATTAGGTTTCTTTGAAATTACTGATTTTTAATACAATTAAAAATAATAAGTTGCATTATAATCTATCCCATTCTTTTTTACTACAACTTAAAAGACATGTCAGCTTTAAAATGGTTATCCCCATCCTCCCTAACATCCTAAATTCGAGACCGTCAGCGATAACTTTTCAATCTAGTTAAAATTGTTACGGTATTTGCGGACTATATGATTAACCCGCAGAGATTAATTGCACTCCAAAAAAATAAACGGAACTCATCGTTTGAAAAAAACAAAAAGAACCTTTTGTTTTATTACATTTTCAGTTTTCATTGGACGTGTTGCTTATTATTATAAACTCCTGAGAAAATAGATTATATGGGAAAATAACCGAAAATCTGTTATCTCATCAAGTGGTGGACATTTATTAAAAGATAATAGACAAATATTTGAATAAAAAGTTTCACAACTCACAAAAATAAAATATTTAAAAAATAAAATTTTGCAATGGATGATAAATTTTAATTTATTAGCATTTAGTGATATTTAGTTTCTGGGCTAGAGTTTCTTTGTTCACTAACAAATGTTGGATTCTCCAAATGTTTATAATTTGATGCTGTACCAACTTTGAAGTGAGACAATTTGCAGTTCACTTACATGCATACTGTGTGATCTTCGTGTGTATAACTTATAAGACAACTTGCATCCTAGTGAAAATACTGCAGCTTTAATGAATTATAATTAGATCCTAAAGAAATGCAAAAATGCTTTGAAAAGTTCATATATTGGCATATCATATAAAAACAAACAAAAAGAAATGCAAGAAATAAAAATCTGCAATATTCATTCAACTTTTCAGAAACTTGGATCCCTCAAAACCAGCATCATGAGCCTCAGAAATGATGGGATTGCATACACTTTCCAACTCCCTAAGCTTGACCTGAAACACATCAGCTTTGTTAGTAACCTGATTGTTGTCCAGCCAGATAAATGCCTCATCTATTGTCTTCTCTATCTTCCATTTGTCATCAAATGTTAATTTCTTGACATTTTTCTTCATGTCGTAAGCATAGTACTCCACAGCAATCCTGGCCTCAGCTCCTCTTTTGTGCTCCTCATCCTCTATTCTGTACTTCATTGCCTCTTGCATCATCTTTTCTATCTCTTCAGTCGTTAATCTCCCTTTTTCATTAATTATTGTCATCTCATTCTTCTCACCAGTTGCATTCACCTTTGCTGAAACATTTAATATTCCATTTGCGTCTATCTCGAAACATACAGTGATATCACCAACACCCCTTGGTGCCGGGGGAATTCCAGACAGCGTAAATTCTCCAAGCAAGTTATTGTCTTTTGTCATTGCTCTCTCCCCCTCGAACACATTAATCAAAATACTTGATTGGTTCTCATAGCGTGTAAAGAAGACCTTCTCTGTTTTTGCGGGAATCGTAGTGTTCCTAGGAATCAAGACAGTCATGATTTTACCATTTGTCTCAATTCCAAGAGACAGGGGAGTGACGTCGAGAAGTACTAGATCTTGAATTTTATGGTTTCCCTCCCCACATAAAATGGCAGCTTGAACTGCAGCGCCATAAGCAACAGCCTCATCAGGGTTGATGCTCTGACAAAATTCCTTGTCATCGAAGAAATCCTTAAGAAGCTTTTGCACTTTGGGAATTCTAGTAGACCCACCAACAAGAACAACATCATGGACATTGTTTTTCTCTATCTTGGCATCATTCAAGCATTTTTCAACCGTCTCCATACACTTAGTAAATAAATCCATGTTCATCTCTTCAAACTTAGCTCTAGATAATTTGAAATAAAAGTCAACACCATCCAAGAGAGAATCAATCTCTATAGTAGTGTGAGTAGTATATGAAAGAGTCCTTTTCGTCTTCTCGCATGCCATTCTCAGTCTACTCAGGGCACGGGGGTTGCCACTTATGTCCTTATTTTTTTTTCTCTTGAATTCCTCCACACAATGATTCACCATTCTGTTATCGAAGTCCTCACCTCCCAAATGGGTATCACCAGCCGTGGCCTTCACTTTAAAGGCATACCCATCAATGGTCAAAACAGAGACATCAAATGTCCCTCCTCCAAGGTCGAAAATGAGGATATTCGTCTCTCCGACACTGGTTTCTCTCCTATCTAAACCATAGGCAATGGCAGCAGCAGTGGGTTCAATGATGATGCGCATCACGTTCAGACCAGAAATTGCACCCGCATCTTTGGTGGCTTGTCTTTGGGAGTCGTTGAAGTAAGCCGGGACTGTAATGACAGCGTTTTTCACAGGTGATCCCAAAAAGGTCTCGGCAACCTCCTTCATCTTGATTAGAACCATGGAAGATATTTCCTCTGCATAGAACTGCTTCTCCTCACCTTTGTAGCTGACAACGATCACTGGTTTGTCTTCTGGCCCAGAAATCACCTTGAATGGCCAGTGTTTGGTGTCACTTTGCACCAACGGATCACTAAACTTCCTACCAATCAATCTCTTTGCATCTAAACAATAACATGTTATTAAGGGAAATTATATATATAAAACTAATTCCAGTATAAAAAAGAAGAAAGAAGAATAGAACTTAAGCAGAAACATACCAAAAACAGTATTGATGGAGTTGTTAGCAACCTGATTCTTAGCCCCGTCCCCAATGAAGCGCTCTGTATCAGTGAATGCAACACAGGAAGGAGTGGTTCTGTTGCCCTGATCGTTGACTATGATTACAACACGGTCGTGCTGCCATACTCCAACACATGAATATGTTGTACCCAGATCGATTCCAATAGCTGGTCCTTTCCATCTCCCTGCCATTACCAAATGAGTCTCTAACAAACTTTCACGTCTATAATTTATGATTTGTTTTGTATATGCTTAGACTTATAGTAGCTGATTCTTATGGTTTGTTTAATGAGGGAAAAGTTTATCTTTATCTGCTAGTTTTTAGTGTCTCTTCGGTTACTGGGTAACATCATATTTCGAAGTTAAACAGCCTCTATCTCTCAAAGTTCTCCGTGTAAGTGGTATTAATTAAATATAGCACATTAATGCTCAAAAACTGATATCATACTATTTAATTAGTGTTTAAAATAGACAGGGACAAAATATCCGAATTACCTAGAAATACACAATAACATGGAGATAAGGGAATTGGATGTAGGAAATACACAATAACATGGTCTTGGGATGGACATCCTTTGAAAGTTTAATTTTTTCATCATAAGTAATGTTTCGTATATAATCTATACTCCATCTCTACTACATAACATGTCATCTTATTTCAATATTTATCAAAGATTAGAGCTATTTATTGCCCTCATTATCCAAACAATATTTGGAGGAAATGGAGATCCATGCATGTAATATGCTCATTTGTTTTTTCAAACAAAGAATCTTTAGATGAAATTGACTCAACTTATATTTTTCTTATTCTTAAAATTAAATTTTCAAGTTTCAAATTTTACAATACAACCAAATTAATCAATTTGTTTTTTGGTCTAAACTCTATCAATTTTATGATGTCTTTTATCTCCCAAAACCAAGAGGCTTTTCTTAAAAGCCTCCCTATTGCATATAACACTAATTAATTAACCTAAGAAATGTATTTCACTTACACAAATCAAATAATAAAACTAAATCTCAACATGACAAAAGCCTTTGCAAATTTGAATGAAATTTCACTGAAAAAGTTTATCAAACTTTTTAATCAAATGCATCTCAACATTTTCAAGTCAAATCCTTATCTGCGGCTTTTTAAGCCATCAAAAGTATCAGGTAAGGCAACCCATTATCCTCACATATTTTCTTGTTGATATGAAATTTTTGTAAGTTTATGCGAAATGGAGCACAAAATAAATAATCTCAATTTCTAAAATAGGGTTTTCATGCTCACATCTTCTTTGTGAATGATATTTTCACTTTTGAAAAAGTAATTAACATTAATGCTTAGGTCTAAAAAATCTTTGAAACTTTTGAGCATTCTAAGGAAATTAATTAGCAAATATAAGAGTAGAATTATCTATTCTAGTCACTCACATTTCATCAAACTATCTCAGAAACACTCAACATTCAAAACTGAACTAAAGCCAAATATACTTCAGACTTCATATTTTCTTTTGAAAAAACAAATAAAAGTCATGATGAGACTTTATTATTAATAAATGACTCAATAACTTCCAAGTTGGAAAGCTAGTTTACTTTCTTCACAGCTCCTATAATTTTTGTGATAAATATGCTTCATGTCATTCTTTCACTACTTTATGCCATCAATCAATACTTCCAAAAATAATTGACTCACTATTTAGGAATTATAGGTGGAATTTCGAGCAAAACATCACTATTTAAACTAACGGGAGTCCGTCTTCAAGGGGACACTGAAGCAAAACAACAAATATGTTAGCCTTCATGTAAACTTAGAAAATAATGTTAATTCATGAAACTTGTGCCAAAATATAAAAACCTCACTATGGGTTGACATTTTTTTTAAGTTCAAAATATAATATAAATTTTAATCGTTTAAGCATACCTCCAAAACCAATACAAAAATATGAATATTCACTTAGTCATCAAACACACTCAAAACACAACGAGATTAACCATTTAAAAGAAAAAATGAAAACATAAACAAAAAATATGTTAGCCTTAATGTAAACTTAGAAAATAATGTTAATTCATGAAACTTGTGCCAAAATATAAAAACCTCACTATGGGTTGACATTTTTTTTAAGTTCATGCAATATAATATAAATTTTAATCGTTTAAGCATAACTCCAAAACCAATACAAAAATATGAGTATTCACTTAGTCATCAAACACACTCAAAACACAACGAGATTAACCATTTAAAAGAAAAAAATGAAAACATAAACAAAAAATGTTCACCAACGAACAAACAAAAACATAAATCTAACATTAACAAACTCAGAGATCTTCAAGAAGATTAATGAGTTCACTGACCGTCTACACAGGTTTTCCAAAAGAAATCTCTCATATCGTCATAATAATAACGTTATGAAGTAAACGTATTGGTCGATCGCGATCACTGAACGTCATACAGTTCCTTTCGAGCCAAATAGTCTACCAAAAAATAATCGAGATAGAGATCCATCGACTCAATCCAACCGAGCTCATGATTTATATCCATACATTCCAATAACCGACGTTTGACTCAGGCATCACGCACTCAATATCAATCATATTTCAAAGTATGCTCCAAATCGCAATCATTCATTTGCAATTTAGAAGCAAGTAAGATGTCGTCTCCACCTCTTCGCAGCACATGTTACAACGATTAACCATAATTTATCGTTATATTAGAAATTTATTGCTCTCATAAAGTACATATCTTAATATTAGAATTTTTTTTTATGTTTAGTTCAAACCAAAACAAAACCAATTAATCCAATACATGGAAAGATCTCATTTGTATAAAAAAATAAACTCATCATTTAATTTGTTTCCCACTAGGAATGATAATAAAATTAATATGAATGAATCATTCCATTTCTTCACATTCCTTATGTCACTTAACAAATATATATATATATAAAATGATAATTAATTTTTAAAGTGTCCAAATTGTCAGGTCGAGAGCTATAGTTAGGGATGGCAATGGGCGGTTCGGTTCGAGGATTGACAATACCATCCCCGCCCCAAATTTACCCACCCCGTCCCGATTCCCGCCCCGATTCCCAACTTGGTTTTTAAATATAAACCATCCCCGCCCCGATCAGGGACGTGGTTTCCTGCGGTGCACGAAACCGAATAACAAAAGTTGTGAAAGAAAAAGACGAAGATAAAAGAAATTATACCCGAAGAGAAAAGTTGTGATACAATATTGTTTATATTAATTAGTAAGAAAATAGTAAAATAATATACAAAATAGTATTTGCAAAGAGTTGAACTAATGTAACTAAAATTATAATAAATCTAGAGAGAGAAAATATAATGAGAAAATATAATGAAGAATATGAAGAGTTAAAAATAAGGGATAATTTAAGATAGCGCGTAAAGGGTGTAAAAGTAAGGAAGATAAATAGTTTTTTAATGAAATAGAGAAAAGTAATGATTACATTAAATAATGATTTTATTAAGTAATATATTTTCTTTAAATAAATATAATTATATATTATCGGTTTGGGAATCGGTTTGGTGCATGTAAATACCATCCCCGCCCCGAACCCCGGTCAACATATTTCGGGGGCATCAAATGACATCCTCTTAAGCATGCTTTTCACAAGCATGTTAAAGTTGTTAGATTCTTTAGTCTAAATCTTTAATCCTTAAGTCTATAATCTATATACTCTATGTCGATAAATTCAGATAAACTGTAATTGCAGAAACGTACCTGGATCTTGAATGAAGAACGGTTCATTAAGCCGTTCTTCGTTCTTCGTTATTCTCTTCTTCTTGATCTTGGATCTGGACCTGAATCTGAATGTGGATCTTCTCGTTCTGGATCTGGACCTCGATCGGAATGTTTGATGTGGGTGGGGTTTAAGTCTTCCAACCCTATATTGTTAGCCCTTTTTAATATTCTTGAGAGATGAATAATCAACCTTATTGTTCGATGAGAGAAATAAATCGGTAGGCTATCTATATGGGTTGGGGACCTAGCCCTAATATACCCATTTATTATTCGGCCCATCAACGAAATAATGAATGGTATTTCTGCTTCTACACAAATATGTCTCCATACTTATTATAGATGTCTAAATAAGCCCATAACCTTTATACTTTAATAGATCACTTTATTTGGGCTTTAATCTTTATTATGATAACAACTAATATACAATTATTAAATAATATATGTACCCAAATATTGGAAATAATTCCAACAATCTCCCACTTGGGTCATATAATATTTCCTTCAATTGTATATTATAACCTTAAGAACTCAAAATATTGTTATCATTACAAATACATATATATCAATCTCGTCCATCAATTATAACAACATAGGATTAAAGCGGTTTTTGTTACATTAATTCGTAACTAAACCCTCAATAGTCACATATGTCAATACAATCAAATGACATAGATTAAACATGGGTGTGTAGTGTGGATTAACATGTAGTGTGATCTTTAACATGTCTAATACCAACTGGTCCTCCTTTATTCCTTATAGAGATCAATCTGAATAACTTTAAAATTTTGATTTTCTTTAAAAACTAAATCTTTAATTTCTTTAGAAACTAATTCTTTAATGTGCACATAAATTCCAAATTGTATCTATACAAGCATCACAATACAAACTCCCACTAAAACTATATATCATCTAAATATGTAATATCCATATGAACAATATGTTCATGAAAGACCTCGGATAACAAATATTTAGAGAACGGATCCGTAATTTTAGAGTTTGTCCAAATATGCTCAATAAACTCATTCTGAATTCTTTATTTTCCAAATAGTTCGACTTAGTCAAACTCATATTACTATTAAAGTAAAAGAACTGCAAATTATTGTCACGTAATAACTTTAGTGGTCTTTCTATATCATCCATAATTTGCAACCTCGTGACAAAATTTTGTAGTCAAATTCTTTAATTGAATGTCACAAAACACCTAATAAATTCTGCCATCATGTCGAAATAATTCTAGTGTCTGCTTAACACCCTTACAAGAATTAATTCTTTAAACTAATAATTAAACAAAAGGTATGTGGCACGAATTTCCGACTGTTTTGGTATCTAAAAAAAATCGAATCAAAATACCAAATGATCTCTATCCGATTCGATTTTACTATATGAGTATGTAATGTTTTGTTCTTAAAATATCACATTAGTTGTTTGGTTGCTTTCTTAATGATCCAAACCAGGATCCTTCAAGTATTTGTCCAACATCATAAATGTACTTAATTTCTTGATTCATATAATCTAGAACATACATTAAACTCTTGTTTAAGGAGTATTATGTATATATATTTATTTTCAAAGCTAATCTTGAAGTACTTATGAGACTAAATTTATCTCTAGATCTTTCAAAATATCCAATAATTAACATCTAGAAATTCTTTAGTCTAGTTTATTTTCTTTAGACCTATAAGGCCTGACCTTAACTGGACAACCCCAAAAGAATTTACTAGTTGTTTTAGTTGAATCTTTATTCCATATATAAGTTGTAATTCTTAACTCTTCCTTCCAAATGAATCAATTACATGAAGATATTCCATAAATGTTTGTTTCCAAATAAAAATGTATCTAAAGTAATTCTTTATTTCTTCATCTTTAATATGAATTGTCAATGCCCACACCGATGTTTCTTTCACCATCAATTGACTTTTGACAATTAACTCAACCGTACATTAACAAATTTACTTTAGTAATACTGAAGTTACCATTAAATGTGTATGAGTACTGAAGTTAAATTACTCTTAGAACAAACAAAACAAACTATAATATGTATTCTTTTATGCACCACTTTCTTTAATAATTTTCTTTTAGGTGCAATATCTGCAATTCTTACAACTTCATTTCTTTATTATGTATTAAGGTATTTGCTAAGTGAACACTATTTATGTTATTTTTTGTTTCAATCTTTTATTTTTCTTACACACAATTGATGTGAGTTCATATAGAGACTATGTCTCCCTTTAGACAACTACAATTCACATCAATTAACTTAAATGTAAATAAGAAAATTCAAATTAGATGCATGAGAATATATTATTGTAACTCTGACTTTAATGTATTACTTTTGAAACAAAATAAAACATATATTATTTATGAAATATTTATTCTAATAATACCCTTAGAATTTTAACCCTTTTAGATATAATTCTTAAAAAATACAACAAATTTTAAATATGTCTTAAAAATTATATCATATAAAATGAACTTAAGATGTTGACAAGAAAATAATCCATATAAGCAGAAGTGTTAACTTGATTAGATAACAAAACAAATGAACAATCATACTCACAAAATTTAATAATCACATAAATTCAAAATAATGGTACGTCTCATCATAAGATACCAAACGCAACATTAATATTTATTCTTTAGACATTAAATATTAACTTGCAAACGGTACTCTTTTGTAGTAATCAAATATTAACAATAAGTTCTGTCAAACAATTGGTTATCTTTGGATATTCCAATTATTCACATGGCCCACCGAATAATTGTTACATATTTATTACCACATGTGCATAATGTTATTCTGACCAATTATTTATCTTCCTTTGGGCCGATTAAATAACCGCATGAAATACATACACACTACCTTCTTAAATTATAAAATATAATAACCTTCACAAGAGAGCCTACTTTGGTAGGATGTTGCTTCAATTAATTGATTTAATAAATTAATAAATTATGTACATACTTTAAGTGTGTAACTCGACCAATTATTAAACTTCCTTTTGTCCGATTAATAATCGCATAGTTACAAACACAACCGTCTTAATCTTATAAAACAAATATGTTCTATAAATTAATAATTTGTACATTATTTAAATTTGCAATCCGACCAATTATTAATCTTCATTTGGGCCGATTAACAACCGCATAATTACAAATTTAAGTGGGCCTAAAATTGTACCAAATTTTGAATGTGTTATTAATACCGAAAATCCGAATGTTGTTTTATGTATCAAAATTGCATAAATTTCATATGTGTTACACAAAACAAATAATTGTGATTTACTAATCACTCAATTATTTCTTAATATCAATCAACACAATATATATATAAAGACCAAAATATGTATATATATTCGAATGTGTAATATAACATGATTTATTATTCATCCAAATATAATAACAATAATAAATAATTAAATAATCAATTACACAAATTACCTAAAATTCTAAATTTATTATTCTTGATTTCCTTAATTCTTGATAAATAACTTATTGATATTTATTTATTCTTTAATTGTAAATTATTATTAATAATAAAATAATAATAATTCTTTATTTTCTTTCTCTTTATTCTTGATTTTTTCTTAATTTCTGAATACATTCATATAAATAATCAATACATTAATTAACTCATAAATTAATTGTATGTATTTATCCTTAATAAATTCCTTAAATTCCTTACATAATTATATAATTAGAATAATAATAAATTATTATTCTAAAATTAAAAATTCCTTAATTAATTCAGTTAAAATTCTTTATAATTATTGAATATATATCAAAATATATATATATAACTGAAATATATATAATATATTAATTAATATCTCATTAATTATCTAATTAATAATAAATAGATATTAATTTGACCAATTCTTTAAAAAAAAAATAAAAAATTCAACTTCTTTACCATATATTTCTCTACTTAAATTCAGGTTATTAATTTGAATTATTATTTTCAAATTAATAATTAAATCCAATTCTTCTTGAAATAAAACTTTTCCATCTTCTTTATTCTTTATATTCTAAAATCGTGAATTAACTTATTCTTAATTATCTCACATTTTGTTTTATACATAATATTTAGTCTTATTTGACCCTAACTGTAAGTGAGAAACAAAAATAAAACAAAATTAAACCTGTTCAATCCTTAAAATGAACATTCAATTCAATTTATTCAATTTCCTTATTCTGAATCTGAATCTGTTTATTCAATGTGAATATACAGAAATTTAATTGTTATTCATAATCTTGTTAACCAAATTCAACAATCTATCTTTATCCTTATTAAATCTCAATAAATCGACATAGAGAGGCTCTGATACCACTTGTTAGATTCTTTAGTCTAAATCTTTAATCCTTAAGTCTATAATCTATATACTCTATGTCGATAAATTGAGATAAACTGTAATTGCGGAAACGTACCTAGATCTTGAATGAAGAACGGTTCATTAAGCCGTTCTTCGTTCTTCGTTATTCTCTTCTTCTTGATCTTGGATCTGGACCTGAATCTGAATGTGGATCTTCTCGTTCTGGATCTGAACCTGGATCGGAATGTTTGATGTGGGTGGGATTTAGGTCTTCCAACCCTATATTGATAGCCCTTTTTCATATTCTTGAGAGATGAATAATCAACCTTATTGTTCAATGAGAGAAACAAATCGGTAGGCTATCTATATGGGTTGGGGACCTAGCCCTAATATACCCATTTATTATTCGGCCCATCAACGAAATAATGAATGGTATTTCTGCTTCTACACAAATATGTCCTCATACTTATTATAGATGTCTAAATAAGCCCATAACCTTTATACTTTAATAGATCAATTTATTTGGGCTTTAATATTTATTATGATAACAACTAATATACAATTATTAAATAATATATGTACCCAAATATTAGAAATAATTCCAACAAAAGTTTGTTTATTGTTGCATTTCAACTAGTTTCTATCGGATTTTATTGATGGTCTATGTTATCCATTCCAAATTGTGGTGAAAACTATCACTCCATGAATGGAAACAGAATAATAATAACTGTAGTGAAATGCAGAAGAATGGCGTAAAAGTAATAAATAACAAAATAACGATACAAGAATCTTACATAAGTTCAAACCAACAATGTCCTACGTCCTACTTTCAAAGAATCGATTCAATAGAGTTATAATAGGGATTACAAACTCTTACTTTCTCTGTTTGTTCTAGGTTTTAGTCTCACACTACTCTTCTCTTCTTACAATGTATATATTATATAGGCTTTTAGAATTTATAATTATGGTAAAGATCATTTGATATTTTTGACATCTCCACTATGATATGATCTCGTGACGATTTAGTTGACATTTTCATAATAATACGATTTGATTGATATCTTCACAATTATGTGATTTCATTCATTTTTTAATTCAACAAATAATAGCACATATCTTCCTTCCCCCTTTTTTACCTAACATTGAGGTACACCAAATTGGGCCTAACCTAAGCATAATTTCATAAATTCTCCACATTGCCTTTATGTTTATTGTCAAACGAATGAGCATCATCACCAAGAACACCCTATAACTGATCCTCCTAGTTCTCCGATTACGTTCCAACCTTTGTGACGTGAATCAAGTCGCAACATTTCTGAAACTTGATTCCCGCCACCACCATCATTGCCATATATGTGGAATTTTCATATGTGTGAACCTTCTCCACAACTACCGCTCAACTCTATATGACATCTCGAATGTAGCAAAGTTGAATGTCGATGTTCTTTATGCGCTCGTGAAATATCGAGATCTTGGACAAGTGTATGGCATTTTGGTTATCGCAAAACAACTCCACTTTATTGTACTTTATCCCAAATTCACCCATGAGACTCTTCAATTAAAGTTCCTCCTTGACTCCCTCCATCATAGCGATATTGTTCGCATTTTTTTTCGTTTCGCTCCTTTTAGCATATGCCTTTTGAATTGGCAAAGACCTTTTGAATTAGCCCGTACAGATTTTAAATCAATACACTTGCGGAAGTATTGATTTAATTGACTTGAGAGTCACCACTTTAGTTTTCTTCCCAAAATAACTAAGGAAATAAAATCAGAGATTCATTTTAAGAGTTCGGTGTTTGGTTACGTATTAAGAAAGGGCCTATGACATTATGTCTTATACGTCTATCTTTACAGACAGTCTCCACACCTAAGTAATTGACCGGTTGATGTTTGAAGGATTGTTACATTTTAGTTTTGAGTTTAGAAGTATTTTTGCTTGTGTAAGAAATATCTTGATCATTTTGTAAATGGGCTAATCATATTCATACAGTATTTGACCAAGATAAAGCAATGAAAAACATAAGGCACCATTCCCAAGGAAAAGAAGAATCATAATTCTTAAGAGAGAATAAATAAGTGTAAATGATGAGGATAAGGATTCAAATCAAACCGGTTAGAGTCTGAGAGACTATCGGTTGAATTCGGCCAACCTCCTCATGTGCTTGCGCTAATTTGATATCGTGGAATTGAGATGATGATGCGCGTTCTTTGAGAACTTTGGTTACTTGAGCCTCCATCGATGCCTACCATGGGGCCATAGATTTTTAGATCAATTGATCAATGAGCACCCTTAGACGTTTTTCAGAGAAGGGTAGCGGTGAGCCGACAAAATGATGTTGCACCGGAGGCGCCCCATGAGAGTTGGCATGAAGAGATATCTCAGTTCCAGTCGGTCTGTCAACATTATTTTCTCTTGTTTTATTTCGGTCAGAAGACTTACCTGAGGGAGATTTGGCCTTTTCAGCGAGAGATGGGTCGGAGTTTGCCTTGTCCTTCTCTTCTTCATTTTCCGACGTTGATGGGAGAGTTCGGTTGACTAGAAGAGTGCATTTCTTCTAACTCAACTTGACGTTTTTCATTGGTTTCGATTCTGTCCAACATATCTTTCTCTACTGATGGGGTCCAAGTCGGTTTTGAAGATTGACTGATTTCAAAGCATGACTTTTCAGCTTGTGTTTCATGTCGGTGTATATGTTCTTCAACCGTTTTTCCTCATCCTTGTATACGGTCGTCATAAGATCTGTCATAACGGTTTTGAGTGTTGTGAGCACAATTACATCTACTCATGTGGTAACCCCATTTGAGAGAATATTCTCCTCCCTCTTTGCAATAATCGGCATCAATACTCTCCTCTTAGCATATTCTTCGGCAATGTAATATCTTGTTAGAGCTTCATGAACAGAGGTAGTTCTTGTTAAACCGAGAGCCACCTCTTATAGAGACAGTAGGGCTGACCATTTCTCTTGCTCCGGCATTTCAGGAAGAACATCTTTGAAACTTATTTTCATTCTTGCATTCGCCCATGCATATAATATGTTGGAGGTCTCTAATGTCTTTTCATCGACCTCCTTGACAATGTCGGTCACAATAATCTCCGCTTCTTTCTCCTCTCCGTGGAGACCCTGTGATTCTTCAAAATCTTGAATAATTGCATCAATTTCCTCCTCACAAGGACTTGGAATGGCCCCGGTTTAGGTTTGTACATTTTCCTGATTTTCTTCATTAGAAAAATAATCAGCATTGATCTCCGGATTACTAGTGTCAAACTTAGTTGTCTCTCTAGTCTCAGCTTTCTCTTGATCATTGTCAGTCATTTGATCTTCTTCATTTTCAAAACATGTCCGGTCAGTTTCAGCAATCCGACCGGTCGCACCATCATCACTTGTCTGATCGGTCTCAGTCATCCGATCGACTACAATCACAACATTGTTTATAATATCAGATACTATCGGTTGAGCTTCTAAAACGGCAAGCGCAACCGGTAGTACTGAGACATTCTCAAAGGCAATAATAGGAGATGTGGTTGGTACATTTACCTTAGGAGAAACAGCTTGTTCAGGAAAGGTAGTCTCCTTTGTTTTAGATTGGTTGACCGCGCTGATAATAGACTCAGCACAAGCCTGAAAGTTAATTGGTGATGCCACGCGGTTTTCCTGAGAGGGAGGTTTGGGGCCGGATTCAGTTTCTTTACAATCGGTTTCTTGAACAACTAGTGTTATCACAGGTACCTCGGGAACCGGTTCTTTACCCTTATGTTCTTTACCCTTGGATACCTTTCCCTTTGATTCTTTAACATTGGGTTCTTTACCTTTGTTAGCTCTAACAAAGCATTTCTCAATATTACTTTAGTTTATGATTTTGCTGTTTGAGAGAAGAATATTTGGACTGGTAGGAACATTGAGATGACCCAAAATCTTGTCGATCTTCATAGCATAGCCCAAATACCGGTTGGACTTAGGAGATACCATCTCACACAGAAATCCGAATAACACGCTCCCCTAGTTGATTCGGTCACCTCACAGAATACCGCCCATCATATCAAATTTCGACCGAGTAATACTGTCGAAATCTCCTCATCTTGCCTGAAGCTCCTTTGAGACGATATCACATAGGATCCGGTATTCGAAACCCATGGAGTTCTTCTTTCCATGGAACTGTATCGGTTAACTGGTATTAGAGAGAATCATTTGAATGTTGAGAGTTGTAGTTTCTAATAGATCGGTGGGGTAGTCTCTCCCCTCTGTCGGAAGTTGTAGAGTATCGACAAACACTTTTTCTGAGATAGCAAATTTTACTTTGTTTACCTCTGCATGAATAGCCTTCTTCTTTATCTTGGAGGTGTTGAAGAACTCCCGAACTGCCTCTTGATAACATATCATCGGCCATCGAGAAAATGCTGCAGACCATATTTTTGATAGCCTCCATAATCCTCTGTATTTCGATCGAACCAGTGTTCTTGATGCAGTCGAAATCAACTTGGACAATGTGAGTAAATAGTGCATTATCCCTTCCCATGGTGATTGTTTGAAGATGAAAAGAACTTTTATAAATAGAGTACAATAGGATTAGATTTGTAAGGAATGATGGTTTGTGATTTTAGATTTCTACAAGTGTGCATTTATATAGGATGGATGTGACGGTTAAGTCACCGAACCGTCACATGTAACCGTATGGCTCACGTTTCCAAAAAAGCACCATTTTTTCCTCTAAAATTGATTTGGCGGTAAAAGTATCATTTGGCGGTAAAACATGGTGGTAAAAGTAAAGTTTGGCGGTAAAAAAATAAATAAAGCCGGTAATTAATGTGAGTGGTGATTAATGTGGCGGTGTTTAATAAAGCTGAATTAAATTAGGTATGAAGAGACATTTAATAAATACGACTAAGTTATAATATTATTATTGCAAACATAGGACAGTCGGTTTTAAGGATGCACAAACCAGTTGTGAAGCAAAATAACTGGTTTCTCATCACCGAGGATAAGTACATAGAAAAGTGAATTTAATTCCTAGCATCTACCATGTTCATCTACCTTTCCGCCTTTTCCTTGGTCAGAATGTTGGATTGACTTATAGGGTGTCCCGGTCCGAAATTGAGATTGAGAGAAAGAATGAAGTTTTTGATTTGGGGAGCATAACCGATCCTCCCATGAGAAATCATATATTTTAGGTTTTCAAAGATGATATATGACCAGTTGATTGAATGACCACAACTTATGGTGGTCATCATGTCGAAAATTTTCTTAGTATAGAAATGGGTCGATTCCTTAGCCAGAATGGATCTTACGACTATGTCATTAAGGATTTGGATGTGACCGACTAGCTTGGACTTGACCCCGTGAGTTTCGACCGGAGTCATTGAGTTAGAGAAGAAGAAAGAAGAAGGCCATCTCTTGATTGAAGTCGTTTGATGATGGAGGGAAATCGGTAAAACCTTCAAATGGCACGTCGAAGAACTAAGAGAATAGTTCTTCAGAAATCGTTATTGATTCACCTTTTACCCGGGTCACGATTGTACCGTTTATGTTAGAGAGGAACTCTATAACCTCTTCTTCAATGATCACTCTGAATCCTTCAAGAAATTTGCGCATACCTGAGCTTTCAAGATTTTCAAAAACAAGCTCCCAAGCTTCATTGTCAAAAATGGTTAGGACAGACTCGAAGTCGACGATGAGGGATGTTCTAGCGAATGATAAACTCGTTTTTTAAAGAGTGGATTTTTAAGAGGAGAGATACTTGAAGCTTTGGGAGAGAGAGATATAAGATTTGAGTTTGTTGTGGTTTTCTCTTGGATAACTGGCTTGTTAAATAGGGATCTGGTTGAAGAGAATTTAAGATCACATTGAATGAATACAACTATCCGTTATGATATGCCTTTTCACATTTCCCGAAAGGGTGCTTTTGAGCATTGGAAAGGTGCTTAACTTTTGCATAAAATATCAATAAAAAATTGATTTAACTGACCAGTCAAGCGTAACTGACCAGTCAAGATTAATTGACTAGATTTGAAATGCTAGGTTACTCATTTATTTACCCCTTTTCGAATTTGAACCGAAATTTGAGATGACCGATTATGAGAAGCGGTTGCTTCTCCCTGAGAGTGTGCCCAGTTTATGTGATACTTTGAAATTTATGAAGTTGATTATTTTAAAAACCGAAGTTTTACTAAAGGCGATATTTCATTAAGAAGATTAGGACATTAAATGACCGATACATGATGCAAAATAATCGGTTTTCGGAATAGGTTAATAAAAATTTGATCATAAACCTACTAGTTTGAGGATCCAGAAGGTGAATCTTTTGTGACTCTAGCTTTCTCCACCCGGTCGATGTACGCATGCAGGCGTTCCCTTGTGTGGAGTTGGGTTGGAAGAAGAGTAGCTCTTGACCAAGGAAGATGTCGATATCAAAGAATAGACCGCATATCTAGGGAGCATATTCAGTCATCAATTTGTCCGAAGAGATCATCTTCTTCAAATTGTCGAAGATGATCCTTAACCAATTTATCGGAGTTCCTTCAATGATGGCAACCATCAATTCGAAGGTTCTCTTAGAATAATATTGATTGGACTCCTTCCCAAGGATATTCTTGCGGAGGATCTCACTCAATATTTGAAATTCAACCTGGAGGGATGCTTTTGCTCCATAAGTTTTGACCGGATCCATAGAGTTAGAAAAGTGATGACGCATTTCATTTATGATTTCATTAGAGAATGAGAGGTCAGAGAACCCCTCAGTGGGAAGCTCGCAACTTCGTGCGAGATCTATCTCATTGAAGATAAACGTCTGACCTCGAATAATGGCAAGGATAAGATCCTCACGGATCACTTGAGCGGTTTGGAAAAATTCGAGAACAACTACGGTATTTATGGAATACCGGTCTTTGTGAAAAGGTCTTATGTCAGTTGCCTAAATTGACCTGAACATAGCAGCAACTTCATTGTATTTACATGATAAAGCTGACTCAAAGTCTACCAGAAGTGTATTGTTTGAGAGAATAGGATACATCTTTTGTTTGAAATGGAAGTATTTTTGGAGGTTTGGTTCTCACATTGTCGATATTATATAGAAAAGATAGGAGTTTGAGCCATTGGGGTGTTTTGGGAATCGTTTAAGAAAATAAGATTAAGATTTAGGATGGTCAAAGAAGTTAAGTATCTATTTCATTTCCAAGAATATGATATTTTAGTGAAATGTCAGTCTCGCTCTTTGAACAATGATAGACATAGGTCTTCACGTTGTTTGAAAAATGACTTTTTGCTTTTCATAAGGAAAATG
The DNA here is from genome assembly GCF_907164915.1 of Impatiens glandulifera. Taxonomy (NCBI): domain Eukaryota; kingdom Viridiplantae; phylum Streptophyta; class Magnoliopsida; order Ericales; family Balsaminaceae; genus Impatiens; species Impatiens glandulifera. Next base: position 138,476,118 of record NC_061862.1, on the reverse strand, counting down.
TTCAGACAGACTAATTAAGCATTGGCCAACTGTTCCATTTTGAAAGAGAAATGAGACTACCAAAATTTTTATGTATTGAACTAGTCGACTGTCTATGAGATCCGTTTTAGTGCGATCGTTATTTAATCCTGAAGAAAAACCGCTTCCGCATATAGCCGAAAATTTTGTTGGGTGGTAGTTATTCATTCAGAAATAACTGATCGGTTTTACCGATTTATTTAAGCAGGTCGGTTTTGTACATTTCAAGATAGATAACCATCTGATTTTGTCTGTCTGATGCCTTGTTCTTTATAGACTTATGAACATAAGGTATGAAAATAAGTATTCGATCGTTTTAGAAAAATACTTAGATTTGAAGAAGCCGACCGGTTTTAAATGCAATGCCGAAAATATGTGATGTTTGAGAAGCGAAGAATTCTCCCTGAAACCATGTCAGGTTTTTCATGAATGCAAGGGTTAGTAGTCTTTGTGAGTGGATTTCTCCCTAAATGCATTCCAGTGTTCTAAGGAATAACTTGACTACTATCAGCAAGACCCAAAATAGTTTTGAAGTAAGAAAACGTAGCTTCCTGTAGTGGCTTAGTGAAAATGACGGTCACTTGTTTCTCGGTGGAAACATATTCCATCCTGATATGTTTTTGCTGTACATGTTCTCTAATGAAGTAATGGCTAATATCAATGTGCTTTGTTCTTGAATGCAACACCGGATTATACGTGATAGTAATAGCATTTTGTGTTGTCGCAGAAGATCGGTGATTCCTTAGCTATAATACAGAAATCCCTTAGTTGTTGTTAAATCTAGAGGATTTGAGCACAACAGTTGTCGGCCGCAAGATATTCCACCTCTGTAGTTGAAGTTGCAACTGATGTTTGTTTCTTGCTATACTAGGAAACAAGCCAGTCACCAAGGAACTAGCATGTTCCGCTGGTACTCTTTCGGTCTATTTTGCATCCTACGTAATCTACATCTGAATAACTTGTTAAATTGAAACTGGAATTCTTTGGATACCACAGTCCCACATCTTGAGTTCCCTTAAGATATTTCAATATTCATTTAGCAGCAGTATAATGAGATTGTTTTCGATTAGCCTGGAATATCCCGCAAAGTCCGATTACGAATAGGATGTCTGGTCGACTTGTTGTCAGGTATAGCAGTGAGCCAATTATTCCACGGTAGGCTATGATATCAACACTCTGACTGTCTTCATCCTTGTTTAATTTGATTGAGGAGCTCATTAGGGTAGAGGCGGTAGAACAACTGTCCATGCCAAATTTCTTTAATATCTTTTTTATATATACTTTGATTGATTTATGAACGGCCCTCCTTCGATCTGCCGAACCTGAAGACCTAAGAAGAAACTCAATTCTCCCATCATACTCATTTCGAACTTGTCAGTCATCATTTTAGAAAATTTATCACATAATTTTGGATTTGTTGAAACGAAAATGATTTCATCCACAAGTAAGATGTGTTCCTTTTATCAAATTTGAATAGGGTCTTGTCTACCAATCCTATGGTGAAATCATAATTGAACATAAACTTTGTTAAAGTATCATATCATGCTCTAAGAGCTTGTTTTAAACCGTAGAGTACTTTATCTAGTCTATACACATGACTAATTAAATCAGAATTTTTGAAACCGGGCGGCTGCTCAACATATACTTCTTCACTCAATTCACCATTGAAAAAAGTACTTTTAACATCCATTTGAAACACTTTGAAATTTTTGAATGCAACAAATGCAAGAAAGATTCTAATGGCCTCTAGTCTAGTAACAGGAGCAAATGATTCTTCAAAATCAATGCTTTCTTCCAGCTTGTATCCTTGGGTCACCAGTCTAGCCTTATTCCTCGTAACAAAACCATTCTCATTGAGTTTATTTCTAAACACTCATCTTGTTCTAATGACCGATTGATTTTTCGGTCTTAGGACTAAGTGCCAGACTTTATTCCTCTCAAACTGGTTTAATTCTTCTTGAATTGCTAAAATCCAATCGGGATCCAGCAATGCCTCATCCACCTTTTTCGGTTCAATCTGTGATATGAATTCTGAATTTTCATATTCTTCTAATAGTTGATTCCTGGTTCGGATGGGTAAGGAGGGGTTACCTATAATAAGCTTAGGAGGATGATCTTTGTTCCATTTAAGATTCGGTTCAGAGATGTTTTCTATATGACCGGTTATTTGATCAAGGTTATACAAACCGGTAGGCTAAACAGTGTCAGGCCGACCGGTTTCCTCAACAATTTCTGAGGTGTCAACTTCCTGCTGTAAAGAAGTTTGATCCTGCTGAGTTTCAACATTAACCGTTTGGTTATATACAAATCTTTTGTAGACCGGAATCTCATCTTCACCATCAGATTGAATATTTAAATTTTACAACCTGTTGTGTAGATCAATTGATGAAGCAATATTACTTTCAACAGATTCATCAAAAAAAATGTGTGATGATTCTTCAATAGTGAGAGTTCTAGTATTATACACTCTATATATGCTTTACTAACTTCAGATTATCCTAACATTATACCAACATCGGATTTAGCGTCAAAAGCATTCAAATAATTTTTGTCATTGTTATGGATGTAACACTTACAGCCAAAGATCCTAAAATACCGGATATTAGGAACCTTGTCATGGTATACTTCAAAAGGTGTTTTGTTAAGACGTTTATTAATCATAGACCGATTTTGAGTATAACATGCAGTGTTGATAGCCTCTGCCCCAAAACTTTTGAGCAGCACCTGAATCGGCTATCATGGATCTTACAACTTCCTTGATGGCTCGGTTTCTCTTCTCAGCTAGTCCATTTTGTTGAGGGTTCTAGCACTAGACAACTCGTGTCTAATACTGGATTCCTCAAGAAATGCAGTTAAAATGCTATTAGTAAATTCGGTACCTCTATCACTTCTAATTTTATTAACACGTACAGATTTCTCATTTTGTACTCTTCTAAGCATTTTGATCAAATTTGGAGTTGTTTGATTTTTAGAAACCAAAAATATAACCCAAGTATATTTAGAGTAGTCATCAATAATTGCCATAGTATAATGCATTTCTCCTAGACGTGTCACTCTAATTGGTCCGAAAAGATCCATGTGAAGTAATTCTAAGCATCGGTTAGATTGAGTATGCCCTTTACTTTCAAAAGTTGATTTAATTTGTTTTCCCATTTCACATACAGAACATAATTTTTCTTTTAAAAATTTCATGCTAGGAATTCCCTAAACTAGTTCCTTAGTGCAAATATAATTAATCGTTTTAAAGTTCAAGTGATTTAGTCTTTTGTGTCACAGTCAGTTTTGATCATTTTTAGCTATCATGCAAACATGATTATCACATTTAGTTTTCCAGTTTACCTTGTAAATGTTTCCTAACCTATTTCTGGTTAGTAAAATACTGCCTTGTTTATTCTTAACTAAGCATGTTTGTTTGTGAAATTCGACCGTATATCCTACATCACATATTTGACTAATAGTTAGAAAATTGAAATTGAAAGAAGGTTTTAAACAAGTAATAAGTTGTTTATAGTTAGGTTGTCATGGACAATCTTATCCTTTCCCACAGCTTTACCTTTGGAGTTATCACCGAATATTATCATTGAGTCGGATTCCTACACAATTTCAATCAACAACTTGTCGTTTCCTGTCATGTGCTTGGAGCAACCGCTGTCCAAGTACCATTCCGAGTTTTCCAGCCGCTTAATCTGTTTAACTTGAAAAGTATAGCTATTTACACATTTTTGGTACCCAAATTTAATTGGGTCCATGGTTAATTAGTCCATTGGGAATCCATACTCAAATTAATCGGATAATTTCCCTGTGATAATCTTAATAGATCTACTTGTGTCAGGCTTGACATCTCTCTGTTTGCCTTTGATTACCTCATTATGTCGTGGTGGTGATCTTTGATTAATCCTATTTTATTGTCTATCATATTCTTGTCTAACTGGTCGGATGGCTTTCCTTCTCTCAGGATGAAGCCATCTTGATGCATCGGTTGGTCCTACATACGTTATTTCATTTGCTAGTTTTGAATCGTGACTTGCTTCACTGTCGGTTGATGTACTCTTGACAAAGTTTACAAAAGGCAACTTGTCTTTACCGAGTTTCAACTCTTGGTGGTTGGACGACTTAGATTTATCTGGATTGTTGTTGTCATAGCCTAGACCGAATTTGCAGTTATATGGTCTTTGATGACTCGTCATCTGGCTCATAGCATCTCTAGATCTCTGTCTTTACGTTATCTTCTTTAGATGAGTGATCTAATTAGACCAATTAAGACCTCTATCTACACACGTTTGTCCAATAACTTGAAGACACTTTCCCACTCAATTCATGTATATTCAATTAGAGAAATTTAATTTAGATCAATAAGTCCTAAGATATTTCTAAAGTAAGAAAACTTAGTCTCGGAAAGTGGTTTGTGAACACGTCTACCACTTTCTGATCTGTTGGGCATATTCAAGGCGAATATGCTTTTGACTGACATGCTCCCGGATGAAATGATGTCTGATTTCGATATGCTTAGTCCGAGAATGCAACATCGGGTTGTATGTTATCGCAATAGCACTAGTGTTGTCACAGAAAATTGGAGATTCTTCTTCCTCAATGTCGTAGTCCCTCATATGTTGTTGAACCCATAATAGCTGAGAGCAGCAACTTCCTGCAGCAAGGTACTTGGCTTCATCTATAGATGTGGCGACAAACGTCTGCTTCTTGCTGAACCAAGAGATTAGACGATCACCAAGGAACTGGCAAGTTCCACTAGTGCTTTTCCGATCAATCTTGCACCCTACATAATCTGCATCTGAATAACTAGTTAAATTGAAACTGGAATCCTTCGAATACCACTGTTCCACATTTTGAGTACCCTTTAAATACTTCAAAATTTGCTTAGCAGCAACATAATGAGATTATTTGGGATTAGCCTGAAATCTTCCGCAGACGCCGACAACAAACATGATGTTCGGCTTGCTGGAAGTAAGATAGAGTAAAGAACCAATGATCCCTCTATAGGCAGTGATGTTCACACTTTGGTCATCTTCATCATTGTCGATTTTACTAGCGAACTCATTGGAGTAGCTGCAGCCGAACAACTTTCCATTCCAAACTTATTTAAAAGCTCCCTGGTGTATTTGGCCTGGTTTATGAATGTTCCTTCTTTAAGTTGACAAATTTGAAGACCAAGGAAGAAAGTTAATTCTCGAATTTGTCCAACATCAACTCAACAAATTTCTCATATAGTTTGGGGTTAGTTGACCCAAATATGATATCATCCACATAGACTTGAACAAGAAAAATATGAGAATCTTTAACAAATTTGAACAAAGTTTTATATATAGTGTCAATAACAAAGCCATTATCAAATAAAAACTTAGTTATAGTGTCATACCAAGCTCTAGAAGCTTGTTTGAGACCATATAAGAATTTGTCAAGTTTAAAAACATGATTTTGCAATGAATGATCTAAAAATCCATGTGGCTACTCAACATATACATCCTCATTTAAAGTTCCATTTAAAAATGCAATTTTCACATTCATTTGAAAAAATTTTAAATCCTTAAAGAATGCATAAGCTAAGAAGATTATAATTGCTTCAAGTCTAGCCACATGTGTGAATGACTTCTCAAAGTCAATTCCTTCCTCCTGTCTATATCCTTGAGCTACCAATCGGGCTTTGTTTCTCACAACTAAACCATCTTCACTAAGCTTGTTTCGAAAAACTCATCTTATTCCAATGACTAATTGATTAGTTGGCCTTGGAGTTAGATGTCACACTTTATTTCTTTCAAATTGATTCAACTTCTCTTGCATTGCATTAATCCAATCTGGATTAAGCAATGCTTCATTAATCTTCTTTGGATCAATTTGAGAAATAGATGTGGAGCTTGTCATTTCATCCAATAATTGGTGTCTGGTCCTAAAAGGAGCATTAGGATTGCCAATTATCAATTCATGTGGATAATTTATGTTCCATCGGAAGCTTGATCCTAAAGGATTAGACGTCTGATTAGATGACCCTGCGACATCCGAACTATCAACAATCTGTTGACTAGTAGTCAGGACGTCTGATTGACTCTTAACCGGATCAGCCATCTGATCAGACGAAATTATCTTATTGATCTGAGCTTCATCATAACTATCACATTCAAGACTTATCGCTTCTAATCTGTTAGCAATGTCAATGGAATCGTAAGAATTATTTTCAACAGATTCATCACAAATAACATGATAGGATTCCTCAATAGTTTGTGTTTGATCATTATATACTCTAAGTGTTTTACTAACTGAGGAGTAGCCTAACATGATTTCAGTGTCTGATTTAGCATCAAATGCGGTCAAATAAATTTTCTCATTGTTATGAATAAAACACTTACACTCGAAAATTTGAAAATATGAAACAGTAGGAATTCTTTCATAAAAGAGTTTATAGGGTGTTTTGTCAAAGCGTTTATTAATTATTGACTGATTTTGTGTATAGCATGCTCATGTGTGTATGGCTTCTGCCCAAAACGTCTGAGGAACACCTAAGTCGGCAAGCATAGATCTCATTGCTTCCTTTAGTGTTTTGACTTTTCTCTCAGCAATACCATTTTGCTGTGAAGTTTTGGCACTAGACAACTCGTGTCTGATACCAGACTCCTCTAGATAAGAAGTTAAGTATCTATCGGTGAACTCAGTTCCCCGGTTACTTTTAATCTTGATAACATTTAAAGATTTTTTGTTTTGAAGTCTCCTAAGGATCTTAATCAGATTCTCAGCCGTCTAATACTTAGATTGTAATAAAATAACCCAATTAAACCTTGAAAAATCATCAATAATGACTATGGTAAATCTCATTACTCCCAACCTTTTTAGAGGATTGGACCGAATAGGTCCATGTGTAAAATTTCCAAGCAACGGTTGAACTAAGATTCCCCTTTACTCTTAAACGTTGATTTTCTCTACATGCCTAACTAGAAAACAGGACAGACCTTATCCTTTGAAAACATCAGATTAGGTAAACCGAAAACTAAATCATGTGAACGAATGTTGTTAATGGTTTTAAAATTAAGATAATTTAATCTCTTATGTCATAGACAATTTTGATCATTTGGGGGAGTATAAATCTTATTTTTCCAGTTCATTTTGTAAGAATTTCCTACTTTACTTCCGGTCAGTAGAATGTTACCCTGTTGATCCTTAACCAGACATGCATGTGTTTGAAAATCAATAGTAAATTCATTATCACATAATTGACTTATACTAATCAGATTGTAACACAAGTTTTCCATAAGTAGCACGTTATTGATGGTTAGATTATCATGGAACATCCACTACTCATGGTCTTAACCTTGTTGTTGTCACTAAATGTGATTTTAGGCCTTGAGTAATTCGTAACTTCGGTTAGAAGCCGTCTATCTTCAGTCATGTGTCTTGAACATCCACTGTCCAGACACCATACAGATTCCTCTGAGCAGCTTAAATGTTGTACCTACACAAATACATATTTACAACTTTTTGGTACCTACATTCACTTGGGTCTTTGGTCAATCAGTCCCTTAGGAATCCATATTTGAGTTATCTTGATGGATTTCTCATTTTTTGTTGTGATTAATGCGTATGATTAGCTTAGCAGACTTTTTCCTTCTAGCAGCTGATCTGTTAACCTTAAAGGATGGTTTTTGGTTAAAAACTCCTTGACTTCTTGTCAGATTTTGTTTTTCCAGACACTTTGGTTGCTTCCTTCTTAGGTTTCAACCAGCTTACAATTGGTTTGACATAAATAATCTCATCCTTTAAGGTTAATTCTTCACAGCTTGGATAAGTTCTTTTGTTAGTTAAGTTCCCTCTGGAAATGCTTATAGTCTTAAGCTTGTCTAACATGGGTTTAACCTCTTAGATGACTAGTTTGGGATAGCATTGTCAAAACCTAACCTGGATTTGCATTCGTCAGCCTCAACATACTTATTTGTTGTCTGACTGCATCTTCAGACCTTGTCCAGGAACTGGTCACATATGTTAACCATTGATTTTCAGAACACAGTGTTTGAACCTTTTCTTTGAGGTTCTCATTCTCAGATGAGATCTCAGCCATTTTATTTTCAAAAACTTTTGGTTCAGAAATTTGAGATGAAGGAGAGTTATCAGTTTCATATTTTAGTTTCATTTCATTGCAAGAGTATGACAAATTTTTGTACTCAATAACCATGTCTTTTAGTGTAGTAGGTAATTCATCTCTTACAAATTCTTCAGAGAAGATATCGAATACCTCAGATGTTTCTTCTTCTTTTTCCATGAAGCAAGTGACCTCTTCATCATCACTATCGCTGGATGATAAATTATCTAAGTCATTTTGTCCACTATTGGCTTTGCTGTCAGCCGACATTAAAGCCTTCGATTCTTTCTTGATGTCCTTTCTTCTTCTTATCTTAATTTGGCTTCCTGCACTACAATTTGAAGTGTCCTAGTTTATCACAGTTAAAACACTTCAAGATAGCCTTATAGATATTCTTATCATTATTGTTAATATTTGAAGAGTTGTAGTTAGAATTGCTCTTCTTCATGAATTTGTCGAATTTCTTCACGAAGAGAGTCATGGCGTCGCTGTTAATCTGCTTTACAGTAGTCTTCACACCAGTGGCAACATGTGACTCCTCAATAGTCACCAACGCCTTAGTCTCAATAGCCAATGTGGAAAGCTCCTCTTCATTTCTAGAGTTTATCTCAAACTCATAAGCCTTTAGATCGGTTTGCAAGTCAAAGAGCTCCATCATATTGAGATCTTTTGACTCCTTCATCGCCATCGTCTTGATATCCCACTCTCTGGCAGAGCACGCATGACTTTGATTGCAACCTCTATGTTGTTGTAAGTCTTTCCCAAGGTGGAAAGAGTGGTGATAATCTTGTTGAACCTTCCATCAAATTCATTCATCGTCTCTACAGGACGCATCTTGATGTTATCAAACTGTTGTGTAGCAACCATGAGTTTGTTCTCTTTGGTTTTCTCGTTGCCTTCACAGAGTTGAGTCAACCTCTCCCAGATTTCTTTGGCAGAGTTGCATGATTTAATGTAGTTGAACATGTTGTCATCTAGAGTTTTGCACATAATATTCATGGATAAGTTGTCGAGGTTGTTCTTCCTCATATCTTCACTGGTCCACTCAGATCTGTCTTTCTCAATCTTTATCGGACCTTCAGTAATGACAAACCACATGTCATCATCTATGGTAGATAGATGAGCATGGACTCTCTTCTTCCATACGACATAATTTTCTTTTGAGAACATATGAACCTTGGTTGTGGCAGTCATAGACATTATTCTAATTATGTTGGTGCTTGAGAATAGAAAACGAGGCTTTAATACCACTTGTTGGGATCGGTGTTGGCAATAGAGACTAGGGTTTGACTATTGTGAACAACTTACGATAAACTCTTCGATAATAATCCTGTGAGGGATTAGTATCTGTTTTTATTCTTCGCAAATCCTCCAAACTCTTGAAATAGATTTAAGTGCGGAATTGTTCGTTGGATTTGAAGCTTTAGACAACTGAATGCAAATTGCAGAAAGTAAAGAACACAAGGAGTTTTATGGATATTCGGAGATAAAACTCATATGTCATCCCTCTTCCACAACCGGAAGGATATCCACTAAAGACTTTGAATCAAATACAGCTCACTAATATAGTTAACTCTCTGTTGAACAGAAAAGCCTCTGTTCAACTTACAACACTAAGATTTTTCACAGAAAAGACAGTATGCAATTACAATATGATCACACTAGACAGTAAGAGATTTAGTGTGTATGTTAAATAGAGTATTTCAGACTTGTTATGATTGAATCTGTGAGCAATTTGATCGCTGTCCTTGAGCTTCTATATATATGGTTGATGTACATCAACGGTCGAATATTCTTTGTGGACACGTGAAATGTATCTGTTGGATGGCCTCCTATAGTACGAGGGTACAACAGACTCTAAGGATTTGGATCGTGTTCGTACCGAACAGGTACTTTGTCGAATATCCTCTAATCTTGTCCTATATTGGAAAGATAATTGAGAGATATTCGCGTACGTGGCATTCATTCATTTGATAGAATTAGCTGGTTTGTCAGACTGTTGAAAAAAGTGGAGCAGACATCTAAGTGATTATGGTTAGACGGATGCTTCCTTCAGACAACTACTAAAGCAAGGCATCAGACATTCTTCTTTAGACCGCGTCTAAGGGAGTTAGATGTCCTCGTCTAACTAAGATTTCCTTTAGACCGCGTCTAAAGGAGTCAGACATCCTCATCTAACTACGCTTTCCTTTAGACTGCGTCTAAAGGAGTTAGACGTCATCGTATAACTACGTTTCCCTTTAGACCGCGTCTAAAGGAGTTAGACGTCCTCATCTAACTACGCTTCCCTTTAGACTGCGTCTAAAAGAGTTAAACATCCTCGTCTAACTACGCTTCCCTTTAGACCGCGTCTAAAGGAGTTAAACTATCTTGTCTAACTACGTTTCCTTTTAGACCGCGTCTAAAGGAGTTAGACTACCTCGTCTAACTACATAAGACGTCTAAGACTACCTGCTTCAAACCGCGTCTGAAGTAGAAAAGTCTTTTAGATTTGCGCATGCACAAAACAAATACACAACTTTGCTTAATCATAACTAAGTTTAACATAAATCCTCAAAATAATGTTAGCATTAAATAAACTTATTTCTTTAGTTTATTTTAGTCAATTTGATTTGACCCAACACACATTTCTCAAATTACTAGTAAAATAGGCATAAAATGACATATTTCAATTCGCATTCCTACTTAATTCCTCTATAATTTGAATTCACATATTTCATCCTATCTTATCCTTCAAGGCTTGTTCCCACTTAATTCCTCTATAATTTGAATTCACATATTTCATACTATCTTATCCTTCAAGACTTGTTCATGATTCCTCTATAATTTAAATTCACATATTTCATCCTATCTTATCCTTCAAGGCATTCATCCCACGATTCTCTACATATATCAACGTCATTATAATTTTAATTTTTATAATACAAACTCTAAAATTTGCACCAAGTTAACTCGAACCTTAGTCGAATTTAAAATGTTAATCCTTTAACCATTGGATCACTTGTGATTGTTAAGTTTAGTTTAATTTATAATTATATATATATATATATTTAATCATTTTATTGAATAAAAATAATATTATATAAATAATAGATACGGAGAGAAAATATATAAAATTTAGTAATTTTAAATAAAATATTTAGATATTTAGATTAAAATATTTTTTTAAGTTTATATATAATTAAATATTATAATTAATACAAATAGAATTATTGATATATATATATATATATATATATATATATATATATATATATATATATATATATATATATATATATATATATATATATATAATTTGTTTTAAAAAATTAAATTAAGAAAAAGAGTTAAAATATTAGTATATTTAATAAATATGGAGATAAGTAAAAGAAATATTTTAAATTAAAAAATATTAAAAATTAATTTAATAAATATGAATTTAGAAAAATATGTTAATACAAATGGACAAATAATTAAAATAGATTAATTTATTTTTATTTAATATATTACGCATTAATTTTTAATTAGAATGTTATATATATATATATATATATATATATATATAATGTATAATTATTTATTTATTGGAAAAAGTATAAAATAAAATTAAAATGAAAACAAAACTTTTGACTGTATTGAAGTTTCATAATTAATTATAGTGTTGGTTTTAAATTTAAATGAATCAGATAAATTTAAGCTAACAAAAAGATCCAAATCATTTCTAATGTGTAATTTAATCCTTACAAATTTAGAAATAAGCGTAATTAAATATATATATATATATATATATATATATATATATATATATATATATATATATATATATATATATAAATAAGAATAAAATATCCAAATCTAATATAATTTTATAATAATTTTAAATGAGTATATGAACTAGTAGGTTAATATTTGAGTTAACAACATAATCATATCAATTTATATAATTTATTATTTATATATAGTTATAAATTTAAATTAATAATTTTAAGTGATAATAATTAATAGATTTGAGAAAGAAATCTAACTATTATAAATTTGAAGAAACTATGGAAAACAATATATTTCTTATTGAGGAATGAGATTCAATATGTATTCAAATTATATGTCAAAATTAAAGATGGGTATAGAAAATTCATTGGGAAAATTAGAGGTTTTAGAAATATATTCAAATGTGGACCCAATTTTACATTGTAATTCAACTAAGATTTATTTTTAAAAAATTCTAAAATTATTATTTTCACTATGAGGATTTTCATGCTGGGTGAAGTCGTCAAGATATAACAAAAACAAATTTAATAAACACTTTAATAATAATAATAATAAAAATGTAAGATTTGTATTTAATGTGTCTAACACATAATAAACCACTACCACGGTTGAAATAGAAAGTTTAATTATTAACATAAGAATTATTATATCTAGAAATCTTTCAACTACTCAATAAAAAAAATAACAAAATTGCTATGGTTGAAAATTAAAACGAATAATGGATGAATTGACATAAAAAGGAAACAATCAATATACAAATTGCAACGTAAAAGGAAGATTAAATGAATTTAAAATATTTAGCATTAGATTTATTATAGAGATTATACCCACCGAAAATATTAAATACAATCGATAAAATATATAACAATGAGATTTTTTAGGCAACATAGTTAAGAACTCATTTATTGTAAGCACCAAACATGCATTTAATAAAAGTGCATGTTAATTTATTAAACTTTCAAAATTTTAAACATTAATAATTAACGACTGTAATTGCAACAATTTTTTATGAGAATTTAATTACCTGATATATTATTATTTTTATTTAAATAATAAAATGATTAACTTCCATCTAAAGCAATACAATTATTTATCTTATTTCATGCATTAAACTGTTTTAATTATTTTTTTAAAATCAAAAGAAATGTATAAAACACTTGAAAAAAACATTTTAAAAAATATTTTCATTTAGAGCCGATCGGTCCATTTCTTTATCTTCTTATTTGAATTTAAGTATTGAATTTAATTTCTTTTTAAACTAACTTTTTATCTTGTTTTGTAGATGCTTTTAATTTTTTAGACTCATTTCTCGCTCATATGTACTAGCATTTTATTTTATTTTATTTCATTTTATATTTAGAATCATAGATGCATACCATAGGAACGGAATGATACAAAACTAGACACATGTTTAAGCTTGAATTACTTTTAGACGCATACTCTATAATTGAATAAATAAATAAGGTATAAAATAATATTATTTTAAATGGTCAAAAGTTTAAAATCGAGATTATAATGTGACAGTAATGTGAGACATAACACACGAGAGTTCTTTCTCACGTGTAATCAAATATCGAACTAAGAACATAATCTCTAAATTGCGTTTGAACACGCAAACAATTTTTCTTTTCTAATTTTACGAAAAATGAATTAGGTAACGATTCCAAAAAAAACAAAACTAGTCTAAATCGATAATTTTTAAATACACTCTAGTCAAGTCTACCATTTTGGTAATTCAACGTCTCACTCGAGAACCGAAAGAAATGTGAGTTATGGGGCGCGACTATCGAGTAACGAAAACTCTTTTTCGGGAATGATCGATTTTTGGAATTATTTAAAATATATTGTATAACAAAAAAAAATGTTTATATTATTTAAAAATATTTTTATATTATTAAATAAAAAGTCTGAAAAAAAATGAATTAGTCAAAATATATTAAAATAATTAAAATGATGAAAACAAAATAAATAATATATATATATATATATATATATATATATATATATATATATATATATATATATATATATATATATATATATATATATATATATATATATATATATATATATAATGAATTGATAGTATATAAAACAAAATTAGACCTATATTCTAAAGAACATTCTCAGAGTCTGGTCAAAGTTCACAAGAAATATACTAATTACCTTTTGCAAAATCTAGTTTCAAAGTCATATTTTCTTATACCCTTATACAAAATTTAAAAAATTATAAAAAAAACATATTAAATAATTTTTCATCAAAATCATAATTTTATACTAAAATTTAAAATTATTTTCAATTTTCTTTAACCATTTTAAAATATATCAAATTCTAAAGAGTAATGGGATCAAATTCGACCATTAAATTGGAAGAAATAAGAAGTAAATAAACTTGAATCAAGCTATAATCTCCCATTGCCCTGACTTCAAAACACCAACAGCAATATTCAATTAACTTTCTCAATCTGGAGTCCTCCAAAATCAGCAAAAATGCGCAAAAATGCTTTCCAACTCCTTAATCTTTTCCTCAAACACATCAAATTTCTTCTTCTTTTCATCGTATGTCAGCTTCAACAATATCTTCTCATCCTTAATCACATTGTTCCTCATGTTATAAGCATAATCAACAATATCTTCTCATCCTTAATCACATTGTTCCTCATGTTATAAGCATAATCATTGTTCCTCATGCTATAAGCATAATCCTCCATCCCATTCATCGGCCCTTGCCTTTGGCCTGCTCGATTCAGTCCAGGCAAGTTATTGCCTTGAAAGAGTTTCTATATTTGGATTGTTAATGTTCTGTTTTTTTCAAACTGAACAAAAAATAATACTGAACATACCTCCATTGTGGTTTAGAGAAAATATAGTCACGAGAACCGAGAACCGTCATGTTTCAATGGACCTAAAGCCTTCCCCAACACATTAAATCCTTTCATATTTAATGTTAGATATTATGCCAGAAACCAAATGGTTGGCCTCTTTCATAGCTTTCATTTCTGACGATAAAAAGAGAATGCTCAAATGTCATCATCAGGGAAATAAGAATTTAAGTATTGCAGCATGTTAACTAAGCTCAAAAGCATGAGACAACTTTTTTTTTAAGAAATTGGCATAATGCAAAACCTAGGTAAGATAAGATTCATATTTTATAGAATTGTAACTAAATTACAATCCAATTCTTACATTTAAAAAAAATTAAAATTGTAATTCTTGAAAAATTGAATTAAATTGTAATGCCAATCAGTGAATAATGGAATGTAGTGAAAGAAAGTATATAGGTTGATTTTTAATTCCAATTTCATTAAACTGCCAAACAAACATATTTCAATTCCAGTTCTCGTCCTAAACAAACATTCATTGGCTTAGACACAGCAACTTACACGCATAATACTATTACATAAGATGGTAGAAGACTTCGCAAAATGAATAACTTTAGCAACAGAAACTGACTTACCTTCTCATTTCTAAGGGGAGCAACACTTCTCCTAGCAGAGCAATCCGTGATCAGTTGTATACAAACAGTTTGTCTAACTAGTCTAAGGTAGGGGTGAGCAAACGGGTAAACCCAACCCGTATTACCCAACTCATATTCAACCCAAATTAAATTTACCCAACCCATAATTCAACCCATATTATTTATTAATATGGGTTGGGTATGGGTTGGGTTGAGTATGGGTTGGGTAACCCAAATTATTTTATTATTATTTTTTATTTAACATGTATTTGACTCATTTAACACATTTTTATTCGTTTAACACGTTTTCACGTTTTGACATTTTTGATACGTTTTTCACACGTTTAACACGTTTTTGACACGTTTAACATGTTTTTGGCACGTTTAACACATTTTTGACACGTTGAACACGTTTTTCATGTTTTTGGCATGTTTAACACGTTTTTAACACGTTTAACATGTTTTTGATGCGTTTGACACGTTTGACACGTTTTGACACGTTTTTTCACGTTTTCGACACGTTTAACACATTTTGACACATTTTTGGCACGTTTAACACGTTTTAACACGTTTAACACGTTTTGACACATTTAACATATTTTTCACATTTTTGACACGTTTCACACGTTTTTCACGTTTTTGGCACGTTTTGACACGTTTAACACGTTTTTCACGTTTAACACGTTTTCGACACGTTTAATACGTTTTTCACATTATTGACACGTTTCACACGTTTTTCACATTTTTGGCACGTTTAACACGTTTTGACACGTTTTGAGACGTTGAACATGTTTTGACACGTTTAACACGTTTTTCACGTTTAACACGTTTTGACACGTTTTTCACGTTTTCGACACGTTTAATACGTTTTCGACACGTTTAATATGTTTTTCACACATTCAACACGTTTAACACATTTGACACGTTGGACACTATTTTCATATTTTGACATGTTTAACACATTTTTAACACGTTTGACACATTATTCACGATTATGACACATTTAACACATTTTGACACATTTTTCACGTTTATGGCACGTTTAACACGTTCTGACATGTTTAACATGTTTTTCACGTTTTTCACATTATTAACACGTTTAACACGTTTGTAACATGTTTAACATGTTTTCACACGTTTTTCACGTTTTTGGCACGTTTAACACGTTTTGACACATATTCCACGTTTTTGGCACGTTTAACACGTTTTCCTCGTTTTGGCACATTTTGATACGTTTTACACGTTTTGACACGTTTAACATGTTTTTCACATTTTTGACACGTTTAATACGTTTTCACATGTTTAATGTCAAACGTGTGAAAACATATTAAACGTGTCAAAAATGCCAAAAATGTGTTAAACGTGACAAAAACGTGTTAACGTGCAAAAGAAATATGTTAAACATGTCAAAATATGTTAAATGTGTAAAACGTGTTAAAATGTCAAAAACGTGTTAAACGTGCCAAAAACGTGATAAACGTGTTAAACATGTTACAAACGTATTAAATATGTTACAAACATGTTAAACGTGTTAAGAATGTGAAAAACGTGAAAAACATGTTATATATGTCAAAAACGTATTAAACGTACCAAAATGTGAAAAATGTGTTAATGTGTGAAAAACGTGTCAAATATGTCAAAAACGTGTTTAACATGCCAAAAACGTAAAAACATATTAAATGTGTGAAACACGTGTTAAATGTGTGAAAAACGTGTGAAAACGTGTTAAACATATCAAAAACGTGTTAAACGTGCCAAAAACGTGAAAACCGTGTTAAACTTATCAAAATCGTGTTAACGTGTTAGTTATGTTAAAAACGTGTTAAACGCGCCAAAAAGGTAAAAAAAAACGTGTTGTATTTGTCAAAAACGTGTTAAATGTATTAAATATGTCAAAAACGTGTTAAACTTGACAAAAACGTGTTATTAGTACGAAAACGTGTTAAACATGTCAAAAACTTGTTAAACATGTCAAAAATGTAAAAACGTGTTAAACGTGTGAAAAACATGTTTTATTTGTGAAAGCGTGATAAAAATATTAAAAACGTGTTAAACGTGTGAAAAACGTGTTAAACATATCAAAAACGTGTTAAAATGTCAAAAACGAGTTAAACATGCCAAAAACGTGAAAAACGTGTTAAACTTATCAAAAACGTGTTAAATATGTTTAAAATGTGTTAAACGTGCCAAAAACGTGAAAATCGTATTAAACTTATAAAAAACGTGTTAACGTGTTAGTTATGTTAAAAACGTGTTAAACGTGCCAAAACGTAAAAAAAACGTGTTAAACTTGTCAAAAACGTGTTAAACGTATTAAACATGTCAAAAACGTGTTCAATGTGACAAAAACGTGAAAAACGTGTTATTAGTGTGAAAATGTGTTAAACGTGTCAAAAACGTGTTAAACGTGTTAAACGTGTCAAAAACGTGAAAACGTGTTAAACGTGTCAAAAACGTGAAAACGTGTTAAAAATGTGAAAACGTGTGAAAAACGTGTTAAACGTATGAAAAACGTGTTAAACGTGTTAAATGTGTGAAAAACGTGTTAAACGTGTGAAAAACATGTTATAAGTGAAACGTGTTAAAAATATTAAAAACGTATTAGATGTGTGCAAAACGTGTTAAACGTATGAAAATATGTTAAACATGTCAAAAACGTGTTCGACTTAAAGTTGGAAGATGATTAGTTTATATTGGATTAATAATAGAGAATTAAACTAAATTTATATAATTTGGGTAATTTGGGTAACCCAACCCAAATTAAACCCAACCCAAATTTAACTCAACCCATACTCAACCCAACCCATACTCAACCCAACCCATACTAACCAACCCAAATTAATATTTTGGGTTTGGGTTAGGATTGGGTTTGGGTAAACCCATATTATGCTCACCCCTAGTCTAAGGTCCCCCAAAACCAGCATCATGAGCCTTGGAAATGATGGGATTGCATACACTTTCCAACTCCTTAAGCTTGACCTCAAACACAACCGCTTTCTTAGTAAGCTGATTGTTTTGCAGCCATACAAATGCCTCTTCTATTGCGTTGTCTATCTTCAACTTGTCACCATAAGCCAAGTGTGATATCATCTTCTTGACATTGTTCCTCATTTTGTAAGCATAATACTCCAATGCATTCCTGGCCATAGCTCCCTTCTTGTGCTCCATATCCTCCAACCTGTATTTCTCCGCCTCTTGTACCATCTTTTTTATCTCTTTTGCCGTTAACCTCCCTTTTTCTTGCTTTATTCTCACCTTATTCTCTACACCAGTTGCATTTACCTTTGCTGAAACGTCTAATATCCCGTCTGCATCGATGTTGAAGCATACAGTAACTGCACCAACACCCCTCGGTAACGGGGGAATTCCGGACAAGGTAAAATGTCCAAGAAGATTATTGTCTTCCGTCATCGATCTCTCACCCTCGTACACTTTAATATTCATAGACAATTGGTTGTCAACGATTGTAATCAAGCCTTTCTCCGCCTTTTGGGGAATTGTAGTGTTCCTAGGAATCACGACTGTCATGATGCCTCCAATTGTATCAACTCCAAGTGAGAGAGGAGTGACATCAAGAAGTACTAGATCTTGAATTTTCTGAGTTTCCTCACCACACAAAATGGAAGCTTGAACTGCAGCACCAAAGGCGACAGCTTCATCAGGGTTGATACTCTGGCAAAATTCCTTGCCATTAAAGAAATCCTTAAGAAGTTGTTGTACTTTGGGAATTCTAGTAGACCCACCAATCAGGACAACATCATCAACGCAACTCTTGTCCATCTTCGCATCAATTAAGCATTTCTTAACAGTTTCCATACACTTCATGAATAGATCCATGTTCATCTCCTCAAATTGGGCTCGGGTTATATTAAAATTAAAGTCAACGCCCTCAAAGAGAGAATCAATCTCTATCATAGTCTGGACAGTATAAGAAAGAGTCCTCTTCGTTCTCTCGCAAGCAGTCCTCAGTCTCCTCAAGGCACGGGCGTTTCCGCTTATATCCTTGTTGTTCTTGCGCTTGAATTCCTGCACAAAATGATTCAGCATTCTGTTGTCAAAGTCCTCTCCTCCCAAATGGGTATCACCAGCAGTGGCCTTCACATCAAAGACAGACCCATCAATGGTCAAGACAGAGACATCAAATGTTCCTCCACCGAAATCGAAAATGAGGACGTTCTTTTTTCCCACGCTGTTTGCTCTATTGTTTAGACCATAGGCAATGGCAGCAGCAGTTGGCTCAATGATGATACGCATCACGTTCAGACCAGAAATTACACCAGCGTCTTTGGTGGCTTGTCTTTGGGAATCATTGAAGTAAGCCGGCACTGTAATGACAGCATTTTTCACCTCTGTTCCCAAAAAGGTCTCAGCGACCTCCTTCATCTTGATTAAAACCATGGAAGATATTTCCTCTGCATAGAACTGCTTCTCCTCACCTTTGAAGCTGACAACGATCATTGGTTTGTCTTCTGGCCCAGAAACCACCTTGAACGGCCAGTATTTGGCGTCACTTTGCACTAACGGATCACTAAACTTCCTACCAATCAATCTCTTTGCATCTGAACCATAAAATGTTATTAAGGGAAATTATATAAAGTAGTAGAAGAATATAACTTAAGCAGAAACTTACCAAAAACAGTGTTCATTGGGTTCATAGCTGCCTGATTCTTAGCCCCGTCGCCGATCAATCGCTCTGTTTCAGTGAATGAAACGTAAGAAGGAGTGGTTCTGTTGCCCTGATCATTGACAATGATTTCGACATGGTCGTGCTGCCAAACTCCAACACATGAGTAGGTTGTACCCAGATCGATTCCAATCGCCGGTCCTTTCCAACTCCCTGCCATTATTCAAAATGAATCTCTCTAATTTATGGTGTTCTTGAAGTTTTTGTCTATACCTGTATTATGCAGAGCTATAGTAGAGTTAATAAAGCCAGGGGAAACATGGTGATTTTGAAATAACTTTGCGACAAGAAAAAAAATATTATCAATATTATAAGTATATAAATATTATATCAATATTATAAGTATATAAATATTATATTACAATATAACGAAAATATTAACTTTTAAAGTGTACCAAAAAAATTATATAAGGTACAGTATCGATGCCAAAATTATTTTGTACATAAAATTTTAGTATATCAAGATATACCGAAATATCAAAATAATATTTATAAATTAAAATATATAATATGATATTAATTTAATTATAAAAATATAATTTTTGAAAATCATATCAAAATAAAATTTTACTGAAATATTATTTAATATATGCAATCTTTACTTTACGGGTGATATTGAAAAAAGATTCAACCAAACTTTCAATTTTTTAGAGGGGTGAAAAGGAGGTGAAACTTGATATTCAATCCTTATAATCAATATTATAAGTATATAAATATTATATTGTAATATATCGAAAATATTGACTTTTAAGGTAAACCAAAAAAATTATAAGGTATGTTACCGATACCAAAATTATTTGTACGGTAAATGTATGTGATTTTTAAAATTTTAGTATATCGAGATATACAAAAATACCAAAATAATATTTATAAATTAAAATATAATATAATATATATATATATAATATTTATAAAGAAATAAATATGTATGATATTAATTTAATTTTTGAAAATCATATCAAAATAAAATTTTACTGAAATATTATTTAATATATGCAATCTCTACCTTACGGATGAGATTGAAAAAATATTCAACCAAACTTTCAATTTCTTAAAGTGGTGGAAAGGAAGTGAAACTTAGTATCCAATCCTTTTAATTATTGTCAATGATATTTATACAATCTCATCCTTAACGGTTGTCAGTGAGTTTCCTTTCAACTTGGGTAAAATGATAGTGGATCCTTTTATGAGCCGTTTGAGTCATAAAATGGTGAAAATATTAGTGTGCACAATGATTGACTAAAAGGAAAAAAAATTCAATTTTTGTAGAAAATTAGAAATATCTTATTGATGATGAGCTTGAATTGTTTAAGAAAATTGAAAAAATTATTTTTTTATTAATTATGTCTAAATTAACTAATATTTATTATTATTATTATTTTGTAGCAACTAAAATCTATTTTGCATAAACAAAAAATAAAGCGATTGCATTATTTGCCTCCAATGATGGCCTTTTTTGTCTCATCCGTATTCCGACAAAATGCTATCAATATAGAAAGACTAGTGGTCACCCACCTTTGACTAACATACTCGAGACTTATTCTATTGGCTCCTCTTTGTGGTGAATCTTCTCCAATCTCTTTATTATAGAATCAGTTCGGTCCTTTCTTCCATTATGCCTTCAAAGCTATCCGATGATCCTGTAACTACTGCTGCCTAAAGGTTTTCCCCCAAGTTGACTCTAATGTGCCTTTCATATATGCTTCCTAAGTCATTTCCAAACGTCGACAAATACGAATTGTATTATCAATTTATAAAACAAATTTGTAGATACAAATACGATTAAAGATCGTTCTTAATATCATTCTCTCGCCTCCACTTTAGTCTAACTTGAAACTATACTTGTATTTATTCTTGTTAACTCCAATTTTTTTAAGTATTTTTAATTTTTAACATTTGCTAGTTTTTCTAAATGAATGTTTTATTTTATGATAAATATTTTTATTTTTTTGTTTTGTGTAACGTTTAAGTAGTAACTATATTAAATTGTTTTTTGTTTAAGTTAATATGGTTTTTAGGTATCAAAGGTATAATATTGGTACCGTACCGAAATTAAAGTATACCAAAATCAAGGTAAGTTAAACATATGAATTTTGTATACCAAAGTTTTTGATAAAATATAATGTATAGATAAAAAAAAATTAAGGTATACCGTACCGACCCATCCTTAATTAGTTATCTAACGTTTATATAAAATAAAAGAGCTTAAAACTTTTTTTTAAACGCTGGTTTTCACTTCTTCTTTGGAGTGCGACTAATTTCTGCGGGTTAAGCATATAGCCCGCAAACATACTTACCATTAAACAGGCGCATAATTTGTCGTCTAACGGGCTCGAACCCAAGACCTCATTGAGGTCTTTTTTTACCGCTAGGCTAAAAGAGAGGATAAAGAACTTAGAACTTATATTTCATTAAAATTGAAAATGTGTTAAAAAAATTCAAAACTAGAAACTACTTCTAAATAGGGGTGGGAAAAATTACTGATATTATAAGTATATCGAAAATACCGTACCACAATATATCGAAAATATTAATTTTTAAGGTATATAAAACAATGTAATGTATGATACCGATGCCGAAGTTATTGGTACGGTAAATGTATGAGATTTTCAAAATTTTAGTATATCGGAATAGACCGAAATACCGAAGTAATATTTATAAATTAATATATATATATAATACATATATGGAAATAAATATATTTAATATAAATTTAATTATAGAAATATAATCTTTGAAAATAATATCAAAATATAATTATCGTGTAATATTATTAAATATAAAATCTCTACATTACCGATGAGATAAAAAAAGATTCAACAAAACTTTCGATCTCTTTGAGTTGAAGAAAGGAAATGAAACTTAGTATTCAATCCTTTCAATTATTGTCAATGATATTTGTACAATCTTATCCTCAATGGTTTCTAGTGAGTTTGTCGTCAGCTTGGTTAAAAAGATAGGGTATCCTTTTAGGAGCAGTTTGAGTCTTAAAATGGTGAAGACATTGTTATGCACAAATGATTGACTAAAAAAAGAAAAATTCAATATAAGGAAAAATCTTACAGAACTTGAATTGTTTAAGAAAATTGAAGAAATTAAGAAGAGTGAGTTGTTTTTATTAATTAAATTCAAATTAACTAATATGAAACCGCTCTGAATTTCACTCTCTCACCACAACTTTTGTTTGTTTTGAAGACTATACTTATGTTTATTCTTATTAACTACAATGTTTTTAACTAATTTTAATTTTTAACTTTTATTAGTTTTTATAAATGTTGGATTTTAAAAAGAATATTTAATTTTATGTTACATATCTTTATGTTTTAGTTTTGTGTATAGTAACTATATTAAATTGATTTTTTGTTTAAGTTAATATATTTTTAGGTATCAAAGATATAATACCGATACCGTACCGAAATTAAGGTAAGGTAGATGTATGAATTTTTGTATACCGAAACTTTCGGTAAGGTATAAATAAGGTATGAATAAAAAAAAGTTAAGATATACCGTACTAATTCACTCCTACTTTTAACAAAGCTGAAAATCTATTTACCAACTAATTTACCATTAAATACAAAACTAAAATAGTTAACTAAGTTGTCAGGTTACAATCATATTTATTAACTAAAATCAATTTGATTGAATGTAGTTGTAATGAGTAACTTTACCTTACAATTATAATTCTTTTTACTACAACTTAATTAGAGGTATGTGAACTAAGGATGACAACGGGTACCCTACCGTCGTGTAGTGAAGTATCTGTCCTCGAATCAGATTTTTATTTTACTACCCGACTCCAAATCCGGCGTAAATCTCTATTTATATCTCATCCCCGATTCGTCGGATACCCCGTTACCCGATTAAAATATGAATTTATATTTATTATTTTCTAAATATACTAAATATTAAAAACAAAAATGAAAATGTTACTTCCTTGCAATGCATAGTTAGTTATGTTGTAAAAGTTGAAAAATAAAACAATATTGCCGTTATTACATATTGGAGTTCAATAAAAACTAAAGAGAAAGTGAAGAAAGTTGAAAGATTGTTGAACATGAAAATAAAGGGAAATTTGACGAAATGACCCACGCTTGATAAACTTTGCAAAAATGACACTTTCGGTCTATGAAATGTCCGTCTTGACCCCGTGACTTCCCTCTTACCGCTTATTATATAATACGCAAAATATGTAATATGCGTAATATGTAATACGCATATTACACATTACGTGTATTATATAATATGCGTAATATGTAATAAGCGTATTACACAATACACGAAATATGTAATATGCGTATTATATATTACGTGTATTACATATTGTGTGTATTATATAATATGTGTATTACATATTGCGCGTATTACATAACACGCGCAAACTCTAATATATAAACATCCTCATTTGGGACCCTCATTTTAAAAAAGTGTTCCGACTCACGACTTTCTCTCTCCAACCCACGACTCTACTCTCCAACTTCCACGACTCTCTAACTTCGTTCAACATCTGTTCAATATCATCATCGCTCAACTTTCATCATCGTCCGTATTGTCGTTCCTATATTCATGTAAGTTTAGCATTTTTTTTAGAACGTTGGGTTTCGCTGCTCCTATAGAGTGAGACTAATCCCCGGGGGTTAAGCACATAGCCTACAAACACACTTAATCATTTAACCAGGCATAGAACTTGTCGCCTGACGGGCTTGAACCCAAGCCCTCATGGAGGCCTGGGAGATATCCACCTATTAATGCCGCTAGGCTAGAAGAGAGGATGAGTTTAGCGTTTAGGATTTAGGGTTTATGTAATGTTCTTCTTATTCAGGCGTTTAGAGTTTTGCATGTATGTATGTGTATATTGATGGATAATCCTTAGTGTTTAGGGTTTATGTATCTTTTAGGGTTTATGTATGTATATTCTGATGTTGCTTATCCAATGTTCCTCACTCACGCGTATTATATCATGCGTATTGTAATATTCTTATTCTACATGCATGCACGGTTTAGGGTTTGTATAATGTCCGCGTATTACAGCTTCATGTGCATTATATGTATGTGTATATTGAAATGTCCGTGTATTGCATCTTCACGCGCATTATTTATTAGGGTTTATCCAATGTTCACGTATTGTCTGATGTTGCTTATTTGAGTTGGTTAGGGTTTATCCAATGTACAACTTCACGCGCATTGTTTATTTTACTTATTTGTTGTTCATTTTTTTAGATGGCGTCAACCATAATTCCTGAGTTTGCTGCTAGGGTATCATGGAAAACCAATCTGTCAAACATTGCCACCAAGTTTGCTACAATGGATATAATGGAAAGGGTAGAGCAAACCCAATTCTGATTTTTATTCAAAGGATCCCCGTGACTGCAGTTTTCAAGAACGATAATCCATCAAATGCTCCTCAGGAATAACAGCTCAAATTCTAAGTAGATGAAGTTCCTCGTAAAGAGAGGGGAGTTGTGCTTTGGGATGAAGGAGTATTCCCTTGTTACAGGCCTCAAATTTAGGAGATTCCCTGCGGTGGAAAACATCTTCAATGAAGTTGAAGAATGTCCACCTTTAGTGGTAAAATATTTTAACAGTAATATGATTGTTAGAACTAGAGACCTTCAGTCAATATTCATGTCCTACTCTAATAAGGAAGATACATAGAAGATGAGACAGTTATTCTTGGTTTTCCATTATCTCTTATCTCTTGATCCAAGGAGGATAATAAATATCAAAATCCTCTACATTGTTGAGGACATCAATACTTTCCTCCAATTTCCATGGGTAAAGTTGTCCTTTAGAGCAACCCTGAAGGGTTTGAACAAGGACTTGAAACGCTTCATGTCGATATATCTAGACAAGAAGAAAATCATGGGGAAGAAGGAAGACAAGAAGGTCGATGTTTCTTATACTATATTTGGGTTCGTACTAACATTCCAAGTGTGGACCTATGAGGTTATCAAAACGTTTGTCCTCAAACTTTCTAAGAGGACGATGTTGTAAGGGCATGAGCATGTCTACCCAAGGATAGTACAGTACAAATCCAACAAGAAGAGCATCGCCTCTGATATTCAAACTGCCCTGCATGGCAATGTTGTAAAAAAAATGGAAGTGTCTAAACATGAGAAGATCTTTTATAGTGGGGAGGAATTTGAAGATATGAGAGGTAATTTGTATGATTCATTATTTGAACTTGATTCCAAAAAGAGGAAACATAAAGAGATTGAAGATGTAGTTCCTCCAAAACCTACTATGAGGAAAAGAAGACTAATTACTCACCCCCAACACCTCTCATTATGTTCCTCCCAAACCTGACATGAGGAGAAGAACCTGCATCCCTACCCCTAGCCTTAGCACCTCTCATTTTGTCCACGGCGCCACCAAGACTCAAGCAGATGGTGATGGCCCTCAAATGACTCAAACATCAACAACTCTCTAGGATAGAAGTGGATTGGATGAACTGACGAATGAGGTAAATGAACTAAAAACTGAAATAAATCTCATAAAAGAGATATTGAACCAACTATAAGAACATATTGGCATAATATCAGCCAAACTAGAGGAAGAATAGAGCAAGAGAATATTGAAGAAGAAGGAGGAGAATGTTGAGGTGAAGAAGGAGGAAGACAATGATGAGATATGTACAATTCACATTCACACTTTTTGTATAGTTTCACACTTTTTGTCTATTTTTTTCTAATGTGCAGGATAGGATTGAGGAGGAATATGTGGAGAAGGTGGAGGATCTGGTGAAGGTAAATAAGAAGAAGAAGAAGAAGGTGAATATGGAGAAGAATAAGAAGAATGACAATAAGAAGGTATGTACAACTTCACGCTTTTTGTATAGCTTCACACTTTTTGTCTAATTTTTTCCAATGTGCATGACAAGATTGAGGAGGAAGATGTAGAGATTGTGCATGTGTTGATGGAGATTGAGGAAGACAATGAGAAGGATGAGAAAGACAAAGAGAAGATTGAGGAAGACAAGGAGAAGGATGTGGTGATTAAGATTGAGGAATCAAGGAGGAGGATGTGGTGCTGAAGATTGAGGAAGACAAGAAGGATGCTGTGTTTGTGGAGAAGAATGAGGAAGACAAGGAGGATGATCTGTTTGTGAAGAAGGATGAGGTATGTAAAATTCACATTCACGTTTTTTGTATAGCTTCACGCTTTTGTCTATTTTTTTCAATGTGTAGGAGGTGAATGAGAAGATTGATGAGGAAAACAATGATAATATTGAGGAAGACAATGAGAAGATTTAGGAAGACAAGGAGGAAAATATGTTGGAGGAGAAGGATGAGGATCTGGTGAATAAGAAGATTGATGAGGAAGACAAGGAGAAGGATGTGGTGCTGAAGGAGAATGTATTGGTGGAGAAAGATGAGGATCTGGTGAAGGGGGATATGGAGAAGATTGAGGAAGACATGGAGGAGGATGTTGAGAAGATTGATGATCGGGTGAAGGAGGATGTGGAGAAGATTGATGATCTGGTGAAGGTGGATGTGGTGGTGGAGAAGAAGGAGGATGTGGAGAAGATTGACGATCTGGTGAAGGGGGATGTGGAGAATATTGATGATCTGGTGAGTGGTGGAGAAGAATGAGGATGTGGAGAAGATTAACGATCTGGTGGAGGAGGATGTGGAAAAGATTAATGATATGGTGAAGGTGGATATGGTGGTGGAGAAGGAGGAGGGTGTGGAGAATAAGAAGAAGAACAACAAGAAGAAGGTGAAGGTGGATAATAAGAAGAAGAATGTATGTAAAACTTCATGCTTTTTGTATAGCTTCACGCTTTTTGTCTAATTTCTTCCAATGTGCAGGACAAGATTGAGGAGGAAGATGTGGAGAAGAAGAAGGATTTGGAGAAGAACAAGGTGGAGGACAAGAAGAAGGTGGAAAAGAAGGTGGTGGTGGAGGACAAGAAGAAGGATTTAGATAAGAAGATGGAGGAGGATGTGGAAGAAGTGAAGAATAGTGTAGTCCATTATAAGAGAAATAGGTTGGGGTCGAGACTACTTCGTCCCTACACCGACCCTTTTGGAAAAAAAATGATGGTCAATGATCCAGTCAAGGTCAATCATATGGTGAAATTTGAACGGGAACTACTGAATAAGTTGACGAATTTGCTGAGAAAAAAAATGAATTGGTGGATGTCAATACTAGCTTAGCAGACTATGTATTCTTCAATACATTGCTGAAGAGATTTAGTTGGCTCATTAATCATGTATTGTGTATCACGTTTATTGTATAATTCACGTGTATTGTGCATCACGCTTATTGTATAATTCACGTGTATTGTGTAGGAAATTAATGTCGGTTATTTTATTCTAAGAAGAAGAGTAGTCGAATTCCCTAAGACATATACTAAGGATTTCACAATCGCGGATTGTCATCTCACAACTATGTTGTCATCAAACTATACAAAGTTTTCTAGTGATGCAAAACACTTTTCTTTTGATATACCCTTTATGGAGTATTATTGGGTGGGGAAGACAGATATATGCTCACATGGAGTACAGTTGATGACATTTATATCCCACTCAACCTCAAAATGGAGAACTTGGTAGTGTGTGTGGTGCGACTAAATGAATGGCAAATTGACGTCTACGATTGTGATCAATCAATTTTCAAGGGGAGAAATTTTCACAATACATGCAACCCCTCTATGAAATGCTTCCGTACTTTCTTAAACAAGCAATGTCTGAAGTGGAAATAGTTAGGTATCCTAAAATGACCCTGAACAATTTCAATTTTCATAGAATCCCACACCTAGATGTCCCAAGATCAAAATCAAATGGGGATTGTCGTGTATTTTTACTAATATATATAGAGTACCTGACTGCTAAGCTTGATCTAAAGGATGTGGTATTAGAAAACATGAATTTTTTTAGAAAGAAGTGGGCAGTCAGGTTGTTCAACCAAATTATAGACCCATGAATTATTATTTTGTAAGTCTTTTATGTGATAGTCTTTTTATGTAATAGTCTTCTTCTCTTCTATTGTAAATTTATTTTCATATACTATAAATTTTGACAATACACGTGAGTTATTACAATATGTGTGAGTTGTTGCAATACGCGTGAGTTGATGCAATACACGTGAGTTGTTACAATACATGTGAATTGTTGCAATACGCGTGAGTTATTGCAATACGCGTGAGTTGATGCAATACGCGTGAGTTGTTGCAATATATGTAAAATAATATTATTGAAACACTATATTAACATTATTGAAACAATATATTCACATTATTGAAACACTTCTTTTATGTCCTTTACACTTCTATATATAATAGCAAAGTTTGAGCATGTAGGTTCACAATGATCTCTCTAAGACTTCTACACATCTGTACCATCTCCCAACAAACTATTCGAGATAAAATATTGATATCAAGGTTTGTTAGAGCTGGTACAGATTTATAAAAGTCTTATAGAGAGGATAAGTTTAAGCATGAAGGTTCACAATATGGAGGAAATATACAATACGTGTGAGTTATTGCAATACACGTGGGATCTTCTTTTTATGTCATTTTTATGACTTATAAGACTCTTACACATTTGGACAAGTTCCCAACAAACCATTGGAGACGAAATCAAGGCAAAGTTTGAGCGTGGAGCACAATGATCTATAAGACTTTTACACATCATCACCAGCTACCAACGGACCATTCAATAGAGTATCTTGATATCAAGGTTTTTTTGGAGCTGGTGATGATGTGTGAAATATTATAGAACGGAGAGTTATTGTAATACGTGTATTGTAATATTCATGGGTTATTGTAATATGCGTATTACAATACACGTGAGTTATTGCAATACGCATGAGTTAATGTAAAACGCATATTACAATACGCGTGAGTTATTGTAAAACGCGAGTTATTGCAATACATGTATTGTAATAACTCACGTGTATTGTAATATGCATGAGTTATTGCAATAGGCGTATTATAATAACTCACGTGTATTGTAATGTCACTTCTGTAGTTCTTGACAGAAACTAAGATACATATTTGTAAAGCATGAAACTTATGTAGTTCTTAACAGTTAGAGAGTGTTTTTCAAGTCATTGTCTGGAGTACACTTAGAACACTAGAATTTGAATAGTTATGTTGAAGTCATTTCAATCCAACCTTTCAACATTAAGAGCTTGTTTGATGTGGGTTATATGGGATTTTCAAACACAGTCTTAAGTACACTTATAACATTATGTTGCAGCAAAATCTACAATAATTAACAAATATTTCATACAAGACAATTATTCAACAACATTAATTTTATACAATACAATTATTCATACAATATTTTCTTAAGGAAATTTCACACATGAAATCATAAAATATAACTATTCATACCATTATTCAACATTAAGAGGACTTAAGGAAATTCCACATATAAAATCACAAATTCAAGTTCAAGCTAAAGGTACATGTTGTTGAGATGATGACTCATGTTGATGAGATGATGGCTCATGCTGCTGAGATGATGCTCTTGCAGTAGATGGTGTAGGAATCAGTGTTTTTCTTGTTGACTTGTTATGACATTGACCACCACATGAGTTACATCATGTTCGAACCTTATGAGGCTCACCTTGGGATGACCTACGCTATGTTATTGGCCACCCTTTTTCACCTTAACAAGTGGTTTTAGGCACACTCGTTGCTTGATATTTTTGGGAATATCCTAAGAGTCTTCATGACAAACTGGATAACATGTCTCCGCATATAAATTCAACCACAGTTTAGTTGAGTAATACTTGAAAAAGATAACGATTAAACATATGAGTAATTAGTTAGATAGATTCAACAGGTGAGCAATTGTTACCTTGACCAGAAGTCATGGGGATCCAATTTTTTGGTATGGGCAGCAGATATGGCATGTGTATAATGAAGATCAGATACATCAAATACCCTATAATTACAATTCATTCATTTGAAGTCAACTTCAAAATCAGATTCACCGACATGCACATAAAACTCGAACTGGTTAAGTGGATTGATGTTATATAATCTGGCATTCTGGACTTGCTCACATATGAATTTTTCATAATATTGAGATAAACGTTCTGTGTGATTAGACAAATTTTCTCTTCTATTATGAAACCATTCTTGTATTGTGAATCTTAAATAGTCATTTAAGGTTGTTATGGGATACTTTCTAGCATTCCTACTCTGACTATTAAAGTTCTCGGTGTAATTTCTTATCATTTGATTGTATCATTTACTGGGGGAAATGTACAACTCCATCTCTCCATCCTAATATCTGTCAAATAGATAGCAATACGAGGTTCCTTAGTCCTGATCTTGTCAAAATGTCGATTAAGCATTGAGACGGTGTATGCGCGAGAAGCCAAATCAATTTCTACGTGGTAGTGATCAATTTTAAATTTAGTCATAATATTCATCATGATGTGGTATGTGCATGCACCATGATATGCTTCTAAAAAAAGTGTACACAAGACATTAGCAATATTTGGGTTTCTATCGAATAAAAAGACGAGATCCAGGACTGACCCAATAGCTTCTCTTAGTTTTTGAATGAAATATGTCTAGGAGTTATTATTCTCTAAATCAACGATGCCAAAACAACAGGATATAGTTATTCATTCGCATTCAATGCTATAGCTACCAATAGTTGACCTCCAACCTTGTGCTTAAAAAATGGCATCGATGCACAATACAGGACAGCAACAGCTTCTGAAATCCCTAATTGAGATGCCTATGGACATGAACATATATTTGAAATGGTCGAGCTCATCTGTCTAGATGTCTATTATGGTGCCCGAATTATTCATCTCCAACATCTTAGGTATGATGGCAATTTACCATAGGAATCATTTATAGTTCCTCGCACCACCATTAAGGCATTTTCCCTATACCTTCAAGCCTTATTATAACTCATCTTTATTCAATAACTTCTCTGCATGTCTTCCAATATTTTTGTAGGCATGGGGTCATGGTGATGGTCCATGTACTTACTCTTCATGCATTCCCCAATAACCCATGATGGTGTTTGCCTTTCATATTATTGCCTCATCACAATTGAACATGTGTGATCTTTTACAAATTTTCGAATCTCAAACATTTCCTAGGATTTTCCTTTCACAGCACGCAATCTCCACTTACGATTCTGATCCAAACATTTTACATACCAAAGTTATTTTCTTGACTTCTCCACTTTGAATTCAAAATGATTAGTCATCGCATATTTATGTAACCTCAGTTGAAGTTCTTTTTTATTCTCAAACAATATACTAACTTCCAACCAATTTCTCAAGTTAATTCCTCATGTATCGGATTTTCACTGTTTGGTATGTTACTAGCAACCCAATCACTACTTGATTTGGTACTAGCAACACAATAACTCATGCTTGGTTTGGTACTAGCAACCCAAGCACTACTTGGTTGGGTACTATCAACCCAATCACCAAATTCATCATTCATACGTAAACATGTGTTACTAGCAACCCAATCACCAACTCCCTCATTTAGACACAAACATGGGCTACTAGAAACCCAATCACCAACCCCCTCATTCAGACGCATACATGGATTTTCTTCTATGTCATTTTAAGTTTTAAAGACAACTTCCAACTACTGAATTTTTGGGAATACGTTAGGATCATCAATTTCTAGAACCATTACACTTTCTTGATTTGGGTTTCTAGGTAGTGACTTCTCTACTAAAGAGACACACAATACAATGCGATGGTGAATCGACATCGCTTCTTCTAAAAATAAATTCACTTTCATATCTTGTTTGATATCAGTTATAAAAGAAAATTTTATATCCATACTTGGAGTATTATACTTAGCTTGAAGCACTAAATCATATCTAGATTTGTCAACATTAGTAACAGAACAGATCATATCAACTAATTCGGCATATGTAGAATTTAGGGTAACTTTCAAACCTCTAGTTAACTTTGGAACAAAATGAGTAACTTCATCTGTAATTTTCCACTCTCCATCAAAGTAAACAATTACTTGAGCTGCAATTGAAAACAGCCTAACGATAATTATTTGAACTAGAAAGTTGAATGTATTAATAATACACTTGAGGAGCATTGCAATATGCATATTATAATGTTTCTCACTCGCGATTTTTACTTACTTATGTTGTTGTTCTTTGAAGATAGCGTCAACCATAGCTGATGAAGAGTTTCCTGCTAGGGTATCTTGGAAATGCAATGTAACAACTTTCCCAGAAGTTTGTTGCAATAGATCTAATAGATAAGAGCTCCCTATCCAATAGTTCTATTAAAGAAAACTTGTGGGAAATTTTTTCCACATTGTATTTCCATGAAACCTAGTAAGAAACTCATCATTAGTGAACAATACGCATGAGCAACTATAGTATTTACATATTCGCATTCAAATCAAGTCTTTTTTCATAACATAGTACGCATGAGCAATACCCGTTATCAATACGCGTGAGCAACAATACGCGTGAGCAATACACATGAGCAACAATACGCGTGAGCAATGCGTGTGAGCAACATTTGTCTTTGTTCATAACATAGTATTCGCATAATCGCATTCAGGAGTTATCAACTATAGTATATAAGTATATAACCTAGTTATATAACCTAGTGTTCATAATCACTAACTAAGAAATCATCAAAGAAAAATAACATAAAATGAACATACACATTTGAGAACGGAGAGTCGTAGGTCTTTAGCTGCTGATCTTGAACGAACTGAGAGTTGTGGCAAAGGGAGCGGGAGGGAGAGAAAGTCGTGAGTCGGAACTGTTAGATTAAGTTAAATAAAGAAAAGGGAAAATTAATTAAAAGAGAAATAATTAATTAAGGGAAAATGTCTTAATAAACTTAGGTGAATAAGTTTAAATCAATACAACATAGTTTTAATAATGTGGTCTGAACAAAACTAAGTTGTGTAAATTGTTTATGCATAGACAGCTCAAGACGCGCGAGCAGACGTCGTCTAACTTCTACAGACGTGTTAGTCTGAAGAAGTGTGCGAGCAGACGTCGTATAACTTTTACAGACGTGTTAGTCTGAAGAAGTGCGCGAGCACACGTCATCTAACTTCTACAGATGTGTTAGTCTGAACAAGTGTGCGAGATGACGTCATCTAACTTCTACAGACGTATTGGTCTGAAGAAGTGCGCGAGAAAACGTCGTCTAACTTCTACAGACGTGTTGGTCTAAAGAAGTGCGCGAGGAGACGTCGTCTAACTTTTACAGACGTGTTAGTCTGAAGAAGTGCGCGAGTAGACGACGTCTAACTTCTACAGACATATTAGTCTAAAGAAGTGCGCGAGCAGACGTCGTCTAACTTCTACAGACGTGTTAGTCTGAAGAAGTGCGCGAGCAGACGTCGTCTAACTTCTATAGACGTGTTAGTCTGAAGAAGTGCGCGAGCAGACGTCGTCTAACTTCTACAGACGTGTTAGTCTGAAGAAGTGCGCGAGCAGACGACGTCTAACTTCTACAGACATATTAGTCTGAAGAAGTGTGCGAGCAGACGTCGTCTAACTTCTATAGGCGTGATAGTCTGAAGAAGTGTGCGAGTAGACGTTCTATTAGTGCTGTCAAAATCGCGAGTCAACTCGTAAGCTCGTCCGAGTTTGCGTTTTTACCTAAAGAAATCGAGTCATGAGTCACAAAAAATCGCAAAAGTGTAAAATCGACGCTAACTCGCGTGTTGACTCGGTCAAACCGTTGAAAACGTTAAAAATGAAAAAATCGGTAAGTTTTATTATTTCTGCTTTTTCTCATTTTCAAATATCAAAATTTAAATCAATATTACCTCAACTACTTCGTATTAATGAAGACTCCTCGACTTCTTCAAAATAATTGCATCTTTTGTTTGAATCTAAGCTTGGCAAATCGTAAGCATATTTCTTTTTTTTTCATCAATGGAAGATAATGAAGAACTTAAAGGTTTCTCTCTCTAAAATACTACCACCGGACCGTGCTCTTCTTCCTTTCTTCTTCTAATACCAGGTAATATCTATCTTCTTTCATTCTTGATTGTATCTTTACTTTTTTGTTTATTTTACCGTTAGATGGTGATAAGTTCCAACTCACACTTATCACAATCAGAGTGTTATCTTTTCAACATTGTCCTAGACATTGTCCTATTATCTATATAGTATTATTTTATTAATAATAAATCCTAGTTTAGTTACTTTAACTATTCTTATCCTAATTTAGTTAGGCACTTTAGTTATAATTTCTTTAACTAAATAGTTATCCTAATTTATAAAAGTTAGTTATAAACTTATAATCTCCTTTATCATTTGAAAATGTCCACATAAACAACAATAAAAATAATATATGATTATTTACATTACATACATTCTATATAATTTATTAATTAATACTAGATCAAATATATTTGACATATCTAATTTATTACAATATTATTGTTTTATATTTTGCAAACTTAGTCTAACTTATAAAACAATGTCATTATCGGGTTATGTTACTCATAAGTTAAGTAAGAATAAATCGGGAAATAGATATGATATTGGTTGGGAATATGGAATTGATGTTGATAGCAATTCTAATAAAATTAAATGCAAATTTTGTTCTAAAATATTCTCATGTGGAATATATCGTTTCAAACACCATTTAGCTTGTACACACAAAGATGTTGAGCCTTGTATTAGTGTTCCTGATGATGTGAAATTAAAGGTTAGAGAGTTTTTATCGAAAAATGATGAGGCAAAACAAAGAAAAAGACAAAAAAATATTTTTGAGAATGAAGATGATGAAGGAGAGGATATGCAAATTGTTTCAAAACAATTTGACAAAGGTGCGAGACAATCTTTTATAAAGAGATCAAACGTACAAAAAACATTGAGTGAAATATTTAAGAAAGATTTAAGGGAAGATGCTTGTCAAATGATCTCTCGTTTTCTCTATACTAGTGTCATTCCTTTGTCAAATGTTAAGCCTGCAATGGGTTTTATTTATGAACAAATGGATGAAGCTAAAGAAAAGATTAGAATCAACTTCAAAAATATAAAGAGAAAGTAAGTAACATACTAACATTTGTATTTTTATTGATTGTTATTATATAAAATATTCATTTATCTATGTATTCATAATATATTGTTTGTCTTCATTTTAGTTATGAACTTATTTGGAAGATCATTGATGAACGATGGGAAATTCAACTCCACAAACCCTTGCATGTTGCTGGTTATTATCTAAATCCTCAATATCATTATAGTTGTGATTTTAAATCCAATTTTCAGATTAAAAAGGGTTTATATAGTTGTATTGAAAGGATGATAACCGATGAAAATATGATAAGTAAGATAGATAGCCAGCTTGAATTATTTAAAAATGCAAGAGGATTATTTGGTTCTAAATTTGCAAAAATGGCAATAAGCACAAAGTCTCCAACTGAATGGTGGGATTCTTATGGTGATGAATGTCCAGAGCTACAAATGTTTACTATTAGAATACTTAGTCTTACTTGCAGTTCATCTGGATGTGAATGGAATTGGAGTGCATTTGAAATGGTATATTTATGTTTTTACATATATTTAAATTTTTTTGTTTACCTAATTATTCAAAGTTTAAAATTATAACATTAATATTCTTCTTTGCCTATAGGTGCATACAAAGCGTAGAAATTGTCTATATCAACAAAAAAATGAATGACTTGGTATTTGTCATGTACAACATGAAGTTAAATGACAAGCAAGTATGAAGAAAATACGTTGAAGATGTTTGTTCTGATGATGAGTGGATAACTGCAGAAAAATATATGTATAATTCATCGTCATCTCAAACACTTTTATTTATAGAGAGTACTGAATGTAGAGAAAACGAAGAAGAAATATGCAAGGAAGATGGTGAAAAAGAAGGAGTATAAAGAGATGATGATGAAGTTGATGATGCTATGGATGATTTAGACAATTTTGATGTTAACAATGAGACAAATGTTGATGATTTAATTTCTTGATTTAAAAGTTGGTTATGAACAATTTATTAAGTATTTTGAATGATTTTTATTTATTAAGTTTAAAATATTTTGAATGATTTATAATTTAATAGTTAATATTATTTATAAGTAAACTCTTACGAGTTTACGATTTGAGTTTACAATACGAGTTTACAATGGTCTAACGATTTTATGTAAACACTCGATTTTGATAGTCTTGCGTCCTACCTCATCAAATGCTCTAATTTAAAGAAGCGTAAGTAGACGCTTTTCCTCAGTAATCGTTTGAAGAAGCATCCGCCTATCTGCTCAGCCCATTAGCAGTGTCTATTATTAGTCGTCTTCCCAGTTTGTTTATCAAGCTCTAACCGCTTAAGTGCCACGTACTCCAATAATCCACCAGCTCGTTTTGTACCTTCATGTACACCACATTCCAGTGAATATTCTACAGTACAATCTGGTACGCCACAATCCAACAAATATATTCTTATGTACGT
The DNA here is from genome assembly GCF_907164915.1 of Impatiens glandulifera. NCBI lineage: Eukaryota > Viridiplantae > Streptophyta > Magnoliopsida > Ericales > Balsaminaceae > Impatiens > Impatiens glandulifera. The sequence continues at coordinate 138,438,723 of NC_061862.1, read as the reverse complement.
TCCCGTATACCTGACGTACATCCAACGGATAGCTGACACGTATCCAAGAGGAAGATTTGACCGTTTCTATACTTCAGTATAAAAGGTGATCTAGAGCACAATGACGAATCTCTCTGTTCTCTCGCTTCCTTGAACATAATTGCACGAATTACGAATTGTTAAGTGTTGCATTAAGATCATTCTGTAATTCATCTACTGCTCTTTTTATGTGAAATTTCAGTGTTGTAAGTTGAATAAAGGTTGTCTATTCAACAGATTGTTAGCTAGAAGTTCAGAAACAGGCAGTTGTTAAGTCATGTGTGTCTAACCGAGTTTGTGTAGTGTCTATACGAATGAAAGTTTTTTTAGTGAAACACATTCTGGAAACAGAAGAATGGGTAACGTAGGAGTTTTATCTCCGAACATCCATAAAACTCCTTGTATTATTTCTTTTCTACACCTTGCAATCGTTTATCTACCGCTTCAAATCGAGAAAGCAGTTCCGCACTTGAATCTGTTCAAGAGCTTGCGAAGATTTGTGCATTATAGAAATAGATCTTAATCTCTAACATGATTAAAATCGAATTGAAAGTCAAGTTGATCACAACGATACTCTAACCCCCCCTGCTATTATTGTACCCGATCCTAATAGGAACGATTTAAAATGAGGATCAAAATGAGGTGAAGGTTATATATTACATATTTGCGTATTACATATTGCGCGTATTACACAATACGCATAATATGTAATACGCATATTACATAATACGCGCAATATGTAATGCACGTAATATATAATACGCATATTATATATTACGTGTATTTTGTAATATGCACAATATGTAATACGCTTATTACATATTACGCATATTACATAATATGTGTAATGTTGAATATGCGTATTACATATTACGTGTATTGCATATTGCCTATATTATATAATAAGCGGTAAGGGGTAGTCACGGGGGCAAGACGGACATTTCACATGCCGAAAGTGTCGTTTTTGTAAAGTTTATCAAGCGTTGGTCATTTTCGAATTTGACCTATTATCAGGGTCATTTCGTCAAATTTCCCAAAATAAAAAGGGAAGAGGGAGTAGAGAGAGAAAAAAAGCATTTTATTATTAAAAAAGTGAAGATTAAGAGTTATGGGGAAGATAAATTAAATGATGTTCGAGTGGAGTGTGGGTATGAGTAACAAATAATATATTTATTGTAAATTCGTAATGATTGTAAATGATGTGAAATTTGAAAATTCATTTTAAACTTTAATAAATAAATATATTAATATTTTGGGTGTCGGGTTTTTATTTTGCACACTCTCTATCCCTGACCTCGAACCCGATCGGGTAATCTTTTTCCCCCATCATCCCCGACCCCGAACCGAATTTAAAATAATTGAACCCGACAATTGGGTACCCATTGTCATCCCTATGTGAACTCTTGTACAAAAATATTTTCAGTTTTCATTAGAACGGGTTACTTATTGTCTAAAATTTATGAGAATATAGATTAGTAAACTATTTAGAAACAGGATATGAATTTAAGGCTAATAAAGATAAAGAATCAACCAAGAAAACACGTTAAATAACACAAGATTTATGTGGAAACTTAAGACAGGAAAAATCACGGGTAGAAGAGGAAAACTTCACTATAATTAAAGTAAAAGATTACAACTTAGAGAGAGAAGAATAATGATAAATATTATGTGTATGAATGTTGTGAATATAATCTAACTAAGATCATATATTTATAGATCACATAACTGGGTTTAGTGGTTCCAATATCAAACAGTTAGGATTTTATTTTATATTATTTTATTATATCACGAGTTTATGCTCATGCCCCAATCAAAACTCATTCGGGTCACCATAATCTAACAATCTCCACCTTGACACGGATCTAGTATGTCAAAAGAAAATTTTATCTTCAAAATATAGACAATAACCATAATCATCTTTATCTCTTCCAAAATCCCTATGGCTTCAACAATTAAGATCAACTAAGTTTGAGGAATGCTCAAACTTAGCAATGGAGAACTCCTTCGTTATCATATCAGTAGGATTATCAATAGTACTAATTTTTCTCACATCAATATCATCACGAGCAAACATCACGTACATAATGATACTGCACATTAATGTGCTTCGTCAAAAAATATCATTTTGACTATCATAAAAGACTGTCGTCATCTGTAAATCCTTCTTGAGTTCCCCGAATAGTCCTCTCAATCAAATAGCTCCTTTATAAGCTTTTTTAATGGTCATGTATTGTGCCTTTGTAGTAGACAATACGATTGTAGTTTATAGAGTAGTTATCCTACTAATCGTACTACCACCAATATAAAAAAATAAAACATGTAAGTAATCTTCTTCTCTCAAGATCGCCAGCATAATCAAAGTCGACATAACCGACAAGTCTATTTCTAATCCTCCCAAACTGTAGGTGAACGTCAATTGAACTTTTTAAATAACGTAAGATCCACCAAACTACTCTTCAATACTCTTTACCTGAATTTATTAGGTATCTGTTAGTGCTAACTGCATTTACTAAATATGTCAAATCTAATCGAGTACAAACTATTGCATACATAAGTGAACCAATTGCAATGTAATATGGAGCTCGTAACAAATACTTGATATCCTCATCAGACTGAGGTGACATAATTAAAGAGAGTTTAAAACGAGTTGATAATGGAGAACTCACATGACTATCATAAAAATTGTTGAACATATACAAATTTTTGAAGTAGATGCAACAATCAAAATTACTTCTCTTGAAGTCATGAGTGGTCATAAAAGAGTCGAAACTTTTATACTACCGCTTTGGCAATTGTTTTAAACCATAAAGGAATTTATTCAAATAATAAATACAGTCATCTTCTCTTAAGACTGTAAATCCTTTAGGTTGATGCATATAGATGTCTTCATCTAAAATTATGTGTAAAAACACGGTCTTCACATCTAACTACTCAAGCTCCAAAATATGCATCGCCACGATGCCAAGTAATACTCGAATTAAAATATATTTCACAACTGGAGAAAACACGTCATTAAAATCAATTCCTGTAATTTGATTGTAACATTTCGCAATTAGTCTCTCTTTAAACCTTGTATCTTTAATGTCATATGTACCTTCCTTTCTTTTATACACACTTACAATGAATAGCCTTCTTTCTAATGGGTAATTTTACGAGGTTCCACGTACAATTTTTATGAAGAGATTTTATCTCTTTTTGTAGGCAATCATCCCCTTATCAAAGTCATCACAAGTGACTGCATCAGAATATGAAAAAGGTTATTCATAAGAATAAATATATTATGCAGCACTCAATGCATGAATAATCAAATCAGCTTCATCGAGTCTTCGAGGAGGTATAATATCACGTCTTGGTCTGTTAGTAGAAATAGCATATTGTGGCGGTGCATGTAGTGGTGAAGTATCAGACAACTCTGTCTAGTATAGTTGACGGAAGTATTACAGGTTCAAATTATGATTTGTTCTCAAACTCCACATGTGTACTAGATTCTTGCTGAGTATTATTACCAGAAGTGCTAGATTCTTGTTGAACATTATCGTAAAAAGATATAAAGGATGTAGCATGTAACGTAGGTGTTTTATCGAATCTCGACTAATTATTATCTTTCTAGTTTCTGGACACCATATCTTGTACCCCTTTATACCAAATTTATAACCGATAAAAATACACTTCACAGATCGAGCTTCCAATTTTATTTGATCAATATGAGAATACGTCGAACAACCTAAAATTCTCAAATTAGAATAACTAGAAGAAATATCATGTCATACTTCTTGTAGAGTCTGTTTATTAATTATAGTTGTCGGAGAACGGTTGACGAGAAAGAATATTAAAGCTACATCTTCAACCCTAAAAGACTTTGATAAATCAACAATAAGAAGCATACAACACACCTTCTCCGTCAAATTTATATTCACCCTCTCTACCACATCATTCTATTGTGGATTCTTAAGCATTATGTGGTGCCTTACGATTCCTTCAGTTCTGCATAGAGCATTAAATTCTTCTAAAATACTCTAAATCATTATTGGTACGTAAACATTTTATTGGTTTCTTTGTCTATTTCTCAATCATAGTCTTCCACTCCTTAAACTTAGAGAACACGTCACTTTTTTGCTTCAAGAAGAAAACCCAAACTTTTTCTAAAGAAATCATCGATAATCGTCAGCATATAATAAGCATCTACCATAGAATGCACCCTAGATGGTCCCCATAGATCAAAGTAGATATAATCAAGTGTTCCTTCAATATTATGGATGCCTTTAGAGAATCCGACTCTTTTTTGCTTATCGAGAACACAGTGCTCACAAAACTTTAATTTGGTAATACTTTGTCCATCAAGAAGACCTCATTTTCTTAATTTGGTCATGTCATTTTCACTCATATGACCAAGTCGCATATGCCACAACTTTGTAACATCATCATCAAATAAGGAAGAGGTGGCGACAACATCGCCTAAAACGGTAGAGCCTTTCAAAACATATAACATGTTAGATTTTCTTTCACCCTTCATCACGACAAGAACACATTTACTAATATTCATCACTCCACCTATAGTAGTGTACTTGTACCCTTTTAAATCGAGAGTACTAAGAGAAATTAGATTTCTCTTCAAATTAGGAACATGTCTTACATTATCAAGTTTCCGTGTAGTTCCATCAAACATCTTAATTTTGATTGTTCCTATACCCATGACCTTACAAGATGAATTGTTTCTCATTAATACAACACCTTTTTGTATCATATGTTGAAACAAGTCACAATTTGGACACATATGACACGTACAACTAGAATCGAGTATCCATTCATCTTGCGATCTCGCGTTGTAAATAGAAGCCATGAGAAGTTCATTGTCTTCAGCTTCGGCAATACTAGATTCACCGAAATTTCTAGCCTGTTTTTCAGCCAAATTACTACCCTATTTCTTACCTTTACTTTGTAGCTTCCAACAAAAATATGGCCTCATTTCTTGTAGTAATTACAAGTCTTTCAAGATTTTCTTGACTTCGATCTATCTCTCTAATTACTTTTTGAACATTTTTCTTGGGTTCTTTCTTGAGTAGTAAGACCCTTAGTCGGACCATCGGAATGACTAACAAGTTTCATCTTCTCCTTAGAGAATAATGCATCATAAACATCAATAGTAGTGACTACATCACGATTAAATAGAATAGTATCCCGAAAAGTGATATATGATGGGGGCAACAAACACAAAAGAATCAAGGTTAAATCTTCATCGTCATGCTTGACTTCCAAGGCTTCCAAATCAACATCAGTTTCTTTAAATGTCGATATATGTTCTTATAGAAGTATATCTTCTGACATACAATGAAAATATAATCGTTGCTTCAGATGCAGCTTGCTAGTAAGACTTTTTGTCATACATAGTTGTTCTAGCTTCAACCATAATCTAGCAGCACTCGTCTCTTTCAGAACATCTTGTAGAATATATTGTTCAATAAATGTATATGTATATGAGACAATATTATGCCTTACGATCATTTCTCTTTTTCTCTTATGTTGTCTACGAATTGGGATCCTTATCAAACCCTAGTAGAGTTACGTTCAAATTCATCTGAGTGAGCAAACCTCACATCTTTATCTGCCATAAAGAAAATATGGTGTTGTGATCTAATCATGGAATGTTGTACTTCATATTTGACATCTCAAAAAATAGATAGTCTCATAATAAAAAAAAGCTCAAGGCTTTGATACCAATTATTTAAAAACAGGATATGAATCTGAGACTAATAAGATAAATAAAAGATGAATTCTCAACCAAAAAAACACGATAAATAACACAAGATTTACGTGTGTGTGAATGTTATGAATAAAACTCTAACTAAGACCATATATTTATAAGTCATATAATTGGGCCTAATAGGCCCAATATCAAACAGTTATGATTTTATTTAATTTTATATTATTTTATTATATCTAGAGTCTAGTCTCAAACCCGATCAAAACTCATCTAGAACATCATAATCTAAACAATTTGTAAAAAAGAAGTAGAATAAAATTTTAATTGAAAAAATAAATTTGCACAAGTGTAGTCTTAACTATGAAATCAGACTATTGTAGTGAGAATATTGCAACTTTAATGAATTATAATTAAATACAAAAATGCTTTGAGAATGAGTATATATATATATTGACTAATCAATTGATGAATATTATATATAAACAAAGTCAATCCTAGTAAATTTAAAATTAATCAAACACCAATAATACTATAAATATAAAAACAAACAAAAAGATAGAGCAACAAATTGGAAATCAATGTGACGTACACTATGACTGGTGAAGGAGGGAGAAATAAATAAATAAATAATTATAATAAAATAAATAATAATAAATTTAAAAAATGACAATTTTTTGGAAAATGGCCTCATAAAGATTGATGCTCTTGCAGTGTTTCTTGTAATCGAAAAAATCCTTAGGAAGCTTTTGCACTTAGTGGATTAGAGAAAAGAAAAGACAGAATAATTCTGTTTTTTCAAACCTAACAAATGATCATATTGAGATAGAAGAAATCCATGCCATCGAAAACTATGTTTTTCAAACCTAACAAAAAAGAATTGTGAACATAACTTTTTGTGGTTTAGAGAAAAGACAAGGATCATATTGAGATTGAATAAATTCATTTCTTCGAATTTTAATAGTTGTTTCAGAATACACTCGATATATCTATTCAGTTTTCAACCCCAAGCCACTGAAGCTAGTAACTTTCTTGAGAGCCTTTTCTTCCATCTCTACAAGTCGACTACAGAAGGTCTGCAAATCGTGGGCCTGCTCATCGAATGTAAACCGAAACTCTGACCACGTGTAGTCACGAGAACCGTCGTGTTTCATTGGACCTAAAATCTTCCCCAACACATTAAATCCTTTGTAATCCACTGAAAGCATGAAAGCATCCTACATCATCATAACAAGAACAGCATGAAATGATTATTCTTTTGTCAAATCTACTCAATAACAAAAATCTTCACAATTTCCATGATTTAAGAAATTTAAATGGTGGGTGGTGGTGATTCTGAAATTTGCTTACCTTGGCATTTGTATTCTGATGAGTAATACAGAAAAGTATTAGAGCTTTGCGCCTTGCTTCACTATTGTTAATCCCGTCAATTAAACTTGTGGAAAAATGTGCTACAGAAAGAGATAGAAAAACAATTCTTTAATGAAATTCTTGCATGAGAAATATGAATCACATTATTGCACAAAGAATGTGGAAGATCTTCTTTAACAGACTTACATAAGGGATCTATCTCAGCTGTTGCAATATCTTCTACGGCAACTTCATGATTGCCTCCATTGCTATCGATGTACGTGTATGAACTGCACAACGAGACAAGAAGAAAATTAGATCTTTCTACCTGTCTTGGATATTGTAAGAGCTTGTTTTGATGTAGGGTTATTTGGAAATAATCTGGGTAAAAAGTGGATAATTTGGGGTTATTCACTGAAATATCATTTGTATTTATTACTTTAAATTCTTATAAAACATAGAGTAAAGGTATTTTAGTAAAGGTATTTTAGTAGATGATTTGAATAATTTGATTGATGATTGGATGGGGTTATCTGGATTAACCCTTCATCAAACAAGGCCTAAGCTGTAAAAATGGTGGTTCCACATAATTGGGATTAAACGGGACAATAACTTAACAAAATGGGCGTTTATACTAGAGAATCAACCAAATAAAATCATAACCTACTCTCTTGACCTGAACTTTGTTCAATTATTTTGATGATAAACTTGCTTAGTGTTGATCGTCTTGTCAGGCTATATAATTTTTCAATCACACCGCTCAATTTTGTTTTGTAAACAAAGAAAGAAAGGTAAAAAGCCACATAAAAAATTGGACAGAAAACTGAATGGTTTGATTGAAGGAGACAAAGATAAACACATTGGGCAAGACAAATTTTAGGGACAGAATGAGCAATTAATAATAGCTCATGAGCAAAAATGGGACTCTCACCTTGGACTGAACTTATAAACCACATAGCTTTCGTTGCTATTAATAATTCCCATAAGGCTTTCACTTCGAGTTGTAGCTTTCATGTTTGAAGAAGACATTATGCCAGAAACCAAATGGTTGGCCTCTTTCATAGCTTTCCTTTCTGACGATATGATTCCTTCAAGAGCTTCAGATACTATTTTTGCCTGTAAATTTGGTAAAAAGAGAATGCCCAAATGTCATCATCAGGGGAATAAGAATTGAAGTATTGCAGCATGTCAACTATGCTCAAAAGCACGAGACAGTTTCTTCTTTTTTAAGAAACTGGCATAATGCAAAACCTAGGTAAGATAAGATTCAGATTTTATAGAATTGTAATTAATTTACAATCGAATTCTTAAGTTTAAAAAAAATGTTAAAATTGTAATTCTTGAAAAATTGAATTAAATTGTAATACCAATCAGTGAATAATGGAATGGAGTGGAAGAAAGTACATAGGGTTGAATTTTAATTCCAAATTCAATAAACTTTCAAACAAACATATTTCAATTCCAATTCTCGTCCTAAACAAACATTCAATTGGCTTAGACACAGCAACTTAAACGCATAATACTATTACATAAGATGGTAGAGAACTTCGCAAAATGAATAACTTTAGCAACAGAAACTGACTTACCTTCTCATTTCTAAGGGGAGCAACTTCTCCTAGCAGAGCAATCCGTGACGGAGGCTGTGAAATATACCATAATAAGATTTTAATAACTTTTGTAACATTTTCTAGGCAGACTCTATATCTTAAAATGTAAAATAGAAAAGCATAAATGATAGAAATCCTACAATATAATGGAGAACAATCTGGGCATCATTCATTTAAATCATAGATTATAAAGGTAGGCAACCAACATTATCTTTTAGTTTACCTGACCATTAACACTAGTTTTACAAACTAAGCCACCAAAAGAAGTAAACCAATTGGAAGTCAAAATTGTAACTAACCTTTTCTAAGGACCTTAGTAATTGTGTAAGTGCACCAGTCATGGGACTAGTAACGGATAAAGAACCGCGCTCATCAATAATTGTGTTCTGTCACAGAAAGAAATCAAAGAGAAGACCTTTAAACAAATGATAAGTCAGTGCATACTCTAATTAAAAACAACTACACAAAATAGAGTTTTCAATTAGATGATTTCAACACCATGTTCCCAGAATATCAAGCTCAATAGAATGACTGTTCAATATTAATCCATTTTTTTCTATGTAATCCCAACAGGTTTCAAAACACAGTCATTCAGCATTCAATGGATAATAAGCATACCATATTGTGTGCATCTTTCTCAGGTACCCAGATGTAGGGTTTCCCTTTCTTCACAATATACTTGACCTTCGAACTATAAATTTCTCCCTTGCTGAAAACAAATATGGGTCATATGGCATGAATCATGATAGACGATAAAACATCCATCTTGAGAGAAATAAGAAACGAACAAGGATGTAGAGATTCAATTACCTCCCTTTGGCGTCGACTTTTATTGTACAAAGCTTCCCTTGCCAGTTTGATTCCAAAATACTCTGCGAAATGTTCATTCTATTAACGAAATGAAAACTAACTTTAAGAAATGGAAGAAGAGACAACGAAACAAACGACATGGAACCTTGCATTTCTCGGCAAAGGATAAGATTGTAGCTTTGTTTCCCTTCATCCCCGTCGCAACAACGAGCACAGGAATGCTTAATTTGGAGAGAAGGAACTGAGAAAGAAAGAGAGTGGAGATGTGCGATTTGGAGTGAATATATATTAGGGGTTTGGCCGCCTGGTTACATGATCATGGGTTTAAGTCGGAAATTGGACGAAATGACCCTAAAAAATGTGCTAAATGCGCCGTGACCACTTGAAATTTTTTTGTACGAAAATACTCATTTCGCGTAATGCAAAGCGGAGGATCGTTACGCAAAAGGAAGGCATGTGGAAAGTCCAGAATGATCGTGTCCTTTGCGTGACGATCATGTCATTCGCGTAACGATCCTGCCCTTCGCGTGAGACGTGGTAATTTCGTTAAAATATTTTAAAGTGGTCATTTGCGTAATTTAATTTATGCGTTCGTCACCAACTTTTAAGGTTATTTCGTCAAATTTCTTGTTTAAGTATGGAATTACATATTATTTCAATATTTTTATTTTTTTATACATACATTAAAATTATGAGTGATATGAAAAGTTAATTTATATTACAAAATAATATCAATAATATCAAAGAGCTTAATAACAACTTAAACCTAACTATTTTAAAATATATTGTGTATGACTTTAAAGACGAACATTTTGAAATGAATAGAGTAAATCAAACAATCGAATCATGTCGGGAATTTTTGTTAAATAGTCTGAGCACCAATAAAAAATGGTTTGTTTTGTTCGTTGATATGCTCAAACATGTTAGGTCAAATGATAAACTAACTATCTATATATATATTGTCAAAATAATGATAAACTTGTATAAATGAATGAAGAAACTAATAAGAGGTATCCAAATTAAAAATCAATTATAATAACTTGTTATTAAATAAATGAGAAACAACTTCATATCTTGTAATTTTATTTTTATTTTTCGTTTGTACGGCCATGGATTTGAGAAAATATTATTAAAATAGGAGTGTGAACAATAAATAACCTCGCCAAAGGTTAAGAGTATTGTTCGAATAAAAAAATTGAAAACGACAAATTCAATTTAATTGAAGAAGATGTTGAACCAAATAAAATGTAACACCAACTCATATTTGATTAATGAAAAAAATAAGCAACACTCTCAAATTTTCTTGTGATCAATAAATCCTAGCAGACGATTAATTATTAAAAAAATAAAAAATAAATCTTAGAAATTATAATTAGTGAAATAAAAAAATAAAAAATGAACTTAAATGAGATTATATATAACTAAGTAGATACTCGTACGCTAGGCTAATAAATAGTAATATTGTATTTTAATCAAATTTTGTGTTAGAATTTAAAATATAATATTTTATTAATTTAGTTAATGGAAGGATTATACTTGTCTTTTTTATGTAGTGTTTTTGTTAGGTGGTATGGTTGAAACTTATATATACCATATTTAATTTAATATTTTTAATTTAATCGTTCAAATTTATGGACGGGTTAACCCGTTATCCGACTCAAGTATTCATTTACTCTCACATATATATATTCAAATCAATCATATATCTCCTCCGATAATTCGGATATTTTGAAATTAAACATTATTATTATATATATATATATATATATATATCTTATAAAAATTAGATAGCTAATATAAATTTATAATTAATTTTAAATGATTGGAATATATAAGTAATTTGATAGATAAAAAAAAAAAAATATTTACTTAAGTCCATCACATCTCTACATAGCTACATCGATGTAAGTTTCTTTAAATAAATTGATTTTCCTAATCATTCTCTCTAAAAACCGAAGAGAATTAGGTAGTTTATCAAATTAATTATTGAATAACTAATACAGTGCTATTTTTATTTTTTTATTTAGACACTTGCAAATTTGGTAGCTATTTTTAATTTAGACATTTTTGTTTGGTTAAACTTAATCCCACCCACCCATGTATACTTCCTTCCAAGTATCAAAGAATGAATGTAAATATGAGTTACTGTGATTTATATTAGTTGCATGAGGAGATTGAATTGGATGTGAGCATTGTGTCACGACCTACTTAAATTGGATGGAAAAATCAGCCCACAAAAGAGAATTATCTAGAAAGCTCTCTAGAATGTTCTAGAAGTTCCTAGATCTTTCCTTCCAATAAATTCTCTAGAATTCTCTAAGAAGTCCTTAATGTAAATAAGTTGAAAGATGTCTCTAGAATTCTCTAGGACTTGCTAAATGTAATTAAATATTAGAAGTCTCTAGAAAGACCTAGGATAAATGAGTATCTAGAATGATCTCCTCCCTTGTATATAAACAAGCCTTGGTCATTAAGCCAAGCACCAAGTAATTGAATGCAATCTTATTCTCCAAGCTCTCACTCTAAAGTTTCCTTTTTGCATTTTCAAACAGGTTGACTAGTTAGAATTGTGGCAGTACTAATTTAGGACCGCACGAGTCGAGTAAAATCAAGCGTTCGATATTTAGCCCGTGACAAGTGGTATCAGAGCAAGCGTTTCATACTTCCGCATTCACGTTGCAAGAAATGGATTCAAGATCAAACGTCACGAAGGTTCCGACCGGCGAACAAAAGGACAAGGCACCCAAGAGGGGAAGGTCCGTTGAGAGAAATGCTGTCATGGAAGCGCGGGTGACCCGGCTTGAGGAAAGCATGAGCGAGCATCAAGAAGCTCTCGAGGTGTTCAGCACGGTGGCCAACAAGGTGGCGACATTGGACGAGGCAAGTGAAAAATTGGAGAATGAAGTCATGGGCATCAATAACAACTCGAATCGTGGCATTCAGGATGAAGTGCTTGGAGTGGTTCGAGGTGATGTCAATGCTATTCAGAACAAGGTTCTCGCAACAGTCCGAGGTAAACTACAAACAGTTCGGGGTGAACTCCAAACGATGATCAACGCCTTCCGGAGGGAGATGATGGGAAGGTTAGAGGCGGTCGAAGCCCGGATTGGCTTGAATGGAGGGGAACTTCGAGGTGTGGCACCTCATCAGATGGATGTTCCCAAGCCGACTCCATTTAAGGGTTCGAGGAGTGCAAGGGAAGTTGAAGACTTCCTTTGGAACGTGGAAAGGTACTTTCGGGCGTCCAACATACTCGATGATCGAACTAAGTTGGATACAGCACCTTTCTTTCTAGTAGACATGGCGCTTCTATGGTGGAGGAGGCGTGAAACGGACATTGAACGTGGCTCATTACGAATGGAGACTTGGGAAGATTTCAAGGCCGAGTTCAAACGCCAATTTTTCCCAGAAAATGCGGATTTTGAAGCTCGGAAACGACTAAGCCAACTCGTGCACAACAAGTCCATCAAGGAGTACGTGAAGGAGTTCTAAGAACTGGTGCTCGAGTTGCCAAGTCTCACCGAACAATAGGCCCTGTTCACATTCGTCAACGGCCTTAAGACATGGGCACAACTAGAGCTCTAGAGGGCCAAAGTGCATAATGTTTCTGAAGCCATTGCGGTCGCGGAAAGACTGATCGAGCTGAAAGTGTCCACGGATAGGCCGAAGTCTAGCAAGGAGAATAAGGAGAAAGGTGGGGGAGACCGCCCATCCAAGAAGTGGCATCCAAACAGCAACTCGGGGAAGCAAGCCGAAGAATCGGGTAAGCCAAGAGCTTGTCATATTTGCGGTGCTACTAACCATTTGAAATTTATGTGCCCGTTCAAAGGAAAGAAGGTTGCAGTTGTGCAAGGGACCGAGCCAGCCGAAGAAGAAGAAGAAGGGACTCAAATGGGATCCCTAAAACTGCTTGATGCGGTCAAGACTAGTGTGGTGGAACCGGTCAAGGGAACAAAGAAGGGCTCAATGTTCGTGGAGGCCTTGATCGGAGGAAAGCGCGTCAAAGCACTAGTCGACACGGGTGCCACTCACAACTTCATGTGCGAGGGGGTGGCCAATGCGTTGGGTCTCAGCATCAACCCAACAAAGGGGACCATCAAGTCGGTCAATACAATAGCCAAACCGGTGGTCGGGGAGGCGAAGAGCGTACCAACTCAGATCGGAGACTGAAAGGGAGTGGTCTCTTTCACCGTAGTCCCTATGGATGATTACGACATAGTGTTGGGACTGCGATGGTTCGACCAGGTACGTGCTCGTATTATTCCTTACTCTGATTCTCTAATTATCTTGGACTACGAGAAGACTAGTGTCATACCAGCAAAGAGAGAATCAGAGGGGAAATGAATACTCTCGGCAATGCAATTCAGCCGAGGTCTGAAACGCTGTGAAGAGACGTTTGTGGCTTTTCCTATTGTGGATAATGAGGACGAGTCCAAAGGAAAAGGGGAGATACCCAAGGAGGTTCAAGCGGTGCTGGAGGAGTTCAAAGACGTGATGCCCAACGAACTCCCAAGGACACTACCACCAGAACGGGACGTGGACCACAAGATCGAGTTGGTGACCGATGTTATGCCACCATCGCGCACGCCCTATCGGATGGCACCGCCCGAGTTGAAGGAGTTGTAGAAGCAGTTGAAGGAGCTGCTAGACGCCGGCATGATCCAACCATCCAAATCGCCCTACGGTGCCCCGGTGCTATTTCAGAAGAAACACGATGGGTCGTTGAGGATGTGCGTGGACTATAGAGCGCTGAACAAACTCACTGTCCGGAACAAGTACCCGATACCTCTCATTGGTGAGTTGTTTGACCAACTTGGGGAAGCCAAGTGGTTCTCAAAGATAGACTTATGATCCGGTTATTGGCAAGTGCGAATAGCCAAGGGAGATGAGCCCAAGACCGCTATGGTAACCAGGTATGGATCGTATGAATTCCTTGTTATGCCTTTTGGCCTTACGAATGCACCGGTCACGTTTTTCACTCTAATGAACAAGGTTTTCCACCCTTACTTAGATAAGTTTGTGGTAGTCTATCTCGACGATATTGTTGTATACTCACCCACGTTGCATGAGCACATGGAACACTTGAGATTGGTTTTCCAGGCCTTGCGGGAGAACGAGTTATACGCAAAGCTAGAAAAGTGCTCATTCGCCCAGGATGAGGTGATGTTCCTGGGTCATCGTGTGAAGTCCAGGTGCATCATGATGGATGAGGCCAAGGTCAAGGCCATTCGAGAATGGGAGCCGCCCAAAAATGTGCCCCAACTTCGGTCTTTTCTTGGCTTGGTGAACTACTACCGGAAGTTCATAAAAGGGTACTCAAAGATTGCTGCACCCCTGACCGACCTATTGAAGAAGGACCGAGCATGGAGCTGGGACGAGCGGTACGTGGAGGCCTTCGAGGGGCTCAAGGCCGAAGTTACAAAACAACATGTGTTAGCACTGCCCGACCACACTAAGGAATACGAAGTCCAGACCAATGCATCTGACTTCGCCATTGGAGGTGTATTGATGCAAGAGGGGCACCCTATTGCATTTGAGAGCCGGAAGCTGAATGACACAGAACGTCGATACACTATTCATGAGAAAGAGATGACAGCGGTCGTGCATTACCTACGCACATGGAGGCATTACTTGCTCGGTAGTAAGTTCAAGGTCAGGACAGACAACATTGCCACTAGCTACTTCCAGGCGTAGAAGAAGCTCACACCAAAGCAAGCTAGGTGGCAAGAATTTTTAGCGGAGTTCAACTACACATTGGAGTACAGGCATGGGGTCACCAATCGTGTAGCTGATGCACTAAGCCGTAAGGCGGAGCTGGCCGCCATTAGCTAACCCGAGACCAACATAAGGGAACGCATACGAGAGGGTCTAGAGAAAGATCCCAACGCGCATGACATGATGGAATTTGCTCAAAGTGGCAAGACCCGAAGGTTTTGGGTCGAAGACGGGTTGCTCCTTACGAAAGGGAAACGGGTGTTCGTGCCCAAAAGGGGAAGCTTGCGACGTGATGTTCTAAAGGAGTGTCATGATTCAAAATGGGCTGGACACCTTGGAATGCATCGTACCATGGCCCTAATGGAGGATTCATATTACTGGCCCAGGATGCGGGAAGACGTGGAGGCCTATGTGCGAACATGTCTTGTGTGCCAACAAGACAAGGTTGAGCAGCAACAACCAGGTGGATTACTCCAACCCTTACCAGTGTCGGAATATCCATTCGAAAGTGTTTCAATGGATTATATCACAACATTGCCAAAGTCGGAGGGGTTCGGTTCAATCATAGTGGTGGTAGACCGATTCTCAAAGTATGGCACTTTCATTCCGGCACCACCTGATGTCACAGCCGTCGAAACAGCCAAGTTGTTCCTAAAGAATATCGTGAAATATTGGGGAGTCCCAAAGACGATCGTGAGCGACCGGGATCCCCGCTTCACCGGGAAGTTTTGGTCCGAGTTGTTTAAGTTATTGGGGACCAATCTAGCATTCTCGACCAGCTTCCACCCCCAAACTGATGGGTAGACCGAGAGAGTCAATGTCTTACTGGAGTTGTATTTGAGACACTACGTGAGCGCCAACCAAAGAGACTAGACAAAACTTTTGGACACGAAGCAATTCTCATACAACTTGCAGAAAAGTGAATCGACCGGAAGAAGTCCGTTCTAACTCGTGATGGGGAGACAACCATCCACTCCGCATAATTTGGCCACAAGATACGTGGGTCAAAGTCCGGCTGCCTTCACATTCGCTAAATCCTTCGAGGAGGAAGCGGATCTTACTCGGGCATCTTTAGATAAAGCAATAAAGAAGATGAAGAAATGGGTGGATCTAAAGAGGCGGGCAGTCGAGTTCAAGGAGGGAGACCGAGTAATGGTGAAATTTCTCCCGCAACAATTTAAGTCCCTCCGGTCTGTGCACAAGGGGCTAGTGAGAAGATACGAGGGACCGTTTGAAATTGTGCGGCGTGTAGGTAATGTCTCCTATCAGCTAGATCTGCCACCCAAACTAAAAATCCATCTGGTATTCCATGTGAGCAAACTCAAGCCGTTCCACAAAGATGAAGAGGATGTCAGACAAGGAGAATCAAATCGGGCAGCAACTGCCGTCACCATCTCCTTCGACAAAGACATCGAAGAAATCATATCCCATAGGGAGATAAGAAGGAGGGGCGTTCCACCTTACACCGAGTACTTCGTACGATGGAAAGGTCTACCAGATGCCGAGAGTAGCTGGGAAAGTGAAGATCACTTATGGCAATTCAGGCAGAAGATTGAAGAGTATCGGTCTAAGGTCGAGACGAGGACGTCCACGACTTAGGTGGGGGAGTATGTCACGGCCCACTTAAGTTGGATGGAAAAATCAGCCCACAAAAGGGAATTATCTAGAAAGCTCTCTAGAATGTTCTAGAATTTCCTATGTCTTTCCTTCCAAGGAATTCTCTAGAATTCTCTAGGAAGTCCTTAATGTAAATAAGTTGAAAGATGTCTTTAGAATTCTCTAGGACTTGCTAAATGTAATTAAATATTAGAAGTCTCTAGAAAGACCTAGGATAAAGGAGTATCTAGAATGATCCCATCCCTTGTATATAAATAAGCCTTGGTCATTAAGTCAAGCACCAAGTAATTGAATACAATCTTATTCTCCAAGCTCTCACTCTCACTCTAAAGTTTTCTTCTTGCATTTTCAAACAGGTTGACTAGTTAGCATTGTGGCAATACTAATCTAGGACCGCACGGGTCGAGAAAAATTAAGCGTTCGAGATTTAGCCCGTGAAAATTGGCTAACCAATTCATATTTTCTCTAATTTTCTTTAGAGCAAAGGGACATACCTAAATTCTTATGGTTTTTTTTTTCAATCTTTTTTCACCTATGAAATTCGATTTGTGAGTCTTTGTGACTATGATGAATTGTGGCCTTGGTTGGACGAAAAACATCCAATTTTGGATCAAAAACACGAAGACATTTGAAAACTCTTGAAAATTAAATGTCATTTGGGATTTCAAAACTAAGAATTAAATATTTATAGAATTAACTTTTGTCTAACAAATTTAGTTAAGATTGTATATCTATATAATATATATTTTTAAATATGTACATCTTAATCTTAATTTTAATTTTAATCTTAATGTTAATTTTAATCTTAATCTTAATTTTAATTTTAATTTTAATTTTAATTTTAATCTTAAGAAAAATGATATATATATAATAAAGTTGGGTGGACATTGGAAAAGAGCATGGACGGAACTAGAAATTCGTGTTGGGGTCGGCTTGAATTTAAATAGTATAAAAGTTGCTATAAAGTTGAGGTGATCGAGATTTTAAAATATAAAACTCATCTAAAATAAAATCTATATTTATAGAATTAGCTAAATCTCGTTAAATATAGAGAGTCAAGTAGTCGATAATAAAATCATCCTCTATTTTATTGTAAAGTTTCGTATTATCTTCTTTAGTGTTGAAATGTTCGTTCAATTGTAAGAGTAAAAACATGTTAAAAAATATTAATCAATTTAGTTAACCTTGATTGTCCACTTTTGATAAATTGTTTACGCAACTAAAAAAATTGAAAGACTTTTACTTAATTGATTTTGAATTTTAGAGCATTTGGACGGAGTTTTCACTAATTTGATGATTTTTTAAAATAAAGACATCAATGTTTTTTTTTCAAGTTGATGGTTTATTTTTTATATACTTATATATAATTTATTATAAAATATCTTTTAAATAAATAATTGAATGTTAAACTATCCAACTATGTTTGTATTAAATTTTAAGATAAACTCACTATTAAAATTAATTGAGTATTTTATTGAACAATTGATGTAAGAATTACCAAACTAAAGGAAAAAAATAAAGTAAATATTTTCATCAAATAATTAAAGGCGCCAATAATTAAAAAATATAATAAAAATTAATTAATGTTAACTTATAAATTTTCGAGCGTATACTTCAATATAAATTCAAATATACATAAAAATAATTATAAATATTATATACAATTAAATTAATGATAATACTAATTTAAAATATTAAACTAAGAGAAAATTAGAAAAAATGTTAAGAAAGGAATATATTTTACCTAAGTAAAAAATTAAAAAAATAAGTATTATTAATTTAGATGGAAATAATTAGTAGAATATGGAATTAGTGAAATAAAATAATATAGGTATGGTATTAGGTATAAATTAACTATAGAAGAATTAAGAATTAGGAAATATGAATTTGAATTGATAGGATGGCCTCTTTTTGACACTGTTTACATATTTTTGAATTTATTTGATTATATATATATATATATATATATATATATATAATCAAATAAATTTTAAAAAGCAGGGGTAGACTTAAAGCCCACCTGAAAAGAGTAGTTATTAAATATTGTGATTTTATTCTAGGTATATTAAATAATAATTAAAAAATATATATACATATATTTAAACTAAAATATTATTTCTAAAAGTGTTTGTATCTCATCCAACTACATTGACACTCACTTCATATCCAAATCCTGATCTAGAAGTTTCCACACATGTTTTTTCTTTTGAATTATAATGGGGATTAACTACTCCAATTATAATTGATTTTCAATTATGAATTTGTTTCAATTTAAGGGTGGTTAACCTGATCTCACAATTATTCTTCCCATTAAACTAGTTTAAAGTAGAAAGCTTCATAGAATTATTAAAATAATGTTCATTCCTTATCAAATTATCAAAGAAGGAGGTTTTAATTTACCTGCCTACACAATATATTTTTTAATTAGAGTAAGAATCAAACACACAAAAAAAAACTATTAAAACTTTTGAATAAGTTGGAAAAAAACCAAAATAAATAATTTATTTAAAAAAATATCAAACTAAATTATTTGACTATAATCATATTTATTATTCTTAAAAAAAACTAGATAAAAAAACAAGGTAAATAGACATAGATAGACACTTTCTATCTAGAAAGGAATCTCTATCACGGAATTTGTTTTCTCCAAAGAGTTAAATATGACTATTTTACCCCTCCCTTTAAAAAGAACAGATAATACCGTAACAAGAATTCCGTAACCTATCTGAAAATTCAGCTTTCTATATCTTTGTTACAAATTCTTTAATATAAATTTTTTTTAATCAAGTGGAAAAGTCCAATAACTCATGTCACAAAATTCATATATTTGATCCCTCTTTTAGTCTAGCGATAAAAAGTGGTGGATACCAACCCTAATTTTTGGGTTCGAGTCCGTCAGACGACAAGTTCTACGTGTGATTAAATGATTAAGTGTGTTTGCGGTTACAAACTTAATCCGTTGTCCATTTTTGTTTTAAAAAAAAAAATCATATATTTGAGTTTTCAACTATAAAAATTGGTAGCAAAAAGCATTTAAACCTTTTAGTCACCTAAGTTCATTCCTAACCTTCTATTCCTAACCCCTCTAAACAATAGAGACAATATACAAAGCCAAAATTCCAAGGGCTTTCTTCTTCTTCTTCCGTCCACCCTCTTTCGGCTCGTTTGCAGAATCTTGATTTTGCTGTCTATACTCCAATGGCCTCTCCCCAAGCAACTCTTCTTCTACAAAAACAACTCAAAGGTATCACCCTCTTTC
Source organism: Impatiens glandulifera (assembly GCF_907164915.1). Lineage (NCBI taxonomy): Eukaryota > Viridiplantae > Streptophyta > Magnoliopsida > Ericales > Balsaminaceae > Impatiens > Impatiens glandulifera. Next base: position 138,418,649 of record NC_061862.1, on the reverse strand, counting down.
GTCCTCTTTTCTTAAAAATCTCTTTCGTTCTACTTCTCTAGGGTTTGATGTTTGATTAATCGACATACCCTTAAACTTACATTCACAGATCTATGTAAACATCCCGTTGATGGATTTTCGGCCGGATTGGTCAATGAAAACAATTTGTTCGAATGGAGCGTCACCATTATTGGGCCTCCAGATACCTTATAGTAAGTCTTCTTTTTCTTTTTCTTTTTTCCTCTCTTTTCTCTAGTTATTTATTGAACAGGGTAAAAGATCAAATCCTTGTATTTCTTTTCAATTTGAAGAAAATCTTGATTGTCTTATTTAGGTGTGTTATATGAAATTTGTCTATCTTTTGATCTGTTTTCATGTGGGTGTGAGAGGAGTTTTGTAACCCCTCATTTTTTGGGAATCACATGTAAGGTTTTGAAGCAGATTAGTTTGTTCATTACTATCTAGAAAAGGGTATAGTTTTCATAATCCTGAGATAGAGATTTATGGACACTTAATGTTTGTCTCTGGATCTATTTTATACCTATATGAATTAGTTTTATTTCATTCTATCAGATTTGGGTATAATTCCATGTTTTTTGATTTGCAGTCTTGATGTGATTAAATACACATCTCCTATTGTTTTCTCTTCATACTGTTGTTTAATTTGAGACTTGTGAAGTTGGTGAGAAGAAACATCCTTTTGCGAAATGTTTTGATGTTATATACATAAGCTGTAGTGTCTTTGTTAATATCCATTGCCCGTGGTGTTATGTTTGTAATTGTGTTAGGATGGAATGGTAATTTTGGGATTTTCCTACTATGGGACGTGATTGGTAGTGCACCATCAAATTGTTGTATTTTATGTTGACCAATTCTAAAAAATACTCATTGTCTCAATTTATGGAACGTTTTATTTTTAAAATTAGGTCTCAATTTATAATCTATTGGGTCAATTCTTTCAACTGTCCATAAATTTTCATAATCTTCAAACTATCGTCATATACTTTTTAAATTTTTCTATAAATTTATTTTTTTCTCTTATCAACCCCAATATCAATCAACATCATTATAATAATTACTTTTTTTTATCACTTGTTGACCTTTTTAAGGACATTTTGGTCCAAAATAGTTTTATAGTATCTCTCCTTAAAACTCACACCAAAACCTTAAGGATCTCATCAAATCGGGAGTAGAGAGTATGTTTTTCTTGGAGAGTGACATTCATTTTAGTTTGTATTGTGAACTTACCCAAGTTTATTTGCACTCCTGCAGTGATGGTGGATTTTTTAATGCAATTATGTCTTTTCCACAAAATTATCCAAACAGCCCACCGACAGTGAAATTTACCTCAGAAGTATGGCATCCAAATGGTTTGTCATTTACTCCTATTTATTACTGTCTATCCTTTGTTTAGTTAAATGATTGACCTGACATAATGCATCTACAGTATATGCTGATGGAAAAGTATGCATCTCTATCCTTCATCCCCCTGGTGATGACCCAAGTGGCTACGAGCTTGCAAGTGAACGCTGGTCTCCAGTTCATACGGTATATTAATAGCTGCTTGTTATTTTATGTTATATTATATAGTCATACACATTCATTTAATAAAAAAAAACGTGGTCCTTCTTATTCTATCTTCTTGCTAAAGTCTTTTTTGCACTTTAGAAAACTCTTTTTGTATCACTTTATGACGGCGTGGTTTGATAGTTCAAAGAAATAATTTGGAAGATGTTATTCAAACCTAATTTCTGTTTCATTTGTTTAGATTTCTGTAGGACTGCTTGTGTTTTGTGTTGCAGATTTTTTCTCCTGGATCAGTATCACATTTAGTTTCTGAAAGAAAATGAAATACTTACCAATCAACTTGACTTAAGAGTTGTAAACACTATTTGTATTATTAGAAGTTGCCCTCATAACAAATTTATTAAACAAACTTTAACATTTAAATAAACTAATAATGATATGACTAGCCCAATTCCTATCTTTGACATTTACATCTAATTGGGATTGGAAATTGTTTATAGGTTTCATGGCCAAGTAAGGATATAAATTTGAGAATTTGTGTTGAGTAAAGCACACTACTACACCCTTTGGCTTCAGCATTCCAGGATTTCAGTTACTTGTTTCTCCCTAGTTTAACTCCAAGTTGTACGTTTGTGCTTGTATTTGACTGATTTGTTCAAAATTATTAACATGTATGGAAATATGAAAGTCAAAAGAAGATTTATAAGGAAAAGTCAAAGGAAGACTTGTCAGGAAAGATTTATAAGGAAGGAACCATTTGTAATTATCCTTGATTGACAAGATGATTCTCCCGCTGATTATTATATACCAGATTCAATGAATTCAAATTATATTCCTTTTTTTGTAAATATTCCCTACAAGTTGTATCACTATATATATTATACATTTTAGTGTAAATAAATTACACAAGCAGCATATTATATGTTGGCATTACCCTCTCGGCCAAGATATATTTATAATGATAGAAGTTGTATTACATATTTGCATAAAAGGAATGAATATAATTTGAATCTTGCATATAATCAATCAGCCAATCTCTTCTGTCAATCAAGGATAATTGTAAATGGTTTTTTCCTAATAAATCTTCATTGTAATATTCTTTTGGCTTCCATATTATCTATTACTATTAAATATCCAACCACGTGGGGCACATGTCTTTGTGTGGTTGACCCTTCAAAATCCTAAGTATCATATTCTTGTATCAAAATGACATGGAGAAATGTTTTTGATTGTTTTAAGGGATTTAGGCTGTTGAACTGATTTAACATGAATTTTGATTTATTATTGTTGCTACAATGTGCTAGCGGTATAGTGTGGGCAGTTTTAATGCTTATTCTGCTTATTAGTGTAATAGTCTACTATTTTCTTTTTATATATTTTATGTTTATCATAATTGACTTGTTGAACTTGCAGGTTGAGAGCATAGTTCTTAGTATCATATCAATGCTTTCAAGTCCTAATGATGAGTCCCCTGCAAATGTAGAAGCTGCTGTAAGTATTGGATTCTCTAATGTTGGTCCTACATTTTGATTGACAAATGACTTCTTACTCATATATGCGAACTAGTTTTCCACTTATTACAAAAGGGATTTTGCTTCTTCATGTAGTATATAGCCTCGTGCTGGCAGCTTGTGGTGCAATTGCCTTAATTCTTTCTTAGTTAGTTCTAATTCGTATCATCTCTCTCACACACCAAACAGTGTGAGTGAGAGAGGATATAAAGGTTGAAATGTCCTAAGGTGACTCAGCAGTTTTCTAGCATAAAGTGCAATTTGGCCATTTTTCTCTCCACCATTTTCTCGCATCTCCCTCTCTCCTGTTAATAGTATCTATGTGAATTGAGCGGGGGAGATGGAATGGAGGGGGAGCTAGGGGAATGGGGGAAAAGAATGGAATTTGGGAAAAGGGTAATTTCCACAATAAAGTTCAGATTGCCTAATTGACAAAAAAAATAACTGGGTTAAGAGTCTTAGTTAGATAAGGAAGAAAATCAAAATATTTTGCAAGTTGGGATCCAACAACATTGAGTTTGAGACGATAGAATAAAAAACTAAACAAACTTCAAAGGGGCAAACACCATTATCTCCAATAAAAGCCTATCCAAATTGATTCTCTTTGGGATCACTTTTTTGTCCCCCTGGTCCTTGGTGTTGTTTATAACTCTTCTTTTGATTGACTTCCCTTACCCAATGTTTGGATGTGTATAATTGAAATTTGAAATGGAACTAACATTATGATTCTAATTTTATATGAACTGAAATTGAATTACAATTCTCATGTTTAGAAAAATCATAGAATCACAATTCTGAAGTGGGAAGGATGTAATTGTAACTTAAAAAATGATATATATTTGATTCCATTAGAATTGTTAATTTCTTATTTTAAGTCATCAAACAAACAAAGGATTTTTGAATTGGAGTGGCAATTCCAAAACTAGCTCCAATTCCGCCTGAATCAAAAGTTCTGTCAGCTTTATGTTTGAGCTTGACCATAGCCTATGTTAATTTTAACATTATGATACAGTTATAGAACTCGCCTCATTTGCATCTTTTCACTACAAAGAATATGTCATCATTTTGTGGGACTTGAAACCCTACCTTCAATCTATCATAACTGAAACTCCCATAAAGAGTAATACTAAATCTATCATAACCAAAACTCCCATAAAAAATAATAGGAAAAGATATTATTAATAGTGCATGCTTCTGATTTTATCTTGTATGATCCTCATGTAGTTGGCTAATCTTGAGTTTTGTGCACTTTGCAGATAGAATGGAGAGATAGAAGGGACGATTTCAGGAAGAAAGTGAGTCAATGTGTGAGGAAGTCGCAAGAAATGTTGTGAAAATAGGTAGCTCACTTAAGCTCTTAAGCCCCAAGCTTTTTGTTTCCGTCTGCCTATGATGGTATTGTGGTCCACTTTCATTGTGTCAATTCATTGCAGTCATTTGTTGCCATCCATGTAAAATAAAGAATTCCATGAACTTTTCCCTTCAGCATTCTGTCTCTAATGTGGTAACATAACAAGGCTTCTTCATCTTCCACTCATGTCATTCAAGTGTTATATTACTAGTTTGCCAGGATTCTTTAAAAGTTTACTTTGTACTTTGTTAGTTAACATGACATAAGAAAGGGATATATGTATTATAGTATTTGATAAAATAGTTTATAGTTTTCTCCTTTTTTTAACATAGCGGCAAAAAAGGTCGATATTCTCGACCTCAAAAGGTCGATATTCTCAACCTCAATGAGGTTTTGAGTTTGAGCTCGTCTTGTTTAAGTTTTGTATGTTGATTAGTCTCACTTCGAAGGAAAAGTCGAACCAAACATTCTAAAAATAAAATAAATTGTTTATTGTTATTTAAACCAATATTTTATATTTAGTTATGAAGAAATAGGTTTCTACAGTGAGTTGTTTTATTTGAACTCCTTCAGAGATTTAGTCAAGGGTATGAAAAGCTTGTCTGGACACAATTTAAAAAAAAATATTATATATATATATATAATATTGATGGCCATTTAGCCCCAAAAAAGTTTTCTTTTAGTTTTATCCATCCAAGAATTGATGGACTCTGTCCAGGGAATTAACTTTGGTAGTTGTTTAGCCAATTATTATGATACATACCTAACTAGTACAAATCAATTTGATTAGTCCATTTGATTCCCAAAAAAATTAAATTTGATTAGTCCACTCAACATATTTAATGTCCTTGCAAGTTTGAATAAATTTCTTATTTTCGATAAAATCATATTCTTAAAGACAAAATAAAATATATCACGTAATTCAAGGGACAAGAATTCGTGTTTAATTGACCCAATGATACGAGTTTAATTTTTGTTAAGTAGAAGTGAAGTTATAATGACAACGTTTTGTTGCTATTATTTTAATTTACTTTTGCGCAAGACTCTATTATATTTTAACACTTTCAACGTAAGCTTTTTTACTATCGAGAACATATTCGACCATCATAAATTGAAGGGAGTTTTTTTGCGCATAATTTGGATCTTATTTTCCAAAATTGTTGAAACACAAAAGAATGATGAGTTTTCTATAAGTAGGCAAATTTGTGATCTTCTTAATTTCAAATATATTGTGTCCATTATTTTCTTCATGTTTTTTTTTTCTTATAAAAGTTCATAAAATTACTCTTTCAACAGTACAGTTATAATGAAAAAGATCTCATACTTTTTTAAAAATTACATATCAATTCATTTCAACAATAAACTATATTTTTATACATCTTGTACTCATTTTTAAATGATGCTATCATCACCTGATTTGGCTTAGAGGGGATCAAAGTTCACATGTATGCATGGTTTAAATTTTCAGCAATTGAATGGTTGTTTAGATAAATTTAAACAAGTGTTGTTTTCTTGTTTTAATTTAGTAAGACAAATAACTAACATAGATGTTACACTTGAGTTGAACTTCTCAATTATTTGAAAATATACTTTTCTAATATGTAAAGTCATGGAAACATAAACCATAGTGGCAATGATGGTTCGAGATTAGTCAGATATTTGATCTCATAAAATTTATTCGCTCTCAAGTCTCAACCCATGACCACTCAAAGCTTCCGCCATAACTTTCTGTAGTGTCTCCTTTTCAGGCCTCATTTAAAAAGGAATTTTAAAGTGACTCTATTTCATTATATTCAATCATGTTTTTGTATCTAGGGACGTATGAGCATAGGGTTGAGGTGGGTTTAAGCCCACCCCTAATTCATCCATATATATATATTAATTTTCAGGAAGGTGATAAGTATGTTATAAGATTTTTAAGTGTTGTTTTTGAGAGAAAAAGAGAGAAAGAAAGAAGAGAGGTTAGATATATATAAATGTTTGATTTGAAAGAATATTTGGATTTTAGTTATGTTATAAATTTTGTTTATATGATTTTTAGTATTTTTATAATTTATGAATATTTTTTATTTTTTAAATTTATTTATTTTTTTATATTCAAATTATATTTTATAATAAATAATTATTTTATTTAAATAATTAATATTAAAATAGTATATTCTAATTTTCAAAATATAATAATATTATTATTATTTACGTGCTAGGTACATTGACTTTTTTTTTTAAATAATATCTTATTAATTTTTTTTCAGTTATATATTATTATTTAATTATTAAAAAAATTGAAATTATTTTTAAATATTTTTTTTTCTATAAGTCCATACTAATAATATATATGAACCCTACATTCAATATAAATATATATATATATAAAAGAAAGTCTTTTAATAAAAATTAATTATTTGCTGTTAGCAAATGTTGGTAGTGATCACTCTTTGGTTAGACATTTTTTATTTATTTTATCGTTACGAATTTGAAATATTTTATTATATTTAATTGTGAAATTAAAATTTTATTTTACTAAATTTATTTCGATTTTATAACATATTTTTTTATAATATTTTATTATATAAGAATGATTCTCTTTCAGAGTGTATCTAGGTTACGACTGGGAAGAACATAGACGGAAAAAAATATATATTTTTCATGGTAGAAAAGGTGCATAGCACCTTAATTTTTTGTTTTAATTTTTATTCACTAGTTTTTTTTTATAAATCTAAAAAAATGGTTAAACTTATGTTCATCCACTCTTAAATCTATAATTTTTTCTTTCAATTATTCAACCCCATTCAAAAAAAATTTAAATTCATTTTAATATTTTTCAAACTCACCTTAACTATAATTAAGTACTGGTCCGTCTTTGTTTGTATCTCATACATTTCTTCGTGGTTAAACTCTTTTGCTCATACGAAAAATAGTTCGACACTAGGATGATAAAAATCTTAACACCTTTTGAACGTTTTAAGTTAAAGTAAAATCACGATGATAATGTCATATTAACTTCCCGTAAAAAAAAATAATTAGTCATTGAAGTATTTTTATAAAATGAATGGATAAATTAAATAAACAACTAAATACTAGTTAAAATAAATATTTTATAGAAAAACAAACATTTGTCCTATATTTTATAATATTTGGATCATGATGAACTTGCCTTGTGACTATAAGGAGTTTTTGTTCTTACTATACAACCTTATCCACACTTAACAAGTCCTTTTCAATTATTATTATTTTTAAATAATTTTGTGGATATGAGTTATTGTAACTTATTATTTATTTTACTGAGATATAATTATGTAAAAGTTATTTTTAATTGTTTTTTTAGTTAAAATTAATTTTTTTTTTTTTTTTTTTTTTTGTGTAAAACAAAATGAGGATTCAAGCTAGGGATGACAATGAGGCGTTTCAGGGCGATGAATGTATTTACCATCCTCGTCCCGTTTTTTACTTAAGGGATTTTTTACTACCATTCTCGTCCCGTTTTTTACTTAAGGAATTTTTTACTATCATCCCCGCCCCACCATCCCCGCCCCGTTCGATTTCGAGAATTCCCGCGTACGTTTATACCATATTTAAAAAAATAAATTATATAAATAAACGAATTTTTTAATATAATATATATTATAATATATAAAAAAATTATATTATTACAGAGAAATAAACTTAAAACTCTTATAAAATATAATAAATAAATAAATATATTAGTGTTTTATATATTTAATTGTGTTTATAGTGTTTGAGTTGAGATTGAGACGGATCGGATTGAGAGATACAAATATCATTCCCGATCAACTACCGATAAAACTGAAAAAAAACCGTTCTAAATAAGACAATTCGATTGGTTATCACGATAATTTCAAATTGTCCAAGCCATTTGTAGGGTATAAACTGAAAAAAATAATAAATGGTCAAAATGAATATATTTCTCAAGTTCTGGTCAAAATAAACTTTCTTCAAAACTAAAATTACAAGTCTCTTTCTCTCCTCTCTGGTGCAGTCTAAAGGGCCTGCTAGAGTATTCTCGCGGCAATCTTTGCCTCATCGTGATAAACGGCCTAAATCGGCCTATTTCCTCGTTACACCTTTCAAAGCTTAAAGCTTTCAATTTTATTCGATTATTCAGCCGTAACCCACGTCGTAATTCAGGTACCCAACATCTATTTTGATACTTTCGTCTCTTTCCTGGATTTGATTGAAACAAAAATGGATTCAAGGATATATTCTCAACTTGATCACTTCATCTTGTGATATCTCGTTACTCACATTTCATTAAGATTCTTAAAACTTTTATTTAGTTAAAGAACGGCTTGAAAGAAAATTTTGTCTTTTGGTCCTAAAGTTCTGATTTAGGGATGGTGATGATGAATGTTCTTTGCAGGGACTTGAAATAATTCTATTGTTTATTTGTACATTTTTTGTATACTGGGTTTTGATCCAGATTATATATGTTGATGTATAACTAATTTAGGAAGGATAAAGGAGCTTTAAGTCTGTAATTGGTCTAATGGGTGACAAAGTGCATATGATTCGTTCTAAAGAAATATCGGAATCCAAGGCTATTAGTAACAAACTGTCAAAGAATTGTTTAGTTGCTTCAAAGTTGAATGGGATAACACATAAAACAAAGCGAGTTGCTTTGAAGGGACAAGATATGCTTAGGTTCATTGCTGATGGTGATATTGGATTCTTTGTACTCAAAACTGTGTCTCTGGAGATTCTTAGAAGATTTTCACTTGAGAAATTTCCGTTTGTTTGGCATGGTCTTCAAGCAACACAAGTTCTTTGTTGTCTACCGTTAAACTGGATCCAAAAATGGAGGCCTTTTGAATCGTTGGTTGGATTCATGAAGGTTAGTTTACTTTCTGTTATTTATACTTATTTACTAGTTCTGATATTCATAGATATCCTTTTGTGTGCTTCAAGTTCTCATTTAGTCTTAACATCCATATGAAAATGTCTGTACGAACTCTTAAACATTCTTCTATCAATTTGAATCACATAATTCATAATTTGCTAAGATAAAATTAGTGCCAAAATTATATGATCAACATTCCCTTAAGTTCTTATTGAAAAAGTATTTTGAAGGACATTGTAATAAATTTGAGCTTCACCCGATCATATTTACTAGTTATTTTTGTCTCAAATATTTTTTCGTTATCTTCAAAATTGAACTATATGATTCATGAAGCTTAGTTTAGAAGAGGAAAAAAACTAGTAGAGTAAAGCAGCATGCAAATGATCAATCATGTTTTGAATAAAAGACATTGATTAAGAGGAGATGCAGAATCTGCATCCTTCATGTCTGATAATTCTGGTTAACTATCTTCGACTCTTCAAGTTATTTATTTTTCAAATTACTTGTTCTGAAACTAAACAATAAATGCTTCATGCAATTGTTTTTTGTTACCTTTATAGACTCTATCAAGGCCTCTACTGGTCCTCTCTATTGCAACATTATTCTCCAAGTCAGATTCTAAAAACCAAATACGGGGGAATTCTGGGGATGCTCAGTTGAGCTCTGAAACAGCTTTGGAGCCATCTTCCCCAGTGACAAATGAAGACATAAGGTGACCAGTTGTTCCTTTGCTTTTTCTATTTATTGAAGTACAAATTTTTGAGCCTATTTGGAAATTGGTATTTTGTCACAATCAAAATCTCATTGTAAAATCACCAAAATTAAAACCAATCAGTTCATGATATTGTGAATTTGTTTATGTTCCTTTTGAAACAATCTTGTGAACTGAATTCCTTTTGAAACAATGACAAAATTACTGATGAATTCGTTTTTTTTAAAAAGGAACCAATCTATTTTTCTCTTTCCTATCTTTTATGTTCCTCTTTTTATTTTTCTGCCAGATTGGAAGTCCTTCACTTGTCTTAATCTAGGTTTTGAATTTTTCTATTAACCTAAATTTTAAATATTCTTTGAATAGAATGCTTCACGCTGCTTCAGTTCCACTGTTATTTATTCATAGAGTTACAAAAGGATTTTTTTTACTTGTTTATCTTGTCATTGTTGCATATGTTCCTTGTTAAGATCATCATAGTTTCATGATGCTGTATTTTTTAGTTAAAACTTGCTTTAATCTGTGATTAAAGTCTGACTAGTCTCTTCTAAGTTCTAAATTTCCTATAGAACTTATAACTCCTACTTATGCTGAATTTTTATGGTTATACTTGCATTTAGGTCTGGAGCTGATATTCCCTTAATTGTTACTCCACCGTGGTTTCAAGAACTTCAAAACGAGTTGGAGAAACAGGGCATTTCCTTACCACATAGGTAAATTGTCACGTCCTTGCTTTCTTTTTCAATTTTAGCCTTCAATTGTTAGAGTTTGCATTCCAGTGCATTTGATAAGTAAAGAATTTCCTTGCAGTTGTTTAAGCTTTAATAATAAGGTGGTGTAAACAAACATATGGAGTTTATAGTTTGTTGTATATACTAGTGCAACAATATATTATGATGGTCTATAAAACGTTTACAAGGGCTTGGTTTGATTCATTTGTTGCTCTCTTTTGATATGAATTTTATGTGCAAATGTTGAAAAGCATAACACGGAGAATTGATTAACTCCAGGTTGAATGAAGATGAAATATCTAGATTTCATACTTCTGTAAATGGCGACTTCCCAAGGTTAGTAGCATCTATCAAGAAGACAATTCGGTGGAGACAGAACTTCACTTTTCTTTCAACGGAGGAGCTTGAGTCTTGGTCACATTTGGCCTTCTGGCATGGGTGTGATGTGCAGAGAAGACCTTCTCTTATCGTTCGACTTGGACTTGCTTGCTCCAAATTGAGATTTAGTGACATGGATAACTTTGCCAAGGCAGTTGGTATGTGTATTATTTCCTTATCACTCTAATAAAAAAACCTGACCTGTTTTTTTCCCTAATAGGGTAGTACATATGTGAACTTTTTTTTTATTCTTGTTAATTATAGACAAGGTCAGGTGTCCCATTCTTAACCATTTAAATTCTTCTCTATCTTAAAGAAACAAAACACACCTGATATGAATGAGATGATCAAATTATTTGAATTTCAAACATGAAGCTTAAGCCATTGTTTTTTCTTTTGAAATTGATTTTTTTTTACTAAAATCATAGTCAACGCCAAGGTCTCATTGACTATGATAGAAATAGAATCAAATAAGTACAATTCATGATATATGTAGTCACGAGTTCAAGAAAATCTTCTAAAATATAAGTAAACTCATAACATCTCGGAGAAAGGTGGTTCCATAGTAAAACATTTGTTTGATCCGAAGAAATGTGTTGTTGCTCTCTTTTGAGTTTCGATTTCTCATGTTGTTCATTCATGACATTTTCAATGTACTTATCTACTTCACCCACCTTCTGCATGTTCTCTGTACCGAAAGTTGTGACAAAACATTGGTACAAAACAGGTCACCTTTTAACGTGACCCTTTCCTCCCAAACTTAAGCCATTATAATTGTCACTGCTTTCCCCTTTCTTTCCTGAAACATAGATCTATGCAAAGATTATTTTAACAAGCTGGAAACTGAATCATTGAATCCCCATCCCAAAGATTATAAAAAAAATGCTAGAAGAATATGGTTCTTGTAGTATTTACGTTGCCTTGGGTCTGAACAAATCAAGCTTATTTTTGGATTATAGCATTTGATCTATGATAGTTTTTTCTTCTCACGAGGCTATCTTGATTGCTGATACCCTTAGATACAGGAATACTCTTAGAAATCTCCATGTTTAGTTGACTGGAAGTGCTCTATAACTGTAATATTAGGATATATTAGTAGTATAGGAGTAATATGGTAATTAGAAGTAGTATAGGGGACTGTAATTAGTACAATACGTTAGTAGGTTAGTGGTTTATAAATAGTAAGAGCATGTATTATTTTGGGGAAGGAATGAGATAGCTTAAATCTGGATTATTTCTCTCAAAGTCTTAGGCCTTCATCTCATAGATATTTTTTCTACAAATCCTAAATCTCTAGGCTGGTTTGTAACAGTTGGAACCTCTTTAGGGGTGATAAGAATGGGTCTACCCAAAAATTAGACCCATTCTATTATTGAACTGGATTTTTGTACCAAAACGAATTTGAACTGCAGTCTTCTGGATAAAAACAGATTAAAAAATTGGATATGGATTGTCTTATTGATTTTGAACTTATTGATGGAGAAATATGGATTGTCTTATTGGTTTTGAACTTATTGATGGAGAATAACTTTTATGCATTGTTTCACTTTATGAGCTGTTTTATAAAATCAATACAAATGACATCTTAAAATGGTCCTGAGGAAGTTATGAAAGTGGGATTTTTCCCCTAGATTAACTAAATGATTAGGACCTGATTTGCTAGGAAGTTGTTAAAACTGATGTTTTATGCTGAGAAATCTGAATAATATTATGCTCCTGATCAGTTTCCCAGATAGAATACGGGGTTTGTCATTTGGTCGATGCAGAAAATCCTCAAGTAACTGTTTTGATGGATTGCGAGGGATTATCTCCATTTGGGTTCCCCATGCAGATGATGAGATCTTTATCTATCCTTTTGCAAGACCACTACCCAAACCGTCTTGGCTATCTAATTGTCTCAAGGCTTCCTCCAGTTGCACGCGTCATCACACAAACCTTATTTCGGGTATAAAGTTACTTCATCACCTCTCATAAACAATCATAAACATATTTATTTTATTTTGAATCTCCTCGTACTTCCACGTTGATGATCTTTGTGTATGGGAATATGCAGGTTCTTCGTCCTAATACACAACAAAAACTAAGGATCATTGGAGAGAACTACCAAGAGGTTCTCTCGGAATACCTTCAGACTCTACCCTCTTTTCTGGGAGGGACATGTTCATGTATAAGGTGTTCGGATTCAACAGATACGGATGATTCAAGTGTAGACACCATACAGGAGGGTAGAACGGTTCAGATTATGAGTAAGGAAGATGTCAGTTCTCAACCGATGCGTATGGGCATTGGTGGACTGAAAACCCTCAGTGCTGAACAAATGTTGACATTTTCCATCATCGTCATCTTTATGGTTTGGATGTTTGTCAGTTTTCTATTGGCTAGGCAGCACTCGGATGCCTTTTTCCCCTTCATGTTTGGATGATGTGATAGTTCTTGAACAATTGAATATGGACTACTCAGATGTGAAGTTTTTATTGTTGAGTGTTTCTAGTTAGTTTGTGTGCATTTACTTTTGTTGTAACTTGTTAGTGTTCTGTTCTCTAATTAATTAAAGAAGGTTAGTAATTTTATATAGGGCTCACTTACTAATATTTTGTTGTTGTGAAATCATTATTTTAAGAAAAGAAAACAAAGAATTATTTAACCTATAACTATTTTATTTTCAATAAAAAAGTTGGGATGGTAACTGGGGGTTTTGTAAACTTTATTCTAGCCGTGGGCTTTAATAATCTTATTCAAGGAATAAACCCGAGTTCTCAAAAGAACTATATAAAACAAGAATGGTGGGATGTCACTGAGAAAGGTAGCACGTCGATTTAGTTGAAGAATTATGAATGTGTAATAAACTCTATTTATATTTATATATATATATATATATATATATATATATATAAAATATTATGACTTTTATAGTTGGAACATGATTAACCATCAATCAAGGCTCAAGTTAAAAAAGTTGTGAGTTAAACTAGTATGGATTTCAGTAGTTAGAACATGATAATTTATAAGAAAATTAAACTTTAGAAGATGCTCTTACACTAAAAAAAAATGCACAAACTAATTAAACAAGATATCAACATCAATTGAAGTAATTATGGATTAAACATCTCAAATGAAATATGGACAAACTGTATGCATACAACTCAAGACTTATAGCCAAGTTAGACTTGGTTGATAAGCCAAGCCAACTATAGCTCAAAATATATCTCAACTTATCTGCAATTACTTACCACATAATAGATGAAACTAAGAAAAGGAAGTTTATTTCAAACAAATTACATACTAAAAATTAACAAAAAGAACCCGAACCTAAATTATCAAGCAGCAATCAATTAACATCATACAAAAAGAACTCTGGTCCCCAAAACCAGCACCACCAGCCTCCCCAAGAATGGGGTTGCATACACTTTTCAATTCCTGAATCTTCTTCTCACACTCGTCCGCTTTCGCCAGTTCATTGTTCTTCAGCCAAGTACGAGAACTTGAACATTCTCATTTCCATCGCCAATCAAAAAGGCAGCTTCAACTGCAGCCTCATCAGGGTTGATACTCTGAAATTTCTTGCCATTAAAGAACTTCTTAAGAAGCTCCTACACTATTGGAATTCTAGTAGACCCACCAACTAGAACAATATCATTTACACTGCTCTTCTCCATTTTTGCATCATTCAAGCATGTTTCAACCGTTTTCATACACTTCCTGAATAAATCCATGTTCATCTCCTCGAACTTGGCTGGGGTTATTTTAAAATTAAAGTCAACACCATCTAAAAAAGAATCAATATTTATTGTCGTCTGGGAAGAATACAAAAGAATCATTTTGCATAATACAAAAGAATCATTTTCGCCCTCTCGCAAGCAGTCCTGAGTCTCCTTAAGGAACGGGTCCTTATTGTTCTTGCTCTTGAATTCCTGCACAAAATGATTCAGCATTCTGTTGTTAAATTCCTCTCCTCCCAAATGGGCATCACCAGCAGTGACCTTCACTTTAAAGACAAACCCATCAATGGTCAAGACTCAAGACAGAGACATCAAATGTTCCTCCAACAAGGTTGAAAATGACCAGAAATTGCACCTGCATCTTTGGTGGCTTGCTGTAAGGCCACTACTGCTAATACCCATTTGAGAGGAGATAACTTTGATAACAGAATGCGAATATTATGTGCAAGAATTCAAGCAGTTCAGATCTTCTGCTACCGATTGCCGTGTTCCCCTGTGGCGGACCAATCAGATTGCAGCATTAATAATTTAATAATAAATCAATCTGGGCAGGGGACGGAGGGAGGGAGAATCCGGAATCCGGGTTTAGGCCCGGGTTCACACCAGACGCCGTTAACGGAAGCGCCCGTTAACGCCAGGAAATAATATAATATTCAGATAATACCCAGATAAGATATCTTCGCTCTGATCTACACGCCCGTTGCCATGACCCTCATGTAATCCCCGCATACCCACCCATGAGAAGAACGCCTGCCGTTCGTGAAAATACACTTACACTTCCATGTAAAGACCGAATTGACAGTCAGATTTTCTTTACGTTTATTAAATATTAATTTAATTTATTAAATAACACAGGCAGCGATATAATATTCGCTTCAAGTAATTCAATCTTTTATTTTCTTTGATTTTTTATTTACTTTTTTTAGTTAATTTTTTTTTACCTCGAGACTCTCCGGAGCGAAGATATATTTGCTTCAATTAATTTTAATAAAAACCCCATGTAAAACCCCCCTACCCACACATGTAAAGACCGCTTGACTACCATGTAAAGACACTTACCCGTTTATGTGAAGACCAAAATGACATGGATTTTATATTTCCGTTTATTCAATATTAATTCAATTAATTGAAGATGACATGCAGAAACCGAACAAATCTTCGCCTCGATTACCGGGTATTTTTTTTTTCCTTTTTTTTTTTATTTCATTTTTTTTGCCTGGAGACTCTCTGGAGCGAATATATATTTGCTTCAATTCATTCTAATAAAAATCTCATGTAAAACCCCCCTACCCACCCATGTAAAGACCGCTTGACTACCATGTAAAGACACTTACCCGTTTATGTGAAGACCAAAATTACATGGATTTTATATTTCCGTTTATTAAATATTAATTCAATTAATTGAAGATGACATGCAGCAACCGAACAAATCTTCGCCTCAATTACTTTTTATTTATTTTTTCCTAATTTTTTTTATTTCATTTTTTTTGCCTCGAGACTCGCTGGAGCGAATATATATTTGCTTCAATTCATTCTAATAAAAACCTCATGTAAAACCCCCTACCCACCCATGTAAAGACCGCTTGACTACCATGTAAAGACACTTACCCGTTTATGTGAAGACCAAAATTACATGGATTTTATATTTCCGTTTATTAAATATTAATTCAATTAATTGAAGATGACATGCAGCAACCGAACAAATCTTCGCCTCAATTACTTTTTATTTTTTTTTTCCTATTTTTTTTTTTATTTCATTTTTTTTGCCTCGAGACTCGCTGGAGCGAATATATATTTGCTTCCATTCATTCTAATAAAAACCTCATGTAAAACCCCGCTACCCTCCCATGAGAAGACCGCTTGACTACCATGTAAAGACACTTACCCGTTTATGTGAAGACCAAAATTACATGGATTTTATATTGCCGTTTATTAAATATTAATTCAATTAATTGAAGATGACATGCAGCAACCGAACAAATCTTCGCCTCAATTACTTTTCTATTTATTTCCTTTTTTTTATTTCCTTTTTTTGTCCTCGAGACTCTCTGGAGCGAAGATATATGTGCTTCAATTCATTCTAATAAAAACCTCATGTAAAACCCCCCTACCCACCCATGAGAAGACCGCTTGACTACCATGTAAAGACACTTACCTGTTCATGTGAAGATCAAAATGACATGGATTTTATATTTCCGTTTATTAAATATTAATTCAATTAATTGAAGATGACATGCAGCAACCGAACAAATCTTCGCCTCAATTACCGGCTATTTTTTTTTTCCTAATTTTTTTTTATTTAATTTTTTTTGGCTGGAGACCTTCATGAGCGAAGGTATATTTGCTTCAATTAATTCATTACTTTTTTTTATTTATTTAAATTTTTTCGCTGGAAAAGAACATTTGTTCGCCTAGACCATGTTCCATATAAAATGGATTGAATAGTCGCTTCTCGAGAGAACACTTATTCACCCCTGGTCCCTGTGTCATGTTACATGGAATGAATAGTCGCTTTTCGAAAGAAGACATGTTCGTCCCGGTTACATGAATATATATACCCCCTAATATGATTATTTTATTATCATTTCCGCCCGATTCATCTCTCTCTCTTCCTGCCTCCTTTTCACGGCGATTCGTAACCGGCTCCCCGTCGACCGAACCTGAATCCACATCTTCACGACTCCACAATGGTACGTATTCCTGACTAGTAGCTTTTAATATTTAGGATTATGGAACTACTACACTAGATTCTGTTATGTGATGTTGTTGTCTCTTTAATCTTTAGGAAACCCTACTCTCAAAATGTTACCTTGACTGTAAATCAATGTTATTTAGGAAAACTTACCTAGTGTTGTGTTTTGTGATATTATTTCCCTGAAACCCTAGTACATACTCACAAAGACCGTTTTTTTTTTCATGCACGTGCAGGCTGCCTCAGCATCCGTCCAAAACTTTGGCAAAGATTGGATTTTATGCCCAAATCAATTAACAAGTGAAGAGATAGTACTCTTCGTTACATTTCTCCCTTTTTTTTCCATATTGTTTAAGTTTTCATCCTGTTTAACTGAAATATTTATGATTGTTCTTAAACAGCACTTGATGCAACAATATGCTAACACATGTGGTGCCACGGTGTCAATGAGGTGGCGAGACGATGTTACCCACGTCATAGCATCCACCGATTCTAATGGTGGATGCGGTCGCACTATCAAAGTATTGAAGGGCATATTGAACGGGAGTTGGATCCTTACCATTGATTGTGAGACTCTGTTATTCTTAACCCTTTACTGTTAACTCAATATTCATTTTCACATATATGAAACTAAAAACACCTATTGCTTTTATACAGGGATAAAATCATCAATCAGATTTAACTGTTACGTGGACGAGGAACCATACGAGGTGCAGCGAGATAATCATGGGACTGTGGGCGGTCCAAGAGCTGGCAGAATGCGGTATTTGAACAATGTAAGTTTTGTCTTATTCCCTCCTCCATATGATATTCAATTGTCCATCATTATTAATAATGTATTGTATTTTCTTTCAGCTGCCCAAACTCTTCGACAGTTACACCTTCATATTTGCAGGGGAATTCATCCCGGCTTACAAACTTGATCTTATGGGGTTTGTAATTGCTGGAGGAGGTACAACTAAAGAAATGGAGAATCCATTTGTCGAGCCCGAGGACGACAAAACTATAGTTGTATACGACAAGTCTAGGCACGATGTTAATGAACTTGTTTGGGTATTTGAGGCAGAGAATCCTCTGAAGACATATTTGGATGTGTTTGGTGTTCCTCACACAAGCTTGCTAGAATCCATTGCTGCTTGTGATTTGCAGCCTTTGTTTTTGTAATAGACATGTGTTGGTTTAATTTGTTACTTAATATTTGAATATTTTGCATTCTTGAAAATTCAATGTCATATTTGATTTCAGAATTATGTTTTTTGTTCTTCGAATTGTTTTTTTTTTAAACATCAGCCTTATATTTAACTAAATCTTGAAACATTAACAAATACTGTATAACTTGAAGTATAAATTTGATAAATAATTAATATTTTTTAAAACTACTGTCAAAATAAAATTTGTAAAACAATTGTCAAAACAATAATGTGAAGAAATCTTCGCTTACTGATTGATTGATTGATTTATTAATTTAATTTCATAATAATTTTTGTCATTTAATTATTAAAATGAAATAATTTTTTTAACAAGTCACCTCACCGCCACCTAACACCTGCCACCTTTTCATTAAATGCTGCATGCAGCAAGCCATGCTGCTAAGCTAGACAACTTTGTACTCTTCTCTCTCTCTACTGTACGACCATTTCTTCGCCGGAGTTATACTACATTGTCTACCATCAACCTCTCCTTCGCCGGGAACTTCATTAT